>NC_142868.1:66273409-66576439 GCF_051225735.1 Oryctolagus cuniculus | reverse complement strand
ATCTGTTCTACTTAATATGACTGGTTTAGATCTGTAATTGATGCACAGTTATTCTTAAGTGTTGAAAATTAACTGAAATGTGATCCCTGTTGAACATGGTGGTGGGAATGGGAGAGGGAAGAGATGTATAATTTGGGACATGCTCAGGCTGACTTGCCCCAAGTGGTGGAGTTGGAAGCATACCAGGGGATTCCAATTCAATCCCATCGAGGTGGCATGTACCAATGCCATCTCACTGTTCCAGGTGATCAGTTTCAGTTCACAGTTGGTCATGGTGAAGGGACTGGGAGTCAAAGGGAGCACATAGACAAGTCTAGTACCTGCTAACGCTAACTGATGGAGTAAATAAAGGGGAGAGTGATCCAACATGGGAAGTGAGAATCTCAGCAGACTCATAGAATGGCAGATGTCCTAAATAGCACTCTGGCCTCAGAATCAGCCCTAAAGGCATTCGGAGCTGGCTGAAAAGCTCATGAGAGTATTTCAGGCATGGAAAGCCAAGACACTCTGGCAAAAGATCTCTACGAGTGAGATCCCAGTGGAAAGAACAGGCCATCAAAGAAGGAGGTACCTTTCTCTGAAGGGAGGAGAGAACCTCCACTTTGACTATGAGCTTGTCTAAACAAGATAAGAATCAGAGAACTCAGAGGGCTTCCATAGCCTTGGAAACTCATGACTGGAGCATAGGGAGATTACTGATGCCATAGACAGGAGTGTCAATTGGTAAAGTCAACAACAGGAGTCACTGTGCACTTACTCCTCATGTAGGATCTCTATCCTTAATGTGCTGTACATTGAGATTTAATGCTATAACGAGTACTCAAACAATATATTTCACTTTGTGTTTCTATGGGGGTGCAAACTGTTGAAATCCTTACTTAATGCATACTAAACTGATCCTCTGTAAAAAAAAAAAAAAAAAAAAAAAGAAATTATCAATTCCCAACTTGACTCTCACTGGGATTAAACATGACAATAGGTCTGCTCTGATTTCATCATCATTTTAAAAAATCATCTATTATTTTTCACTTTATGTTTCTGTGTGGGAGCAAACTGTTGAAATCCTTACTTAATGTATACTAAGCTGATCTTCTGTATATTAAGATAATCGAGAATGAATCTTGATGTGAATGGAAGGGGAGAGGGAGTGGGAAAGGGGAGGGTTGTGGGTGGGAGGGACGGTACGGGGGGAAAGCCATTGTAATCCATAAGTCGTACTTTGGAAATTTATATGCATTAAATAAAAGTTTAAAAAAAAAATAAAGTAGAAAGAGTGGGATTGGTGTTGTGGCACAGTGGGTTAAATCACCACCTGCCATGCTGGCATCCCTTATGGGCACAAGTTCAAGTCCCAGCTGCTCCACTTCTGATCCAGCTCCCTGCTAATGGCCTGGGAAAAGCAGTGGAAGATGGCCTGAGTGTTTGGGCCCCTGCCACCCATGTGGGAGGCCCAGAAGAAGTTGCTGGCTCCAGGCTTTGGTCTGGCCCAGCCCTGGCCATTGTGGCCGTTTAGGGAAGGAACCAGAGTATGGAAGAACTCTCCTCTCTCTCTCTCTCTCTCTCCCCTTCTCTGTTTCTCTCTGTAGCTCTCCTTGCAAATAAAAATTAATCTTAAAAGAAGTAGAAAAAGAAACAGAAGATAAATTAAGCACAGCCAATCCAAACCATGTGGCTCAAAATGAAAATATTAGTGATTACATGTGCTAAACTTCATGATTTCTCAAAGTAAGTTTAAATAGAATCCTTTCATTGACATCCAAACAAGTTATTGCTTTTGGCAGATGTATGAGACTGACCAAGCATGTCAGCACATGGGATGACACAGAGACACTCACAACTTTGACATCAAGTTAACCTCTCAGGCTAAAATGAGGAAGTATCAAAAGGTAACATGTGAAGTCAGACTGATGAATAATCAGGAAATGACCAACTACAGAGATAACGACACCCCAAACTAGCCGTTTTATAGATAGATAGATAGATATAACATATATTATGAATATATACCTATAGTCACTTATTTGAGGCTGAACATAGGTATAGTAATCTGGAGGAATATATGTGCTTATATTTTTAAATTTTATTTATTTGAAAGGCAGAATGACAGAGAAAGAGAGAGATCTTCTGTATACTGGCTCACTCACCAAATGGCCACAATTGCCAGGTGTGGGGCTGAACCAGCCAGAAGCCAGGAGCCAGGAACTCCATCTGGGTCTCCCATGTGGGTGATAGGGACCCAAGCACTTGGGCCATCGTCTGCTGCCTTCCCAGGTACATGAGAGGGAGCTGGATCAGAAGCAAAGAAGCTGGGACTCCAACCAGCACTCTCCGAGCTTAACCCACGGTGCTATGATGCCTGGTGCAGTCAATCCTTGGGTTTCTGGATTGGTGATTCAAAGTCCTGAGCTTCAGATGCTAGGAGAGCGCCAAGGCCTTTGCCCTTTTTGATGTTCCTGCTTGGTGACAGTCTCCTGGGACCACAGCTCTACAGAGCTCACTTAGTGAGAGTGGACATGGTGCTTTTTCCTTTGATTTAAATGAATAATTTACTGTAGCATGGAAGGGCAGGAGACAGTCCTGTTCAGGGGCAGTAATAGCCCCAGACTGGGACTGGAAATAAGAAAGTTTCCCGTCTTGGTGTTACTACAGTCATAGTTTTCTAGTTCAAGCAATTAACCTCAGTGAAGGTTTCCTTGTCCATACAGCAAGGACATTAATTCTGTGATCTTCATTTGCCTGAGGTCATTTCGCGGGTCAATGACAAATGGAACAGTACCTTCTCCTATCTCAGTGTGCTTCTCCTTGCTTAGATTTGAGAGTAGAGTCAGGTTGGTTGGGAGGAGGTCCAAGTAAATACTGAGGTAGTTTGAAGTCGATTTACCCTCTCTATAACTGAGTTTGAATCAGAACAAATCCTGTTTAGATTTCTGTTATTTAAGTGAATATCTCATTAATAAAGAGGCAACTCAATAACAAACGGGCGTCTCTCAACCAGGTATACATCATTGGACACATGTAGAAAATGATAATGTTTTACAAATGGCATTTATTTATAGCATGCTGGGGTACTAGACACATGTAGAACATGACAATTATTAAAAATGATATGTGTTGGGGCCAGCGCTATGGCATAGCAGGTAAAGCCGCCTCCTGCAGTGTTGGCATCCCATATGGATGCCATACTGAGACCCGGCTGCTCCACTTCTGATGCAGCTCTCTGCGATGGCCTGGGAAAGCAGTAGAAGATGGCCCAAGTCCTTGGGTCCCTGCACCTACATGGTAGACCTGGAGGAAGCTCCTGGTTTCTGGCTTCGGATTGGTGCAGCTCTGGCCATTGCGGCCATCTGGGGAGTGAATCACCAGATGGAAGACCTCTTTATCTTTCTACCTCTGCCTCTCTGTAACTCTGCCTTTCAAATGAATAAATAAATCTTTTTAAAAAAATGATGTGTGTCTATAGCATGCTGGTGCAAATGCATTGGGCCATACATGGCCACAGCAAAGGATGAGAGAGACTCAATATCTTAGCACACCTGTAGTCCACTTGTCCAAGCACACTGGCTGGAATGTTTTGTCATAAGCCCTTTCAAATCACAGTGCTACCAAGAACAAAGTTAAACTAAACTATTTCTTCTTCTTGGGCTCTGGCTCCGACTGGTGGAATTTCTTCTTATCTAAAAAGAGATGTGCCAGCTCCAGGCTCCCTCTGGCATCAGTTATACAGTGATGGTTTATTGTGCCAAGCCACAGGTAGGGAAGAATGTGCATCTTTGGTTTAGTGTCTGGTATAGCTTGGACAGGGTTTGAGTGTACCCCAGAGCTTCTTGTGCTGAAGCTTGGTTCCAGTGTGGAGGAGTTGAGAAGCAGTGGAATCTTTAACAGGTGAGGCCTAGGTCATGGGTGCACCACCTTGAAAGGATTAAAGCTGGTCTGATCTTGTGGAATGGGTTAGTTTATGCACAACTGGGTGGTTATAAAGTAAGGACACTCCAGGTGCTTGGGCCCTTTTACTCGTATCTGGTTCCCTTTATATTTCTTCACCAGACTGTGACCTAGCCGAAGGGGTCCTCACTAAAGGTCAAACAGCCTTAGATTTTCAGCCGCCAGGATTGTGAGCTAAATAAACCTCTTTTTTTTATATAAAGTCTCCAGTCTCAGGTATTTTGTTTTAGCAACAGCAAACAGGCTGACTGCTTCTTTCTGTAAAGTGAGGATATGGTCTACAGACCACTGGTTCTTACTACAGCGCTTGCTTTGTTGTTGCCTGTTGCTATATCTATCTCCACTGGTTTCTACCTCCAGCATGGTTTATTTAACGGTGTGGTATGCTGTGATCCTCAAGCTAATATCCTAATGTTGGTCAGGATCCATCATTTCAATATGCTCTATCCATCTTGTTGTATGTACTGTAGAAAGCTGTGTTGTTTAAAAGTTTTTTCCTGTCATACCCTCAGAATCTTAGGTCCCAGCACTACAATTCATAATTTAACTTGTTAATGGGTAACAATGGGTGAATTACTCTAATATTAATGTTCTAACAGAAGAGTCATAGAAGATCAGAATGTATTTGTCTTGTTAGCACGTTTTTTCTTTGCTTTTTCAAATGAAGTAGAGATTATATACAGTTAAATACGGGAGCATTTTTTGCACAGTACCTTATCTGTCTTGGAGCTCCACTCCTGTTTGCATGCCTTCTGCGGGGATTTTTGGCATACCTTCATGTGTTAGGTACTACACTTGATCTTGTCTCTCCTCATTTTCTATTTCTTAGCTCTTGATCTTTCTCTCTTCTCTCCCTGTGTTTCCATTTTCTTGCCCATTTCCCTTTAATTTCTTTCTTCATCTTTAAAAATTTTTCTTTCTCTCATTGATGATTTATTTTGCCAATATCACATTTCTTTCAACTTCCATTGAAGTGTGATATTTCAATTATAATAACTACACTCATTACTCTTCCTCAGTTTCATGAGGAGTTTCTAAGCTTCTACCTATGCAGCCCTATTATTCACCCTGAATGTAAGGTTTTCCTCCTCACTTTGCTGATCTCACATCTGAGGGTGAGGTTATCGAGGGTGGAGGAGCTAGCCTGGAGGTAGTTCCTAGAGTCAGCTGATCTGCTGTGTGGGTTTTCACAGTCAATGATTAAGGTCCAGATTTCCCAAGACCAAGTAGAGAGGTGCAAACTACAATGTGAGGACAACACAGTGAGGAAACTAGCAACCACCGTGTCAGGCTGGGGGTTTCAAGTGGGAGGTAGGACAATAGATTTGAAGAAAATCCGAGAGTGGAAAAAGTAACCAAAATAGCTGTTTTTATGGTCTCTGTTCTAGTTGACTATTGCTATAGCACAAATCATCCCAACTTGAATCCTTCATTATTATTGTCTCTTACAGTACTCTAGCTTGCCTAAAGGTCTCCCATTGGTTACAACTGACAGTGGCTGGGCTAGAATCCCAGGTCGATGCTGGCTGTCAGCTAGGACTTGACAGGGGCGCTCAGTTAGAACACTGACATGTGCCTTCTTCTGTGGCCTGGTTTCCTTGCAGCACAGCAGTTGGCCTCCAATAGCAAGACTCCTAAGAAAAAGCCAGGAGCAAACTGCATTGCCTTTTTTAAAAAAATAATTTTTTTTAAAGATTTTATTTATTTATTTGAGAGAGAGTTGTAGACAGTGAGAAGGACAGAGAGAAAGGTCTTCCATCCGCTGGTTCTCCCCAAATGGCCGCAATGGCTGAAGCTGAGCCGATTGGGAGCCAGGAGCCAGGAGCTTCTGCTGGGTCTCCCATACAGGTGCGGGGGCCCAAGGACTTGGGCCATCTCCCACTGCTTTCCCAGGCCACAGCAGAGAGCTGGATCACCAAGTGGAGCTGCCAGGACTCAAATTGGCACCCATATGGATGCTGGCACTGCAGGCAGAGGATTAACCTACTGAGCCACAGCGCCCGCCCCTGCATTGCCTTTTATGCTCTAGTCCTGAAGTCACAAATGTCACTTCTGTTATCCTGTATTGACTGAAACATTCACAGAGCTCCACCTCAGTTCAAGGGGAAGGGACAAAGGCTTTACTTTTTTTTTTTTTTTTTTTTTTTTTTTTTTTTTTTTTTTTTTTTTGACAGGCAGAGTGGACCGTGAGAGAGAGAGACAGAGAGAAAGGTCTTCCTTTGCCGTTGGTTCACCCTCCAATGGCCGCCGTGGCCGGCGCACCGCGCTGATCCGACGGCAGGAGCCAGGAGCCAGGTGCTTTTCCTGGTCTCCCATGGGGTGCAGGGCCCAAGCACCTGGGCCATCCTCCACTGCACTCCCAGGCCACAGCAGAGAGCTGGCCTGGAAGAGGGGCAACCGGGACAGAATCCGGCACCCCGACCGGGACTAGAACCCGGTGTGCCGGCGCCGCTAGGCGGAGGATTAGCCTAGTGAGCCGCGGCGCCGGCCAGGCTTTACTTCTTGATGGAAGAGGACAAGATTATGTTGTAAAAAGAGTGTGTGTGATGAGAAAGACTGTTAGGGCCATTTTTGTATGCCATAATCTGGCACAATCAGTCCTCTGGCCCTCATGACATACATATACACCTCCCACATGCAAAAATATATTGATCTCCTCCCAAGACCCGACATCTTATTTCTCTGTGGCATCAGGACAGGTCAGGATGGAACAAACAGAGGATTTCCTCTACCCTATCTGTCATGTAGGGACTCGTCCCCATTATTTTGATTGGAAAAACAGAGTTTCTCCTGGAACTTTTCTGTCCATGCCACTTAAACAGTTCTGGATTTCTGGCTGTCCTGCATCTAAGCCAAGAGATGTGGAGAGGAGAAATCCCAAGGCACTCGCCAACTTACTGGCCTTTCTTGGGGTTTGGATGTCTCCCCCTGACCTACCTGCCAGTAATTCTTTCCAGAGTCCTTGTTAGTTACTGTATGTTTTCTCTTCAATTTTTATTTATTTATTTTTAAATTTTACTTATCTCAAAGGTGAAGGTGAAGGGAGTACAACTTACAATCTGCTGCATCAGTGCCCAAATGCCTGCAACAGCTGGGACTGGGCCAGGCTGAAGCCAGGAGCCAGGGACTCAGGCTGGGGCTCCCATCTGAGTGGTAGGGACCCAAGTCGTTCAGCCATCACATCCTGCCTCCCAGGGTGCACATCAGCAGGAAACAGGAGTCAGGAGCAGACCAGGACTCAAACACAGTGCTCTGTTACAGGATGCAGGCATCTCAAGCAGCATTTTAACCACAACACCAAACCCCTCCCTTTCCAGTTTTTGCATGTAATTACTGAAATTCTGTTCACTCCATTTTAACTGGAACCAGAACCAAAAGTCATTTCTTAATTTTAGATTTGTTTGCCATCTAGAAAGGTAGTGAATTAGAAGCCATTTTATTTTCAAACCCAATACATTTTGTCACCTGTACATTTTCTAGCTCATCTATGTCCTCTCTTATTTTTATTTTTTTTATCTTTTATTTAATGAATATAAATTTCCAAAGTACGACTCATGTGTTACAATGGCTTCCCCCCCCATACCGTCCCTCCCACCCACAACCCTCCCCTTTCCCACTCCCTCTCCCCTTCCATTCACATCAAGATTCATTTTCGATTATCTTAATATACAGAAGATCAGCTTAGTATACCTTAAGTAAGTATTTCAACAGTTTGCTCCCACACAGAAACATAAAGTGAAAAATAATAGATGATTTTTTTTTAAATGATGATGAAATCAGATCAGACCTATTGTCATGTTTAATCCCAGTGAGAGTCAAGTTGGGAATTGATAATTTCTTTTTTTTTTTTTTTTTTTACAGAAGATCAGTTTAGTGTACATTAAGTAAAGATTTCAGTCGTTTGCACCCCCATAGAAACACAAAGTGAAATATACTGTTTGAGTACTCGTTATAGCATTAAGCCTCAGTGTACAGCACGTTAAGGACAGAGATCCTACATGAGGAGTAAGTGCACAGTGACTCCTGTTGTTGACTTTACCAATTGACACTCCTGTTTATGGCATCAGTAATCTCCCTATGCACCAGTTATGAGTTTCCAAGGCTATGGAAGCCCCTTGAGTTCTCCGACTCTTATCTTGTTTAGACACGGTCATAGTCAAAGTGGAGGTTCTCTCCTCCCTTCAGAGAAAGGCACCTCCCTCTTTGAAGCCAACAGGCACATGAAAAAATGTTCAAGGTCACTAGCAATCAGGGAAATGCAAATCAAAACCACAATGAGGTTTCACCTCACCCTGGTTAGAATGGCTCACATACAGAAATCTACCAACAACAGATGCTGGCGAGGATGTGGGGAAAAAGGGACACTAACCCACTGTTGGTGGGAATGCAAACTGGTCAAGCCACTATGGAAATCAGTCTGGAGATTCCTCAGAAACCTGAATATAACCCTACCATTCGACCCAGCCATCCCACTCCTTGGAATTTACCCAAAGGAGTTTAAATTGATAAACAAAAAAGCGGTCTGCACCCTAATGTTTATTGCAGCACAATTCACAATAGCCAAGACCTGGAACCAACCTAAATGCCCATCAACGGTAGACTGGATAAAGAAATTATGGGATATGTATTCTTTAGAGTACTATACCGCAGTAAGAAACAACGAAATCCAGTCATTTGCAACAAAATGGAGGAATCTGGAACACATCATGCTGAGTGAAGTAAGCCAGTCCCAAAGGGACAAATACCATATGTTCTCCCTGATCGGTGACAACTGACTCAACACCAAAAAGGAAACCTCCTGAAGTGAAATGGACACTATGAGAAATGGTGACTTGATCAGCATAGCCCTGACTGCTAATGGACAACTTAATACATTATCCCTCATAGTATTTTTTTTTGTCTGTTCTACTTAATATGACTGGTTTAATTCTGTAATTATCACACAGTTATTCTTAAGTGTTGAAAATTAACTGAAATGTGATCCCTGTTAAACATAAGAGTGGGAATAAGAGAGGGAAGAGATGTATAATTTGGGGCATGCTCGGGCTGACTTGCCCCAATTGGTAGAGTTGGAAACATACCAGGGGATTCCAATTCAATCCCATCAAGGTGGCATGTGCCAATGCCATCTCACTACTCCAAGTGATCAATTTCAGTTCACAATTGATCATAATGAAAGGACTAAGAGTCAAAGGGAGCACATAAACAAGTCTAGTATCTGCTAACACCAACCGATAGAATAAATAAAGGGGAGAGTGATCCAACATGGGAAGTGAGATACTCAGCAGACTCATAGAATGGCGGATGTCCTAAATAGCACTCTGGCCTCAGAATCAGCCCTAAAGGCACTCGGATCTGGCTGAAAAGCCCATGAGAGTATTTCAGGCATGGAAAGCCAAGACACTCTGGCAAAAAGATCTCTGTGAGTGAGATCCCAGTGGAAAGAACAGGTCTTCAAAGAGGGAGGTGTCCTCTCTTATTTTATTGTAGGCAGTGACAAGTGAGGTGGCGCTTTCAACACTGTACCTAGTAATCTCCTTAACTAAATCATGCAGTTCATTGATAGAGTTTCTGTTTCCCAAGTTACCCCACCTTTCCATATTGTCAAACTTCCCACCACTATATAAAAATGTCTCCTTTCCTCCAGATACCAATAACATGTTCCTAATGTTTACTTAAGCTCTCACTAGCAGACTCCTCAAGGACCTTCCGCCTTCTGCCCACTGTCTAATCCCAAAGCCAGGGCACACATTTTAGGCTTATATTACAGTAGCACCTACCCTGGTTACAAAATTTGTATCAGAGTTTGAACAGAAAAGCAAAATTATCTTGAGCAAAACAAGGGAATTATTGTAGGGGCTAGACTTGATGTGACTATGGAAGCTGGTTAAGCCGTCTGCAACCTGTTGTTGCTGTGAAGAGCTGGGCCTTAAGCAAGCAGGACTCTAGGAAGGGAAGATGGGTGTGAGGTGGGAGACAGCAAGCACAAACTGGCGTCTGCCTGGATGAGACAGAACCCACGTGGATGAACTGGAGCTCATGACTTCCACACTGGTCTCTCATGCTTCCGACCCTCCGATTTCAATGATGAGGGTGACCTACAGAAGAGCCAGTGCACTTCGCCGTGGAATGGCTCACAAACCTAGCCCAGCATTTAGAAGCTGCGTGAACAGTTCTGGTGGGAGCTGGAGGGACTGCAGGTTCAGTCCAGCTCTGTGCCAATAAGGTGAGCCAGCAGACGCATGGCCTTGTGTGTGAGCTGCACTAAGTGTCGGACCCTACACCAACTTCTTGACCAAAAACCTGGCTGCTTCTCCACTTCTGCCCTCCTGGATTTTTTGGGAAACATAGTTCTGGCTTAGCAGCTGACACAGTACAAAGCCACCACAGTCCCAAAGCCGCTGTGCAGGGATGAGGAGTAAACCTGAGGATGCACAGTGCTTGTCTATTGTTAATGGCAGAGACTGGCCTTTTGAGGATTTAATGTGAATCAGGTACAAAGAACACACACAAAGGTAGGGAAAATTAGTGCCTGTAAGTCAGTGGTACTAGATAGCTAATAAATAAACATGGGAGGTATCCAGCATACAGTTTAATAAAATGGTATTGAAATGATTATTATTAATACTATTCTGGTATATCCCAAACTGATCATTAAGACGTTAGTGGATTTTCTATGTTAGTTTCTAAGGTTGCTGGGACAAAATATCACAGAGTGACTTAAACAACGGAAGTTGGCAAGAAGTTCAAGTTCAAGGATGAGAAGGTTTGGTTTCCTCTGAAGCCTCTCTTGGATTGAAAATGGTCACACTCTCTCACAGAGTGTACATGTGGTCACTTATCTGAGCGCGCACATGTCTGCTGTCTCCTCTGTGTCCTAATCTCCCTTTCTCATAAGGACACCAGTTACACTGGCTTAGCGCCTGCCTTAATGACCTCATTTTACCTTAATTACATTTCACAAGGCCTTAACCCCAAATACAATCACACTTGCAAGTCCTGGGGTTTAGGATTTTAACTACAAATTTGGGAGGCTGGGAGGCATAGATACAACCTAGCCCATAACTTCTTCTGTAGGACAACGGGGTATGAGAATTGCTACTGCTGTATTTTCTTCTTGGAGATTTACAAAGTATATCTGTCTAGGAAAGATTGCACAAAGTCCTGAAAAACATCCAGCATTCACCTTTTACACACCTTACTGTTTCATACATTATTTATTAGTTGAGCCATCACCAATTCCTCCTAGGCGCTGCATTAGCAGGAACCTGGAGTCAGACGCTAGAGCAGGGAAGGGAACCCACACAGCCTGATGTGTGGCCTGATGGCTGTCCTAACTGCTAGGCTGAATGCCCACTCCGAATACTCTGTTTACTGACAGCCCTCAACACCTTTGCTTGTGCAGTGGCTGATCATATTGAGCTGCGGCATGGTCATCAGACAGGAAGGGGAGATGCACACAGAGCAGGAGAGAACAAGCAAGGACTGCAGCCTGAAGAGGCTGAGTGGAACGTGGGTCTATCATCAGAACCCACGTTGGTCTCTCACCCACTCCAAGCCTCAGGCTCTGAAGATGCTAGAGACCCATGTCAAGAGAACGGGGTTGGTGAGCCGGCAAGAGGGTGGGCCCTAGCCAGAGAGCATTCCCTTTCCATCTGTTCCAAATATTCCCCCACATTTCTAGAGACCTGCAGTTTCCTTGCTCACCTGTAACCGCTGGCCAGGGTGAGTGGCCTCGAGCCTGGCCTAACCTCTGCTGCCCGCTTTGTTTACCTGCTCTTTGCGCAGGGCTGTGGATGCGACTAGCGTGTGTACAAGCTGGGCGAGGGTCCACAGAGGATGGTGTGGGCATGAGTGAACACCAGGAGAAGGGGCACTGGTTTTGCAGTCACCTAGCTCTGCCACAGCTAGATCCAGACAGTCCGCAACAGCCACGTCTACACAGATCACCTGTTCAGGCCCCTCCTGGCTGGCGGCCTACTTTCCAGCTACTCTGGCTCAGAGGTCGGCAAGCCCTCTGTAGACTTGGAACCCCATGGTGAACACTCCCTGTGGTGCTGGCCTTCCATCATCCCCGAACCCGACCCCAGACTCACCCCTACTCTGTCAAGCAAAGGCTCTGTGCTACCTTGACAGCCGTGACAGCAGATGGTCCTGTCTATTCTTGTCTTGCTCTTAGCATGACTCTTCCCAGGTACCCCTGAGAGGGTTTCTCAGCTTGTAATCCCAGCAAGGCTCTGCCACGACAACGCTCGCAGCCTGGTGAAGATGACATTATCCTTATCAGTGTCCACCTCTAAAAGAACAGACCAGATAGTCACGACAGCCACCCTTTGAGCAGGGCACAGTGCAAGCTGCTTTCTATGCATTGTTTCTTTTCTAAGATTTATTTTAAAGGCACAGTGACAGAGAGAGGGAGAGACAGAGAGAGGGAGAAACAGAGAGAGGAGAGACAGAGAGATCTTCTACCTACTGGTTTACTTCACAAATGGCCACAATGGCTGGGGCTGGACCAGGCTGAAGCCAGGAGCCTGGCACTCCAACAGGGTCTCTCACACAGGTGCAGGGGCCCAACCACTTGGCCCATCTTCTCTGCTTTCGCAGGCGCATTAGCAGGGAGCTGGATCAGAAGTGGAGGAACTGAGACTGGAACCGGTGCCCCTCTGGGATTCGGTGTTGTAGATCAGATGGCAAGTTAACCTGCTGCACCACAACGCCAGCCCCTGTGCGTTATTTCTACTCCCCCAAGAAACCCCTGAAAAAAGAAAACACATTTTCCTAATTTTGCAGAGCAGAAAATGGGCTCCCAGAGAGCAATGTCACACAGCTAGGAAGTGGCAGGGCACTCACTGGGACCCCTATTTCCCCACTCCAGGGTCAGGACACCCCGGGGCTGTCACACGTGCCTTACGTGCAAAAAGCAGCCTTTAGCTTAACATTGTCCTCTCTGTACAGAGACTCACTGTATTTTCCTCTAAATCCGACTCGAATGTTCCCCAAGGAGCCTCCAGCAGTAAGCTCCCCCTTGGTGCCCACTGCACTTCACAACGTGAAAACAATTCCAACAGCAAACTCCACTTGCTGACTGCTTTGGGAAACAGACACCTTCTCATTAAGGCTGCCACATGAATGGGAGAGTTACCCTCACCCAGGCGATCTTGACCCATTTCTCTCCTGCCTTGGCCTTGATCTGCTGTCTCTGCAGCTGGCCCATCCAGAATCTCCCTCCCTCAGCTCCCCTCACACAGACAACCCCTGCATCGCATCGCACCCTGACATCTTTGCTTTGTAAGCAACACTCCTGAAGATCTCCTACATACATTTTCCTCAGCACTTTTAAGAACAAAATCACACACTTAAACACACACCAATCTAATTCAACCCTCACATGACAGCAGCATGGGGATTGTCATATGGCACTTCTTAAGTAGAATTTCATTTTTGTTTTAAGAGAGAGCTGGTGAAATATTTTATATTCCTTTAAGACTTGGTCTAAAATGTAGTTTTACAAGTATCTTCCCATTTGATCCTTCCACAGTCTGTACAAACATGAGGCTGGGTGGTGTTTTGTAGACAAGGAGACAGGCACAGAGAGGGAGGATGACTACAGCTGATATGCAGAGGGAATGTGTTCTGAGCTAAGTCTGTGCCCATGGACTGCACACACACACACACACAGACACACACCCTGACTGGGTCCACTTTCATCTGGAGAGCCCACTGGTGGCTTCTTTGGTGAACCAGGGTACTGTAATGAAAAGAAAACCTCTTCCTCTATTGAGCTCCCATATCCACAATTATATGAAGGGTTCTATGGGTGGGTGTTTGTTTCAGTACTTAAGATGCTGTAGGGGCCAGTGCTGTGATGCAGTGGGTAAAGCTGCTGCCTGCAGTGCCTGCATCCCCTATCAGTGCCTGTTCAAGTCCTGGCTGCTCTACTTCTGATCTAGCGCCCTGCTAATGTGCCTGGGAAAGCAGTGGAAGATGGCCCAAGCACGCGGGCCCCTGCACACACATGGGAGACCTGGAAAAAGATCCTAGCTCCTGGCTTTAAATCGACCCAGCTTGGGCCATTGTGGCTATGTGCGAATGAACTGGTGTAAGGAAAACCTCTCTCTCTTTCTCTGCCTCTGCCTTTCAAATAAATAAATAAACCTTTGGGAAAAAAAAGATGCTACTTAGGATGCTCACATCCCATAACTGCGGTGCCTGTGTTCAAGCTCCTGACTCCAGCCTCCTGTCAATGTGCTCCCTGGGAGGCAGCAAGTGATGGCTCAAGTACTTTGGGTCCCTGCCAGCCACATAAGAAACTTGTTTCCTGGTTGGAGTTCCTGGCTCCTAGCTTTAGCCTGGCCCAGGCCCCAGCTAGTATTTGGGGACGGATCTTTCATTGTATCTCTTCCCCCATCCCCTATCTATTTGTCTCTTTCAAATCAATAAAATAAATATTTTTAAAGGCACAGAGATCTGAGCCCTAATCTTTTTAAAATTTTTTTAAGATTTATTTATGCAAAAGGCAGAGTTACAGATATGCAGAAGCAGGTGTGTGTGTGTGTGTGGAGAGAGAGAGGTCTCCCATCCTCTGATTCACTACCCAAATGGCCACAATGGCTGAAACTGAGCCAGGCCGAAGCCAAGAAGCCAGGAGCTTCCTCCAGTTCTCCCACTTGGGTGCAGGGGCCCAAGTGCTTGGGCCATCTTCTGCTGTTTTTACAGGCCATAGCAGGGAGCCAGATTGGAAGTGGAGCAGCCAGGACTTGAACCAGTGTCCATATGGGATGCCAGCACTGCAGGTGGAGGCTTTATCTGCTACACCACAGCCTGGGCCCAAAAATAAATAATTTTTAAAAAAAGAACTCAGGGGCTGGTGTTGTGGCACAGTGGGTTAGGCCACCACCTGTGATGTCATCATCCCATATCCATGTGGCAACCCAGATAGGGTTCTGGGCTTCTGCCTTTGCCTGGCCCAGCCTCAGGGAACTGTGGTCATTTGGGGAATGAACCAGTAAATGGAAGATCTGTCTCTCTCTCCCCCTCTCTCCCTCTCTCAGTCTGTCACTCTACCTTTCAGATCAATAAAGTAAATCTTTGAACCACAACAAAGAACTCTGACCTGTGCTGTCTTGCTGGCTACACTGTGATGGAAATGTGGCTGCAGTGACCATGGGAGCATGACAGTGACATGTCCTTTGGCCCCCCCCCCCAAGTCTGAGATACAGACTACACAGTCTTTTCCTCCAGCCTCTTAGTCTGCTGGGTTCAACAGGTAAGGAGCATCCATTCATAGCAATGGCAGACAAAACCACAGGTCAGTGGAGCTTGGAGCCAGCCATGGCCTCAAAAAGCTTCTCACCAGGGGCCGGCGCTGTGGGGTGGTAGGCTGGGTCTCTGCCTGCGGCATCAGCATCCCATGTGGGCGCCAGTTCATGCTCTTCTTCAGATCCAGCTGGGAAAGCAGCAGAAGATGGCCCAAGTGCATGGGCCCCTGCACCCGCATGGGAGACCTGGGAGAAGCTCTCAGCTCCTGGTTTCAGCCGGCCCAGTCCTGCCTGTTGCGGCCATTGGGGAGCGAATCAGCAGAAGGAAGATTCCCTCTCTTTCTGTAATTCTTTTCAAATAAGTAAATAAATATTTATATATATATGCTTATATATATGTGTGTGTGTGTGTATATATATATATATATATATATGTATAAGCTTCCCATCCCTCGTTCCTGCCAGAGAGAAATGAATGAATCTTAAGGCAGATCTCTTCTTCCATGGTTCAGAATGGGGCATTTTATGGTAAGAAATGCAGTTGGACAGTGAACACCATCTGCTGGTTTTGTCCAAGTCACGTGAGGCCTTAGCAGAACAGCCATGCAAAGAGCCGGAAAAGAACATTCTAGCACAAGGCATCAGGAGACAGGATGCCCCAAGGAGGGCAGGCACAAGGTGCATTTGCCAAACAGAAAGGAAGCCCAAGTGGCTGAAGCAGAGACTGAAAAATGTCTGTAAAGGGGCAGCCAGCAAAGATGTTAAGCTTTGTGAGCCACCTCGTCTCGCTTGCAGCTGCTCAACTCCGTTCTTTTAGCACAAAAGCAACCCTGGACTCTATGGGAACAAGCAAGCATGTCTGTGTTGCCATAAAACTTGATTCATGGCCACTGACATTTGAATTGCATGCAATTTTCATGTGTCATGAAATATTATTCTTTCGCTTGTTTTCCAATTACATGAAAGCATTCTTGGTTTAGAGCTGTACAGAAACAGGCAGCGGGTTGGATTTGGCCCATGTGCTGCGGTATGCTGACCTCTGTGCTGAGGCCTGGTGGGCAGGACAAAGATGAGTCCCCAGTGAGACTGGGGAGAGTTGGGGAGGCATGGGCCAGATCACTTGCAGAGAGCAGCTTTGTAGGGCACTGGTGGAGGCATGTGATTTTATTCTAATTGCTACGGGAAATGTGTGAAGAGCTTTAGGCAGGGAAGTGACAGGATATATATTAATAACAGCCTGGTGCATGTGAGCAGAATGAACTGTTGGAAAACAAAAGTAGAAGCAGAGATATCAGTAAGGAGCCTACTCCAGCAGAACAGGCAAGGATGATAACATGTGAAATGAGGAGTTAGATCTCCAACCTCAAAGCAATGAACCTGTCCGGGTGAGGAAGTGTGTAGGCCTCTGACAGAGTGCCTGGCTCCTACTTCATACTTAGTGGATGCTAGTGCCATGGCTGTCCTTCTTTCTTTGTTGGTAAAAGCTGAGAATACCTGGCTTGGTCTCAATGTCTTGCCACTCATTAGTCATTCTACTAAAAATGAGTCAGATAATGTTGCTAAAAGTAAGTAGGCATGTTGAGGTTTATTTATATTAAAAAATTTTTGTGGGGTCAGTGCTGTGGTGTAGTGGGCTTAGCCTCTGCCTGCAATGCTAGCATCCCATATGAGTGCCAGTTCTAGTCCCAGATGCTTCACTTCCAATCCAGCTCTCTGCTTTGGCCTGGGAAAGCAGTAGAAGATGACCCAGGTATTTGGACCCCTGCACCCATGTGGGAGACCCAGAAGAAGCTCCTGGCTCCTAGCTCCTGGCTTTGGATTGGCCTAGCTCTGGCTGTTGCAGCCATTTAGGGAGTGAAGACCTTTCTCTGTCTCTTCCTCTGTCTATAATTGTACCTCTCAAATTAAAAAAAATTTTTTTTGTGTGTGGCAGGATACACACACACACAAGGATTGATATTATGCAGCAACTTGGTGGGCTAAGGGATACCCAGATAGCTGATAAACTAGTATTTCTGGGTGTACCTGTGAGGATACTTCCAGAAGAGATTCATGTTTGAATCAGTGGACTGAACAGAGAGCTGCCCTCATCGCCCCGTGTCTCAAGGGAGGGCCACAATAGAACATAAAAGCACACGACAGGGGAATCCCCCCTCTCGAGGTGGGCGAGAACGTCCACCGCTTCCTGGCCGTCAACAGCAGCGCTACTGCTCCGTGGGCCTTCAGCCTCAGACCACGCCTCACACCCTCCGCTCACCGGGTTCTCAGGCCTTCAGAGCAGAACTGCTTCGTGCCAGCTGCTTTCCTGGTTCTCCAGGCTGCAGATGGCAGATGGTGGAACTCCTGGCCTCCATAACCTCGTGAACCAATTTCTAGAACATTCCTCTCTCTAAATGTGTGTAAGCAGATATGCTATGTAGATATGAAAGTGTACATATATAGGACTAGGGTTCTCCAGAGAAACAGAGCCAATCTGATACATGTGTATTTTGTTGAGCCATACGAAATAGCTAATTTTTTTTTTTTTTTTTTTTTTTTTTTTTTTTTTTTTACTGATTAAAGCTTATCAAGATCATTGGACTACTGTTGCTCTGAAAACACATTTAGTTGTAATCTAGTTAACGGTCCCTATTAAGTGTACTAATATATCAAAAAAGGCTTTTTTCCAACTGTGCTCAGGGATAAAGAGAAAAGGCGAGGGCTAGAGAAGAGCATATATAAGATGGGCCTGCAGCAACTGGCAGTGCCAGCGAGTAAAGGAGCGTCTTTAAAACACCCCAAGCCATGCTAACTCAGGAAGTGCCAGAAAGCAAAATGTCCAAGGAAATAGCAGACTGACAGGTCAGTGCTGGAAGAATCTGAGCGTTAAAATAAAGTATTAGATTATCACCCAGAGTATAGAATACATAGCTATGAGTCCACGCTGATGGAAATCAATGCTGGGAAACAATAACATAGTAAACAAATGAGAAAAGATAGCCCATGTCTGAGAATTTCAGATACTTCACGTGGCTACTCTTCCCTCAAGCAGGTAGCGTGTGAGCTTTGCGGTGTCCTTCCAAGGAGAGCAATGTGTTAGCAGGGGCAGATAACTCAACAGTGGAGACAGCCGACAACTCCTTCGCCAAGTGATCCACGTTAGTTAGCGAGAAACCATGCCGATAGCGCTGCCCTGGCTGTGATGTGATGATAACACTACTTGACCTCTGACCTTCCTCCCCAAAATACACAACCCCCGTGTCATAAGCAGAAAAATGACCCCAAAATGTACGCATTCTAATCCGAGAGCCTGTGAATACGCTGTGATTAAGCAAACAGAGGTTGAGATGGGAGCTTTCTTCTTGGATCATCTGGTGGGCTCCATCTAACTAATCACAGGAGTCTGTAAAAGTGGGACCCCTCCCTGATGTGGTCAGAGGGGAAGTTGGGGTGGTAACCCAGACACCCCTATTCCTGTGGCTGTGGCTGTAGAGGTTCTGTAAGGAAAATTAGCTTACTTCCCATACATACGCCCCACCTCCTATTCCAGGCACTCAGCTCTGAATTTCTGCTCTTCCTCCCAAATTCTGCCCTCATAGATTGTAGACATCTAGTTTCCTAAAGATGGATGTGTATTTTTGTTACCTGTTTTTGTTGTTGCTTAGCCATCTTTGAGAGAAGGCAGTTGTGTGGGTTTGTCTTTGCCATTATGAAAGCAGATCTCTTATTTTTAAAAATTTGAGAGGCAGAGAGATAGAGACAGCTGTCATCCACTGCTTCACTCCCAAAATGCTGGCAACAGCCATGGAGCCAAAGCTGAGAGCCAGGAGCTCAATTCAGGTCTCCCGTGTGGGTGGCAGAACCCAATTCTTTGAGCCATCACTAGTATCTCTCAGGGTCTGTATTAGAAGGCAGGTGGAATCGGGAGCCAGATCTGGGTACTCGGATGTGGGATGTGGGTGTTCTAAGCAGTATCAACTGCTAGTGCAAACGCTTGCCCCTCTCTTACATTTTTATAGCAAAATACATGGTTTCCATATTATGGATTTTTATAGATCTTTGTTTCTATTTAATTTAAAGCATAATCTTGGAGAACAACTGATTTTTTATCTAATTTGAGCATCACCTTGGCTAACAGGAGGAAGTAAACAGTACAGAAAAGGACTACCGGGACCTAGCACCGAATGTCGGGACGAAATGCTCCTTTGAGCACAGGTGTTCTGCCTGCGTGACGGCGAGCTACACATCTGGATGGTAGATAGTACCCTTAATTCCCACCAGATGTTGGATGTTATGGAATAGACAGGGCCATGTAATTAATTTGTGAGTGGGCGAAACGCTGAGTGAACAGATAACTTGAGCTGCTCCTCCGGGCGTTCTGAACGTGACCGTGAGTAAGTCCCTGGCCGTCACGACATCAGTGCAGCTGAAGCCCCGTCTGCAGGCGCGGGTCTGGTGACTGCAGCTCTCTTCCCCTCAGGGAATCGGTTAACGTAGCACAAGAAATCCCTTCCGATCTGTAGTTTCCTAGCCTGACGCTCTGCCTTAGTGACTCTATTAAATGCACAGCTTTCTTCCACATGTTGGATCTAGGAGTCCCCCTCCCACCCTCAATTTTTAATTGGGAAAAAAACCTGACTAGATTCATAACTCTAATGCTCTCTTGAATATGTAACACAATAAAATGCCTTTGTCATAAAAACAGAACTGGTTGGGACCCTAGAACCAGATGTGTTCGCCAGGCTGCTGCTCTCTGTGGGGTGAGAGGATGTTTGCAAGTCTGAAAACAGGGAGGAGCTGTTCAACCCGGCAGCTAAAATGCCCACGTTCCCTCTGGAGCGCCCGGGCTCCATGCCTGGGGCTGACTCCTGACCAGGTAGCTTCCTGTTAACACAGACTCTGGGAAGCACTGGGTTCTTGCCTCCCACATGCAGACTTGGATTGTATTCCCAGCTCCTGGCTCTGGCCTCAGCCATTGTGGGCATTTGGGGAGTGAACTGGTGGATGGGAGCTGTCTCTCTCTCTCTCAAATAAACAAAAACCAGTATTTTATCTTTAAGTCTGAAGGCCTTTGTCAAGGATTTTTTTTTTTTTTTTGACAGGCAGAGTTAGACAGTGAGAGAGAGAGAGACAGAGAGAAAGGTCTTCCTTCTGTTGGTTCACCCCCCAAACGGCCGTCACGGCCGGTGTGCTGCGCCGATTGGAAGCCAGGAGCCAGGTGCCTCCTCCTGGTCTCCCATGTGGGTACAGAGACCCAAGCACCTGGGCCATCCTCCATTGCCTTCCCGGGCCACAGCAGAGAGCTAGACTGGAAGAGGAGCAACCGGGACTAGAACCCGGTGCCCCGACCAGGACTAGAAACCGGGGTGCCGGCGCCACAAGTGGAGGATTAGCCTAGTGAGCCGCATGTGCCGGCCAAGGCTGGATCTTAATAATAGGTGTATATACACATCGTTACTTTGCTATTTATTTTTAACCTCCAAGGGTATTTTAAAAAGTTTATAGAAAATGGAATTAAAAGGTATGTTTATTTTGGTATAAAATTTTTTTGAAACCCATGCATATAAGGGCTCTTCAGAAAGCTCACGGGGGAATGCTATTATGAAAAAACTGCATAGATTTCAAAATATTGTGCACTTAGCTCCTAATTCCAGTTTCTGCGAACTTCTTCAAGTACTCTGGTGTTCTTGGAAGTAGTGTTCCAGCCCCCAAAGCATTTCCTTTGGGGGTCCTTGCTGGGCATCACTGCTTACGACCTGCATTTGTCTAGCTCTGGCCTAATGTTCAGCGGTCTCCTTCAAATGACTGTTCAGAGGAGATAAAGAGAACACGGGACAAAGGCGCTTGGGGCCCCTGAACTGGTGCCGCGGGGTCATGAGCAGGAGCACACACAGCCGTTTGTCCTCCAAGGTGCTCAGCGGACCCCGCTCCATCAGCCCCTTACATCCTTCCTTCCTGGGGCCGTGCTGGTTCCTGACGGTGACGCGGGAGAGCCCGTTAGAATGAGCAGGGGAGCTCTTCGGTGGCCCAAGCAGAATGAGTAACCCAGGACTGCCATTTTACACTTCAGGCAGCTCTTCCCTCCGGCCACAGGCCCTGGGAATAGGCTAGGGCGGGCCTCTCGCACCCCCTGGGACCTGAAAGACTGTTTTACAGTCTCCATGTGGGGGTGCTGAGTGGCTCCTGAAGTGATATTAACCTCGTAGGCAGTAGGTAACTTATAATTAGTTACCCAGGGCAGTTCACATATACCCTAATAAAGTAACATCGGTACAGAAATGAAAGTAATTTTAATTTTCTCTTTAATCTCTGTAATTCCATATTTTCATTTTGTTTTAAAAGATCACTTTTTCCCCAATACAAAAAAAATTACTAACCCACCTGTCCTCAAGGTGACCACTATTAATAGCTTGGTATGTGCACCTTATACCTTTATTCTTTTTAATTCAGGATCCTTTTTGGGGTGAGGAGAGGTTGCTTACTATTGGCTTTGCAAGATCATAATATGAATTATGTTTTGCATCTTGATTTTCATTCCTTCAGGGCACCCTGGCCTTCTCTCCAGATCAATGGATATTCTTGCTGTGTCCTTTTTTGTTGGTGCCCAACATGCTGGAAGAATGGATGGGACATAGCTTTCATCCAGTCACACAGCTACCAACTACCATCAAGTTCCTTCCAACAAGGCTGTCACTACAAAGAAGTCTGTAGTGTTCTCATGTGCTATAATCGTGTATGATTTATTATAGAGAAATACCACTTAGTATGCAATGATAAAAAGATGTAAAAAGAGCTGTATTATATATTATATATTATATAGCTAAGGACCAGATGTTGAATGAACAGATAGATGAGTGTATTAAAATGTTCCTGAGAGTGGAGCTCTGCACTATTTCCGTCTTCCCATTGCAGGCTCTGATCCAGTGCACACTGCAAATGCTTTGAGATCAGGAACCAGGCCTCCCTCCTCCTTGTCTCCCTGCTGAGAGCAGGCGTTCTCAGGCCCATACATCCCCCTGTGTCTAACAGCTTCTTCTGGAAACAGCTGTTCAGACTTCAGAATGAAATTTTCCCATATATACAATCTTGTAGAATTGTGTATTCCCAGGCCAGCTCTCAAACTCTTACTTTAACTCACAATCAATGTGAACTATATTCTTTTGTTAGTTTCTTATTGTTTCTGCAGGAAAAAAAAAATGCTCTGAATTCCAAATGAGAATCCAGGTGCAACGAATCCTCCTCTGCTCAGAGAGAGAGAGAAAGAGAGAGAAATGAGAAATTCTTTTCCTCACTGCCCTCAAATGACATGTTCATCTCTTTCCCCTTCTGCTAATCTGTATGTGGAAACCAAGCAAGTAAAATAGGCAATATGATGAGTAAACATGAAAGTATCAGAGAGAAGAAAGCAAAAGAACCAATTTAACATAAAAGTTTGCTATTTTTCTTAGAGTCCTCCTTCATGTTGAGATCTAAGAATATGAATTTGATTACTGAGACTATAGAACTGAATTTGCATAGACATGAAATTTGCAATTATCAAAGATTCTTTAGTTGTTAGAAATTTCCATGAATTCTTAATCTTTTTCAAACAGTATATTTAAAATACGATCTGGGTTGTGTGTTTGGCCTAGTGAGTAAGCGCATTGGACAACCAGCTCTAGCTCCTGACTCTGCTTAGGGGCACCCCGGGAGGCAGCAACGATGGCTCAAGGTAATTGGGCTGCTACCGCACACGTGAGACCTGTACTGATTCTCAGCTCCCAGTAGCTAATAGGCATGTGGGGGAGTGAACCAATGGACAGAAGCTTTCTTTGTTTCTTTCCAATCATGGCTGGCTGTGTTTTCTTTCTTATCTCCAATGATATGAAATAAAAGTTAAGTCCAACAGTTGGTATTAGCGGCTTGGATTTCTTTTTCTTTTCTTTTCTCTAAGCCGCAGAGTCTTTTTCCCAAATGACATCCCTTTCAGAACCTCAGTATGTAAACCAGAAGGAAGGGGATCTTTTTTGGTTGAAATGGAGTGACCAGGATCCACAGTCTGAGGTTGAAAAAAACACGTGATGGGCTGTTTAAACCCATATTTATTTTCAAATTACAAAGCATTCAAAGTGAATCATGAAGTTTGACTTACGTTGATTGTTTAACCAACAAAAAGTCAGCTTTGTGGAAACTCACATAAGCAGCTGCTGACGGAAAAAAATCTGAAAATTTTTAGGAATCAAAAGCACTGAAATACTTTACAATTTTGGAATGAGTGCTGATTTTTGTGGTGACACAATCTCTGAAAATTATCACTGTTCACTCAAAACAGACTTAGGAAAACTGTGTGTGCCCAAAATCCACAGTTGAATATATGAATATCTTCCTTTTTTTTTTTTTACAGAAAGTTTATTATTTTTGTAAAAACACATTAGTTGTCCCCATTTGCTTGTGGAGATGAAAATCAGAGACACAGTTAAAGGGAGATAAAATTTTTTTTTTTACAGAAGATCAGTTTAGTATACATTAAGTAAAGATTTCAACAGTTTGCACCCCCATAGAAACACAAAGTGAAATATACTGTTTGAGTACTCGTTATAGCATTAAGCCTCAATGTACAGCACATTAAGGACAGAGATCCTACATGAGGAGTAAGTGCACCGTGACTCCTGTTGTTGACTTTACAAATTGACACTCCTGTTTATGGCATCAGTAATCTCCCTATGCACCAGTCATGAGTTTCCAAGGCTATGGAAGCCCCTTGAGTTCTCCGACTCTTATCTTGTTTAGACAAGGTCATAGTCAAAGTGGAGGTTCTCTCCTCCCTTCAGAGAAAGGTACCTCCTTCTTTGAAGACCTGTTCTTTCCACTGGGATCTCACTCACAGAGATCTTTTTGCCAGAGTGTCTTGGCTTTCCATGCCTGAAATACTCTCATGGGCTTTTCAGCCAGATCCAAATGCCTTTAGGGCTGATTCTGAGGCCAGAGTGCTATTTAGGACATCTGCCATTCTATGAGTCTGCTGAGTATCTCACTTCCCATGTTGGATCACTAAGGGAGATAAATATTTTAACTTAGGAATTCAAATATAGAAAAGAAGACAATTATTTCAGAATACCATAGATGTGTTGTGGTACTCAGAAAAATTCATCAAGTAATGGACAGAGGAAAAGAAGAGTTGCAAATTCATCTAAGAAATCAACAAATTAAGAAACCCTTGCATTTCATTGATGCTGAGCAGACAACTGGGAAACACTGTCATCTTTTTTTTTTTTTTTTTTTTTTTTTGACAGGCAGAGTGGACAGTGAGAGAGAGAGACAGAGAGAAAGGTCTTCCTTTGCCGTTGGTTCACCCTCCAATGGCCGCCGCGGCCGGCGCACTGTGGCCGGCGCACCGCGCTGATCCGATGGCAGGAGCCAGGAGCCAGGTGCTTTTCCTGGTCTCCCATGGGGTGCAGGGCCCAAGCACTTGGGCCATCCTCCACTGCACTCCCTGGCCACAGCAGAGAGCTGGCCTGGAAGAGGGGCAACCAGGACAGAATCTGGCACCCCAACCGGGACTAGAACCCGGTGTGCCGGTGCCGCTAGGTGGAGGATTAGCCTAGTGAGCCGCGGCGCCGGCCAACACTGTCATCTTTTAAATCCACAGGTCAATCCTGTTTAAAACATCTCAGAATCTCCCCATTGTTCTTAGAATGAAATTCAGACTCCTTGATTTGGTCTCTGCCCACCTGTTCACCTCATTTCCTGTCCCTCTTTTTTTTTTTTTTTTAAGATTTATTCTATTTATTTGAAAGACAGAGTTACAGAGAGAGGTAGAGACAGAGAGAGAGGTCTTCCACCTGCTGGTTCACTCCCCAGATGGCCGCAACGGCCAGAGCTCTGCTGATCCGAAGCCAGGAGCCAGGAGATTCTTCCGGGTCTCCCATGTGGGTGCAGGGGCCTAAGCACTTGGGCCATCCTCCACTGCTTTCCCAGGCCATAGCAGAGATCTAGATCAGAAGAGGAGCAGCTGGGACTAGAACCGGCGCTTCAGGCCAGGGCTTCAACCCGCTGCGCCACAGCGCTGGCTCCTCCTGTTCCTATGACCCTCACTCACCACTCTGAAGTTGCACTCATGGTTCTGTCAATTCCAGAATGTGCCAGACACATTTGCTTCTCAAGGCCTCAGTCCCCACTCTTCCTTCTGCTTGGGCACTTCATCACAGTCGTGGTGGCTGGGTCTGGGTTCTTGTCTCCAAGGCAAGAAAGGAGGTATAAGCAGAGAAGCAAGATTTATTTTTGAGCAAATCTTAAGTACACACTCAGGGAGTGTAGCTGTACTCAAGAAGAGAGCTGCCATAAATAAGGTTTGTGGCCATCCCTTTATATGCTCTGGAGATACGGGGGTAGTGTCTGGGACAGAATTTAATGTTCATAAGGGGCAGAGCTTGTGGGAACAGGGCTTAGTAGCACCCATTTCTCTGCCCCTTTCTGGAAAACTCAGCAGTGTCAGGCATCAGGTGCATGATGGGAGTAGGAGTGTCAGTCATGGTCATTTTATTATAATGACTTTATAGTGATCTAAAGGTCATCGTGGAGATGCAGCCTGCAGCCATGTTGGTTATTTTTGGCTGATTCCGATTCAAGGGCGGCAGTTTTGGGGAAGCTACAGTTTTCTGCTACGCAGAAAGGGAGGCTTTAGGTAGTGCAGCACGGGTGGGGCTGTGGGAGGGGCTGACGACCTCACTTCCTCCTTGTTACCTACCTCTTTGCCAACACCAACACAACTGTCTCCTGTTATGGACTGAATCAGGTCCTCTTTCCCCCAGATTCCTAGGTGGAAGTCCCAACCCCCAGGACCCCAAAATGTGACCTTATTTGGAAAGATGGTCACTGCAGATATTGTTGGTGAAGATGAAGTCACACTGGAGTAGGGTGGGCTCCTAATCCCCTATCTTTGAAAGGAGGAAAGTTCGACACAGATCCTTCTCCAGGAAAAAGGCCACATCAACATCAAAGCAGAGACTGCAGTGGTAACATTTACAAAGCCAATTGCTGGCAAACCACAGTGGGCAGGAAGCTTGAAACAGGTTTTCCCGCACAGCCAGGAGGAGCCAACCCGGTCTCAGGCTTCCAGCCTCCCTAACTGTTTGACAGTAACTTTCTGCTCCCGAAGCCAGCCAGTGTGTGGTGCTCCGCCGTGGCAGCCCCGCAAACTGAAGACAGCCCTTCTCATTCTTCCAGTCTTCACTTGAACCTCATTTCTTCAGAGGAAGCTTCCTTGGCCATCTCAAATCAAGGGTGGGGAACCTCCAGCCCATGGGCCGTATAAGGCCCATGAAATCATTTGAAATCATTTGGTCTGGCCTTGGCAAGGCAACTGCAGGCGGGACTCAAAGTTCAATAAATCTACAGTGGGAAATTTTTTTTTTAAGATTTATTTATTTGAAAGTCAGAGTTACACACAGAGAGAAGGAGAGGCAGAGAGAGAGAGAGAGAGATCTTCCATCTGCTGGTTCACTCCTCAATTGGCCGCAATGGCCAGAGCTGTGCCGATCCAAAGCCAGGAGCCAGGAGCTTCTTTGAGGTCTCCCACCTGGGTGCAGAGGCCCAAGGACTTGGGCCATCTCCTACTGCCTTTCCAGGCCACAGCAGAGAGCTGGATTGGAAGAGGAGCAGCTGGGACTCAAACCGGCACCCATATGGGATGCTGGCTGTCGCTCCCCCTCTTCGTGGAGGAACGACACAGGACCCTGCGCTGTTCTTTCTGTCTGCTCGGCCCTCCCCGGGTTTGCTGCTGGTTCTTCCCGGGTTGGCTACTATCCCTTCCACCTCCGTGGAAGGGCAGTTCCCCCTGGCCACATTCCCCACTTCCGCAGGGGAGCGGCACACCGCCGGCCGGCTTTCTCGGGGGCTGCACGGGTTCCCTTAGATGTTCCCCATAGATGTTCCCGGTGCATGCCATCTCTCTCCTCCTTTATAGTCCTCCTCCGCCAATCCCAACTCGGCTGCCCACACGCCGAGTACGCTGCTCTCCTCCAATCAGGAGCAAGTCCTACAGTTTATTGGTTGAACTGGAGGCAGCTGTGCGGAAGCTGTTTACTTCTCTCCCAGCGCCATATTGTGGGAGAGCAGATGCATAGAATAAGTCTTAATTCCAGTAACTTAGTCTAGTCCGAGCTGCTCCCCACAGAGGAGAGCAGATGCATAGAATAAGTCTTAATTCCAGTAACTTAGTCTAGTCCGAGCTGCTCCCCACAGAGGAGAGCAGATGCATAGAATAAGTCTTAATTCCAGTAACAGTCTAGTCCGAGCTGCTCCCCACAGATCCCCCTTTCTTTTTATTTTTTTGGTGTTGATACGCGCCTGTCTTCGGTGTCCCGCAGCACACACTCTGCTCTACTTGCTAGAGTTGCCACAGGCTCTTACAAGTCCTATCAATCAGGCAAACCGAATCCGGGTCCTCTCTTCGCCATGTTGTGAGGAGGTTTTTAGGTGCTGATGCGTGCCTGTGTTCGGTGCCCTGCAGCGCATGCTTTGCTCTGCCTGCAGGGGCTTACAAGCTCTATCAGGCAAACCGAATCCAAGCCTTCTCATTGCCTTATTGTGGGGGAGACTTATTAGTGTTGGTTCGTGCCTATCTTCGGTGACCTGCAGCTCATACTCTGGTCGAGCTGCTTGCTGGCGCTTACCGCCTTAAATCAGGCAGACCGAATCCAAGCTTAATATTGTTGTATTGTGGGGAAGCCTTACTGATGTTAATTCGTGCCTGTCTTCGGTGACCTGCGGCGCATAAGCTGCTAGCTGCCCGCAGGTGCTCATCGCCTCACTTGATTAGGCAGACCGAATCCAAGCTCTCACATTGCAGTGTTGTAGGGAGGCCTTTTTATTTCTCTATTTCTCTATCTCCGGGCATTCCTATTTCTCCCATTTTACTTCTATCTTCCAGCATTCCTATTTTTCTCACTTTACTTCTAAACTTCTGTTTCTCTTATCCCTGCGGCTTTCCGGCACCTCGCCCCGCCGGCGGGTTCCCGGCTCTGCGCCGCTTCAGCCTGCGCGCCTCTCTCATCTGCGCAGCTTCCCGGCTTTGCGCGGCTCGGCTTCACGCGCTCCGCGGTCTCCACGCTTAACCCTTTCGCGTCTGAACCACAGCCTACGCCAGCCCCGTTCCCTATCTATTCACGCCCCGTGCTCTCTCTGCACGCGGCGGCTTCCGCGAGTAACACAGCGTAGCTTACGTGTCCGCCACTAGCATTCAATCTAAGTTCCCCGGGCTAGCCTGGCGAATTCAACCCAGCGTACGTCTCCGCCCCACGGTTTGGCTTTCCGTCCTTTGCTCCCCGGGCTAATCAGACGGATCCCAACCAGGCTCACGTTTCAGCTTCTGGCTTCAACTTTTCGCCCCCTATTCCCGGGCTAACTTGAGAATCCCAAAGTGGCTTTCGTGTCCGCCTTGGCCTGCCCCCCGCGGCTTCAATTTCCCTAACATTTTTCTCTACCCGGTATGTTTCCCCAAGCTTTCCTCCAACAATACTCCTCCCTCATTTCTCCTGGCCTCTCCCCACAGTCCGCGTCCGAGTCTGTTTGTTCTAGCTTTCACTTTCGCTTTCGACCTTAGAGATTTCTCCCAGCTTCCCCCCGTAGTCCGTATACGAGTCTATGCCTAGGCTTTCAACAGCTTCTTCCGGCACCTCTTTTCGTCCGGCTTTTCCCTAGGCTGTTTGCTAGTCTCTCTCTCCGGTAATTTCCCAGTTCTTCCCATTTCTTCCCTCCTAAGTTTGCTATCTGTTCTAGGTTTCCTATCCGTGTCAGGTTTCCTATCCGTTCTAGGTTTCCTATCCGAGTCACGGCACCATTATGTCGCTCCCCCTCTTCGTGGAGGAACGACACTAAGCCCTGCCTAGGCTTCATATCCGAGTCACGGCACCATTATGTCGCTCCCCCTCTTCGTGGAGGAACGACACAGGACCCTGCGCTGTTCTTTCGTCTGCTCGGCCCTCCCCGGGTTTGCTGCTGGTTCTTCCCGGGTTGGCTACTATCCCTTCCACCTCCGTGGAAGGGCAGTTCCCCCTGGCCGCATTCCCCACTTCCGCAGGGGAGCGGCACACCGCCGGCCGGCTCTTCTCGGGGGCTGCACAGGTGTTCCCCTTAGATGTTCCCCATAGATGTTCCCGGTGCATGCCGTCTCTCTCCTCCTTTATAGTCCTCCTCCGCCAATCCCAACTCGGCTGCCCACACGCCGAGTACGCTGCTCTCCTCCAATCAGGAGCAAGTCCTACAGTTTATTGGTTGAACTGGAGGCAGCTGTGCGGAAGCTGTTTACTTCTCTCCCAGCGCCATATTGTGGGAGAGCAGATGCATAGAATAAGTCTTAATTCCAGTAACTTAGTCTAGTCCGAGCTGCTCCCCACAGAGGAGAGCAGATGCATAGAATAAGTCTTAATTCCAGTAACTTAGTCTAGTCCGAGCTGCTCCCCACAGAGGAGAGCAGATGCATAGAATAAGTCTTAATTCCAGTAACAGTCTAGTCCGAGCTGCTCCCCACAGCTGGCGCTTCAGGCCAGGGTGTTAACCTGCTGTGCCATAGCACCGGCCCCCTGGGCTTATTTTTGAGTTGATAATTCCATATTGCCCAGAGTGATGTTTCAAGGGCCTTGGCAGAGAAAAGGTTCCCATAACTGCTGCCTATTTTCTACCAGAGCACCTGTTAATTTCCTCCAGACACTAATGCAAATCTGTAACCATTTCACCTGTTTCCTTGTTTATTTGTCTGTCCCCCTCATCCCCGGCAGTGTAGGTCAAATGGGAGCTCCTGGCCTGTGCTTGCCACCCCCACAGCAGCTCTGGGAGCACCTGTGGCATCCTGGCATTCCTGAAACACAGGTGGGAAATGTTGCTCTCAAGTCAAAGGTGAGGGAGGCTCCGCCAGGAGCCCTGTACGTACACTCTCTCACACATTGTGCATTTAGTGGGGGTGAAGCTTTCTGAGCCAGTGAGTGAATTTAAAAAATACTCTCAGTCCTTGTTGCGGACACTCTTCTGTCTTTGGGTTTAACAAATTTTCAAACATTTTCAAATAGAAGAAAGGTGGTGTCTCATTCAAAATGGTAAGAAGTTCGGGGAGGAGGACCACACACTTGCAGAGAAACAGAAATTGTAGCAGAAACATTTCAAAGATGTAGGTGGCCAGGAAACCAATCTCGTGACAGTGGGATTTAGGTTACAAATTTGAAATTTATTTCTTTAATACCCCATACTATTATGACACTTCTTTCTAAAGAATGACAGACAAAGCTATAGACACTTTCCCCATCTGTCATTAAAGGTAAACACAATCCTTTAGAGTTTGTCACCCTAGATGATGAATATTTCATAGCCATTTGGAAAATTATGCCAAAAAATTCATGAAGTTTTCAAAGTTGAAAACTTCTCCCCCCCAAAAAACTGACAGTGACACATCCGTGTGTGTTAGTGCGTGCACACACACATATACATATACACACACACATGCACACACATACACATACACACACAGAAATTCTGGCAACTTTAGAGAATGTTTTCCTTCCTTTCTTCATCAGAACAGGACAAAAATGAATATTTATTAGCAAGGATCGGGCAATATACATATTTAAATTCATGATGTCTCAGAGAGTAAGTGTCGCAAAACGAAGCTCATGTCACAGTTTCTGGTCAAATGGAAGGCACCCTGACATGAAGCGGTGGTCAAACATGCTCACGACTGTATCTGACTTGATGTCAGCAACCCCTGAAGCTTGCTGTAGGCTTTTTCCACTTCATCAGACTGCCTCAACTCAGTTTTATTTGGCTCCATGTGTACTCACATATTTCACAATGACTTCGTCACAGATAAGACAATCATCTATGCCACTGGGCAACTGCTCTGGCACATGTGGGACCCTCACTTTTACAAGAAACATTTACCTGAAATGCAGAGACAGGGAGACATCTCCCATCCACTGGTTTATTCCCCAAATGCCCATGATCATTAGCACTAGGCCAAGTCAGAGTCAGGAGTGGAGGATTTAATCTGGGTCTCCACATGGGTGGCCGGGACCATGTGGAGCTGTCCCCTGTTGCCTCCCAGGGTGTGCATTAGCACATGTTAGGATGTAAGTGGAGCCAGGATGGAACCCAGGCACCCTGATATGGGATGTGGGAGCCCCAAGCAGCATCTTACCTGTGTGCCCAATGTCCGTCCCCGAAGCCCTCATTTTCTGTGTCTTTATAACTGTCTCAATTACGGTACCATGGGGTAGAGCAGGACAGAAGTAGGAATGGCACGGGGCTGGCACTGTGGTACAATGGCTTAAGCCAAGGCCAGCATCCATATGATGCTGGTTCGAGCCCTGGATATTCCACTTCCGATTCAGCTCCCTGCTAATGCACCTGGGAAAGGCAGCAGAGGATGGCCCAATTGGGCCCCTACACCCACGTCAGAGAACCTGATGGAGTTGCAGGCTCCTGGCTTTGGCCTGCCAGGCCATTGTGGACATTTGGGGAATGAACCAGCAGAATGAAGATCTCTCTCCCCGACTCTGTCATTCTGCTTTTCAAATAAATTTTTTTTTTTTTTAAAGAAGTAGGAACAGTGATACTGTAGAAGAAATTGGAGCATCATCTGATAGACTGATGAGGGTCCCCTGACTTAGTAATACATAAACTTTAGTTAGGATGCCATCATATTATACACCATTTAATGTACAGTTTAAAAAAGCTATGGCTGGGGGCCAGCGCTGTGGTGCAGCGGATTTAAGCCCTGGCCTGAAGCGCCGGCATCCCATATGGGCACTGGTTCTAGTCCCAGCTGCTCCTCTTCTGATCCAGCTCTATGGAAAGATGAGCTTTCTGGAAAAATGGCCTGGGAAAGCAGTAGAAGACGGCCCAAATCCTTGGGCCCCTGCACCCACATGGGAGACCCAGAAGAAGCTCCTGGCTCCTGGCTTCGGATCGGCGCAGCTCTGGCCGTTGCAGCCATTGGGGAGTGAACCAGTGGATGGAAGACCTCTTTCTCTGTCTCTACCTCTCTCTGTAACTTTTTCAAATACATAAAATAAATCTTTTTTTTTTTTTAAAAAAAGCTACGGCTGAGACAGAGGTGATGCGAGAGAGGTGATGCTGGTGCCACTGTGGGCACGCTACGGTGGAAATCACCGCGTGAATCTACTACACTGTCAGAACACCTGGGAAGCAGAGACTTTCACTCCTCATTCCCTGCAGTGTCCCCAGTGCTGAGGAGCACGCCCAGGCACCTAGCAAATGTGACTTGAATGATTATTTTATGAAACTTTTCTCATTTATTAGAAAAATAAAAACCCACCTGAAAGCAGTTAACTGGGAGTGTGTCTTTAAACTTCTTAAGAACCACTCCTGGAGAACCACTCATTGTCCCTCCCCAAGTCCCCCAAAAAGAAATTAGTTCTAACGCATCCAGGTAGCTCTTTTGGGACGTTCCATTTCACAGGTGAGATAGAAACTTGCTTCGCCCCTGGGAGCACGCTGCTCTCCCTACACAAGGCTGCTCCCACAACAGGCTGTTTTCATATTAGACTAAGGCGTTTGGTGAGATTTCCTTGGTATGCCAGAAAGCACTGTTCCCACAGACTTCCCAAAAGGTTGTAGTTTGCTATACTGATCCATTTCCCACGGAGATTTATGACTTTAAGCATCTCATCAAAAGACTGAGAAATTCCTCTTCACTGTGTCTGTCAATCCCAGGTGGCTGCTTTGGGTCACACTTACATGTTTGGTCAGCAGTGACAAGTCATGAAGGGCGTAAGAGTAGAGTCAAATGCATTCTGTATTTTACGAGTTTAGGTGCCTGGAAAATTGGAAGCAATCCCCCTGCCTTAGGGTGCTCCAGGGGCTCAAGAAAAGGAGGGAGTCTATATGTCCCCCCGTTTCCTGGCTAGTCAATGAAGAGACAAATGCAAGGCTGTGGGGGAAGAGGTTATGAGTTTTGTTATGAGGTTATGAATTTGTTGCACATGGACAGCATCTAGGAGGAAATGTGTCTAGAGCGCAGAAGTTAAGATTTGGAGGACACACCAAATACAGATGCTACCCCTGAGACATGATGGGGATACGTACTGCTAAACCCATCGTAACCTAAAAATATCATACAATGAAAATGCATCGAATCCCTCTAACCTACCAGATGTTATTGCTCACGTAGCTCAAGCACACTACAGTATGCGATGTTTCCTTGGTGATCCCGGAGCTGACCCGGAGCTGTGCCTGCCTCTGGCCAGCACCGAAAGGAAGGACTGGACCATCTATCACTGGCCTGGGAAAAGACCCAAAGTCAAAATCTGAAGCTTGGTTTTTGCACTACCATAAAGCTGAAAAAAAAATCATTACGTCAAAGCATCATAAATTGGGGGCCGTCTGTGTTGGTATTTGTGGAGCACTGGGCGTGGAGGACAGCACCCGAAGAGAAAGCACATAGAATGAGAAAATAAGAGGGTTAGGACAGAACGTCTGGAAACACCATAATTTAGGGGCTGGCAGCAGAAGAGTAGCCAGCCAAGCAATAGAGGAGGACAGGAGGATGTCACGTAGGCATCATGGGAAACAGGCAGGATGATCAACGTTGCTCAATGACGCAGAGACAGAAAATGGCCCTGCAGAAAGGTGACTAGAAGGAAATATATGTAAAATATCAATACATCTATTCCCAATGGGTGACATTTTAGGTAGCTGACTTTCTTCTCTTAAAGGTCCTATATTTTCTGAATTGTGTCTAATAAACATCAGATCCATGTATATGGAAAAGCTATTAAAGTATAAAACAAATGCTTTGATAAAGTCTAAAATGTTTTATAAAGCAAAGAGCAAGTAATGATTCACTAAGAAGCGTTTGAGTTCCTATGTGCTGGGCCCCATGCTAAGGATAAAATAATGACCAAGAGGTTAGCTCTGCTGTTTGACCAAAGGGAGTGGCAGCTGATTTGGCAAGGTGTGTGGGGGGGGGGAATGTAGGGCTCCTGGGGAGTGGTGGCAGGAGGTGAGGCTGGAGGAGCCAAGTTGATGTGTCTTGTCAAAGCACATGGCCTTCACTTTGAAGGCTGCAGGGAGGCTGCTGAGACGAAGAGCCACGGTCGGAACTGTGCTTTGCCCGATGTTAATTTTCTACTTAACTCGGTTAGTAGTATGGCTGCTGGCCTGGAGCAGCCTAAGGAATGATACAGGCAGCACAGTTACTAGGCAACTACTATAACCGAGGGAAGGCAGAGCCCTAGGGATGGACCAGGCCCAAAGATGCTTGGAGTAGCATCAATAGGTTTCCAGGATGCAACAGACTGGATTTATGCTGCAGGGAAGATGACTTGAAGTGTGGCTTAAAAAAAAAAGTCAACAACCAACTTCATCCTTCTCAAAGACAGCTTCTTGAACATCTTCCTCGGGAAGACAAGCACCAGAATCCCACCAGTCCTCAAGCTAGCTACTCACCCGCATGGCAGTGGTCAGGAGGCAGTGAAGCCATGTGCGGGCCCAGCTCTGTCCGGCTCCCCTAAAATAACAGCATGGACACAGCTGGCTTTGAGAGACTCAGGGAACGCAGCACCTGCGGGTGCCATGACACCAGGCTATTGCTTCTAGCACTCCTGGGGCTGCGAGGCGAGATCTGGGTCCCATGTGTGCCTAGAGTGAGAATTTCAAACCGACACCCTGATGATTTCTTCCCTTCTTCTTTCTTCTTCCCCACTTCTTCTTCCCATTCCAGGGGAAATACAGTGAGACAACTTTTTTGGTCGAAAAAAAAAGAGAGAGATCTGGGTCTCAGGGTGGGTGAAGAGTGACAACTATCCTACAGTTTGTGTGTCTGCCCCTATGGGCATCATGGATATACAAATTAAGAAAGTGAGTGTCTGGGTCGCTGTGACAGAGGGGACAATGAATAATGTGCGTATGTGAGACCCACTGGAGTCCATAGCCACAAAACGGGACACTAGATCCTCAGCTCCCGCCCCACCACACGTGCATATCCCGACACTTTTCTTTATCCAGTGCACATAATTCAATGCTTCTGTGACAAAGACAGGTGCTGGAGTTTATTATTACTTTTGGAAATAATATGAGAAGAAACAGCTAGAGAAGGGACGAGCCGCTTGCCTAAGCCCCCCATGGGGAGAGGCGGCTCTAATCGGTGTGCGCCTATCCTCTCCTATGCAAGTGATGAGAAAGGAGCGGGTCGAGTGTTGTGAGTTTGGGCTTAGAGGTGGCGGCTGAGGCACCTGTATTCTATTCTCCCATTTATCCCCGGCCTGGAAACCAGAGGCCGAGGGTGCTCAGCGAGTGAACTAAAGAGGCCAAATAAGAAAGCATCCAGTCTCTGCCCAGGCCCAGACCCCGGCCACGACATCTTTGAGGAGCAGCGACTCCCACGCTCGCCAGCCTCCCCACGGGGCGCCAGGGATGCCGACTTTTCACATCACTGCCCCGCGTTCGCTCCTTCGAGGTGGGCAGTGCTACACTCTGCTGCCCCACAGCAACCGGCTGCCGCCCTCCCGTCCCCGCGCCCCGCACGCTCCCCGCCTCGGGTCCCCCTCCTCAGAGCGCCAGGCGACCCCGAGGACGCGCAGGGCCCGCACCTGCCCGTCCTCGCTCCCACCCCAGCCTGCACCAGCTTCTGACCTGACCCCCGCCCCAACAAACCCGCGCCCGCGCCCGCTCCCCACCCGGGGCCCTCACGCGCGTGCGGCTGCGGGGAACGCGAGCGCCCCTGTGCGCGAGCAGCTAGACTCACGCGCGGCCGCCCGTGGCTCCCGCGACGTGGGGAAGTGAAAATGAAATCGACTTTTCCGAGAAACGATGAAAGCGGCGCCGCGAGCCAATGAGCGGCGGCGGCGAACTTCCGCGCCCCGCGGCCCGGCCGCTCGCGCCCGCCCTCGGCCGCCGCCTCCCGGTTGCACAAGGCCGAGACAAACACTGGGGAGGAAGGGCGGAGGAGGCGGGCGGAGGGAGGCGGGCGAGGGCGCGCGGCGGCGAGCGGGGCGGGGGGCGGGGGGATTTCCAGCCGCGGCGCTTCGCAGTTTCCTCTCCTTGTTTTGCTTTCGATCTGGACTGTTCTCAGGCCAGCCGGGGAGTAACTTTTAGTTTTGCTCCCGCGATTATTCAACTGACGGGCTTTCGTTTCCATTTCCCACACCCTAGCAACACTTAGCCCTTGCGGGATTGCACGGCTAGCGTGAAAAAGCACACGGAGAAGGTAACATTTTTTTTTTTTTTTTTTTGGCCAAATAATAGTTGTGACGGTGCGTGTGTTTTCTCTCGAGGGCTTGTTGACGGGGCCGGGGGTGGGGGCTGTGCGTTTGCGTGTGCGTGTCCTGATGCTTTTGACACGATGTTTTGCAGACGGAAAATGCCGGGGTTCCTAAAAATTAATGCCGGTTTGTGGAGGATCACTCGGCGCAATTATGGATCATCTGGTTTTAGGGGAAGCAGGTTCGGCTGTTCTGCTGCTGTTGCTACTGGGGCTGCTGAGGCTGCAAGGAGGAGGAGGAGGAGGTGGAGGAGGAGGAGGAGGTAGAGAGGGAGGAGGAGGAGGTTGGTGGAGGTTTAATTTCACTTTTGGATTTGCAGATGCGAAGAAGTGGTTCCATGGACACAGAGCTGTTCTGTGTGATTCCGTACCTCAGGTGTCGTGTGTCGGGGTGCGGGTCCGCTGGAGCAGGGCCTCATTTAAAACCAAAACTGTCCTGTCTGCGTGTGCGTGTATGTGTGTTTACAAGCCGCGGCCGCCAGCAGACCCGAAGGCGGGGAGCAGGTCCTCCTCGGTGCCGGCGGCGGCGCCTCTCCCGCGGCAGCCGCCAGTGTAAATAAGCGGGCACCCGCCGTCCGCCAGCTGCCCGCGCCCCGGCGACAGCAAACTTGAAGGGGCGCCCCGCGGCTGAGCCTGGGGGCTCGCCCACCCGCCCGGCACCGGGCAGGGTCGCGGGCGTCGGGTGGCAGCGTCCGGAGCGGGCTCGGAGCGCGAGGCTGGGCGCCGGGCCTGGCCGACGCGCCGGGCTTCCTGGGGGCTGGGCCGCCGCCACTCTGGAGGGACGCCGCGTCCTCCTTCCCGCCGGCCAGCGCCCGGCCTGGCCCGGGGGCTTTGTCGTTGCACTTGTCCCGGCGCGCGAGGGGCTCAGGCGGCGCGTCTCGGGAGGGCGCCGCGCGGACGGGTCATCTGCCCCGGCCGCGGCCTAGCGCCGGGCGCCTCCGGGTCCCCGCCGGCGCCCCCGGCCGGCCTCGCGCGCTGGGCCTGACCCGCCTCGGCTACGGAGCGGGCGAGGTGGGGGCAGGGAGCCTCCGGGGACCGAGCGGCGCCCGGGAGGGCAGGCGCGAGGGCCGGCGTCCCCCCAGAGGGGGGCTTGGGGCGCGGGGCGGCGGCGGGGTGGGGACGGGAATGCCCGCCCCGCGCCCTCCGACCCCGCTGTGGGCGCCGGGTGACACTCGCCCGCCGGCCGAACATGGTTGGTGCAAAGCCGCGGCCGCCACTTCCTCTCCGCCTCGCCCGCCCCGGCTCGCCCACCGAGCGATGCCGGCTGCAGCCAATCGCGGCGCCCGGCCGCTCCCGGCGGCACGGTCCGGGGGCTGGCACCCGCCGGGGGCCCGGGGAGCCTGTCCAAGTTCACAGGGTGTCGCTGGCAACTCCCGCCCTCCCCGGAACGCGGCGGCAGCACCCGCTGGCCCCGGTGCGTTTGCCACCCTTACCCGCGTGTCCCCTCGGAAGGGGGGAAAGGGACGGAGGCTGGCCGCCCGACCGGGGCGTGAGCCGCGTGTTTGGGCACCGCTGGGGCGCCGGGGGCGGCCGGCGTAGGCAGGACCCGCCGGGCCGACTGTGTATGTAGCGCGGTAGCTCTCCCTGGCTGCTAACCCCACGGTGTTTGAAACTTGGGGGCTTACTGCCCGCTCCGCGGTCTTCAGCCTTCTCCTTCCCGTCCTTGGCTGTGGAATTAGAAAATGCAGCCCTTCTAAAACGAGGAAAAGTGCCGGCCTTTGCCTTCTGCCCGTGGCCGCCCCGTGGCTGTGATTCGGTCTGCTTTTGATGAATGGCCAGGGAGGGTGGAGGATACTTACGTTTCCTGTTGTGGATTTTCAGGAATCATCGGGGTTGCAGTCCTGCGTGCAGACGTTGATTGGTTTTCAGATGCACTGCGGGCACCCCTTGCACTTGGCAGCCTGCACATTTTGGTGCTCCAGGGCAGGTGCAGACAGGGGTCTGGTATCAGACACAGGGGCGGATGGTCTTGATGTTAGACAGATGCCTGCTCCATTGCCAGGGCCCCAGCGGCGATCCCGTTGGACTTCATCACACGCACAGATTCAGGGGGCCCTGATTTTCCCGGAATGATCCCTTCATTCATGGGGTTGGCGGGGGGAAGGAGAAAAAATAGAAATCTAAAAAATCCTGGGAAAACTTTGTGTCTTCCCTAAGGAAACCTCAGTAGATGGAATTTTTAGCATTTCAACTGACACCTTTAGATTGTGACCTTGGAACATCTATTGATTAGTGTGGCAAAGTCCAGAATTTCACTGTAATTAGCGAATGATTATAATTTATAACAGCCTGTTGGGTAGGAATGAGATTTTGGCCTCTTGGATGGGAGAATTCTCATGCATTGTTATGAGTTGTAACTGCTTCTTTAAATTAAACACGTACATATTTCATTCTCAAGGAGTCGTATTTTTCCTGTTGACCTTCAAAACTTAGAGACAGTTCCACATATTTCAGACTTACCTGTACAATGTCATCTTCATCAAAAGGAAGGGTCTGGAAGCAAATTATGGCAAACAAATGGTTGCCGTCAAGAACTGACAGCTCTAGGAGCTGTGGCCCTAATTTTTCTCTTACCCTGCTCTCTGAAATACTTTATTAGGCAAATATTTAATATACCAGTGCTAAAGATGTTTAGACTCAGTAGTGGAAAATTTGAGGCTTTAGATTTTCAACATCTGATGTGCCTCGGTTTTCACGAGGACATTGTATTTCTTTTCCTTGCATTACCTAGTGTGCGATCTGTTGTTTTTAGAGCATTTTCAGATAATTTCCTTTGGATAGTGAACAGACCACTGAACTCTGAATGGGGTATCTGTTTCAGAGCAAAAGGTCTTAAAGTAAACCAGAGAATTTACTCCTACATTTCATACATACTTGAAGGATTTGGACTGTGTGTCAGACACAGTGGTAGGCTCTGGATTGAGCTGAGAACAAGACACACATCGTGTTTATCCTCTAGGGTAGCTTGCATTCTAGTTGGTGAGCTGACAATAAATAAAGACTAAATATAGACATCACCTTTGGGAGTTGGTTTTATGAAAGGTAATGTTACTGAAGTGTGTCATAGGGCTGTGTAGGGACACAGTTCAGACACTGTTAGTTACAGCAGTCTGCACATGTGTAAGGCATACATGTTGAAAACATCAGATTCTGTGACAGTGGAAAAGCTAAGGGTACCACAACTGGAGTGAACACTTTGTCTCAGAATTTCCGGTGAGCAGGGATTTTCAAGAAAGGATTTGACTTCTGAGGATATGTATATAGTGATAAGGAACTAAACAGGGCTGTAACTATGTTATGTGAACTATTAAGACAATACTAAGCAATTAAATTATTGTCAGTGAATTTTTTCCCATCAGAAGAAAAGTTAGGTGGTATCCATGGTGACTAATTGATATGGAACTAGCAGTGATTGGACCAATGTATTTTCCTTCCCTATATCAGATGAAAAAAATCCCAGACCCTGTGTTTTATTCGGAATCTTCTTCACCGTTGTATCAGACTCCTCAGTTCATTATCTGTCAGTACAGATATGCCCTTAGCCGATTTCAGTAGTCAGCTAGAGCATACTATGTTGTTTTTGCTGAACCAAGTATAACAGGGGAACTGGTTTACCAGCATGTGTGGCATACTCACTGTTTGCCCAACAGTGTATTTGTAACACTATACAGGTGAAAAATATGTACTAGCATATGATAAAATTAATAGAACCATATAACAAAGCATAAAAATGCACAAAATAATAACTAAAAGTGCTGTGAAACAGCAGTGATTACAAGTAATAAAAAGGTTTCTTTTCATCCTTTTCATCCTTCTCACACAGGGGTTGGAGGTCAGGACTTCCGCCTCTGTCTGCCTTACTTTTAAAGGCCTGAATGTGAGTGATATTGAGTGTAGTGTCAGCTTAATGACCAATGGGCTGAGTCGGAGTCGGGCTCTGCTGGTTGGGAGTAGCTGGTTTGGTGAAACCCCCATTTGGCAGCTCAGAATGACAATGTATGTAGAGGGTCCGAATTTAACCCTGAAGACAGTGTGTGTCTTCTATAAAGCACCAAGGGGAACACACAACCAGGAAATGCAGCCCACAGGTGCCTGGTGTGGGGCGCTCAGGGCCTCTCTGGATTCAGAATGAGAGCAGCTGTGTAGCCTCTAGCTTTTTGTCTGCGGGGACCCTATAACATGAGGTTCTCCCTCCCAGGCTCCATATATATTTTTTTTAATTTTTAAAGATTGATTTATTTATCTGAAAGGCAGAGCTACAGAAGCAGAGGCAGAGAGATATAGAGAGATCTTCTATCCGCTGGTTCGCTCCCCAGATGGCCGCAACAGCTGGAACTGCGCGGATCTGAAGCCAGGAGCCAGGAACTTCTGCATCTCCCATGTGGGTGCAGGGGCCCAAGAACCTGGACCATCTTCTACTGCTTTCCCAGGCCATAGCAGAGAGCTGGATCAGAAGTGGAGCAACCCAGACCCAAACCGGTGCCCATACGGGATGCTGGCATTACAGGCAGTGACCCAACCACTACAGCACAGCACCAGCCCCTTCAAGCTCTATCTTTTGACCAACTTGCTGAAACTAGATCATGTTTATTGGGAAGACGCTGCAAGCCTATCTTTAATTGCTCAAATGCATATGACTTCTGTTCAGAACTGATTGACTGGAGAAGACTAGTATCATCAACTCTAGTTAATTTCATTGCAGCCAAAAGTGGAGAAGCTTGTCCTGCTGGACGGCCTGGGCAGCATTAGGAGGGGTCTTCAAAACATTCATGACAAATGAAATTAAGCACAACTTTTATTTTTGTGCAGAAAATTTTTTTGAAGTCCATGCTTACAGACATTGTCAAAGAATTCAGAAAACTATGCATTGTGAAAAAGTTACACGTGGATTTTGAACATTTTTTTTGCTTTCAGATAAGCATCTTTAATTCCATTTTCCACCTTGTATGTTAGATAACCTGACAGTCTTGTTAGGCTTCCTGAGGATACTCCATCAGTAACTGCAAGTTCTGATTACCCAGGGAACCAATGCAATAATTTTGAATCAATATTGTTATTGCTAATAATAGATGTCATTCATGCAATTATTTTGGTAAATGAACACAGCCAATTTGCTGTTCTTTATTTATTCAGTGTTTGTTGATAGCCAGCTATGAACAAGGCTGTGTAGTGCAAAGTGCATGAACTTGGAGACTTTTTTTAAAAGTCTCCAATCACTTCTTCCCCTTTAGGACCATGTTTTCACATCTGTGAAATGGGACTATAGTTGTGTCACCCTTAGGGGATGGGACATACGTGTATTATCAAAGTGGTCTTCAAGGAGGGAGCTTTTTAGAAACCAGGCAGGGAGACTGGCTGCAGCCCCTTCCACTCCTTGCCCCTGTCGCCCTCACAGTGGCCCTCTTACTCACCACTGCGTGCTGCAGCAGCCAGATCTCCAGCCTCTCAGGTGCAGGGGCCAGAGATAATGACAAGAACCCCTGAATCAATGATCTCCTGCCAATACCAACTCTTTGATCTTCTCCTCAGCCCAGAGGCCGGGCAGCACAGGCAAGCGAGCAGACAGAAGCTGTCCCCACATTTTTAACAGCATGCTGAAGGAGGCCTGTGATCCTCCTCTGCTGGCTCTGCCTGTGTTGACCTTGTCATACAAAATGGTGTTCATGTTGTAGTTGTGATACTTTGAATTTTCCAGGTGGTGGAGGCAAGAAGGAGTTGGTTTTGTGAGTTTGTGTCTTTGTCCAGGAAGGCCATGGAGAGTTAGGGGGTTTTTGGTGGTGCTCTGTTTCTGCTTCGGCTTATTGTTCCCTGTATCAGTTTAGTATTCAGCTCCGATAAGCAAGGACTAGAGTTGTGCAAAGAATGTCTCCATGTGAGAAACAAGAGGGTTATGTGGTTCTTTTTTTGATGATGAATTTTAAACATTTTTATCTCAAGGGCATGACCAATTGAGTTCAACAAAATATCTTAATTTAGAATTTTATGAGCTGAAAGCCTGTCCAGTTTTCGTTAACCATTGCTGAGTGCTAACTACTTACTATGTGATTTTCATAAAAAATTTCTTTGCAGGCATGCCATGTAATCTGTTGCTGTCTGTGTAACAGCATTTGATACTTGCACACTTAATGGGATCAAAGGAAAGATGAGCTTACATTTGCATTTGTCCTTACTGCACTCAAGAATGCTAGGTTTTTGGAGGATCCAGAGTACTTTGTGGATAGAATATGGCGTACTAGTCCCATAAGCTTAAAATCCTGTTGACTTTGCCATCTCATGAGGCTGCCATTTTAAGTGAGAAGAAACTGCATACTAATTGCTGTGTTTCAAGCAATATGTAATATGTCATTTTTGAATTTTTGTTTTTGTTGTTATTTTCCTTGCCCTAGATTTATTTGAAGCAGATGAGAAAAATTAGTGGTGAGCAGAGACTGTCCTAACACCTAGAAATGGTGTTGGGGTGCAATGATGTTGGCATGAGGGAGGATGAGTAGGAGTGTGTTGGAAGATGGGAGTTAGAGATGAATGATGAAACGAGAAATCCAGGTGGCGAGCAGAATACAGCCTGTATAATTCTTGAGTGGGAGAGAAAAAAGCAGTGATCAAACAGGTAGATTTTTCTGTCTCTGCAAATGTCCCTGGTGGAGTTTTGGAAGTGGAGGGAGCAGGTTGGTAGTTAATGAGGTGTAGCGCAAGGACCCCTTGAAGTACTAGAAGAGCATCACCTTTTGACTTTGTAGCTAGACCTTTTGGCTTTGTAGTTAGACCTTTTTATCCTGGCTTTACACAACCTCGGTGGTCCACCAGGGTATACACTTTGGGGAAGGGGCATTCATTCACACTGTGTGAGACCCCAGACTCAATCTGAAATTGCCTTTCAGGCAACTGTGAACCTGTAGAGAAAGAGACCTGTGGATAACATTTATCAGAAATACTGCCGCAGCGCTTTCGGGGCTCCCTCCTGTCCCCCTTGCTGTCTTCCTTAGTGCTCTTCATGTGTGTCAGGTCCTGGGAGGTAGAGGTGGACTCAGCACAGTGGATGGGCCAGTACTGGGCTTCCCTAAAGAACGGGTGGTCCAAGTCAGAACTGAGCAGTGAGTGCCACAGCTGCGGATTCCACGCTGTGTGTTGTATTGGGATTGTGAATCAAAATAAAATTTCTGGAATTCAACTTGGTAATTTTGCTTCCAGGAACCCATTTACCTGCAGTAGCCAGAGATGCAAACAAAGATTTATAGACAGGGATGTTGATTGAATTAGCTTTGTTATGTGAAAACTTGGAAACAACCTAACTACCCAGCAATAGGAATGCATTTAAATGAATTATGGCACATCCAGACAGGGTATCGGTAGTTTATATAATTCATGTGTTTGAGTAGCATTTAATTATGGGAATATGGTGATGATATATGTTGCTTGGGTGGGGGCAAAGAGTAAATTGTCTTCTAAGTTTATTTAAAAAACGTGTGTGTGTATTTGTTTATCAAGACTGAAACAAAACTGGAAGAAATCATAGCATTTTGTTGGTGGGAGTGTGGATTTTTATTTTTTATTTCTTCTGAAACACTTTTGTTTTTTCCAAATTTAAGACAACGGGTGTGATGACTCTTGTCACCAGAAAGGTATTTTCAAGGCAGCTGTAAATACAAGGTTAGGAAAAGCAATTTCAGTGTTGCCTTGAGGGTGTCCAGCGTGGACTCAGCCATTGGCACCAGGCTGTAGAATCAGGGTTTCCTTGGTCAGCACTATTGTCCTGGTGCAGCTCTTAAGAGTTGAAGACTCTCTGGGGCCGGCGCTGTGGCACAGCGGGTTAATGCCCTGGCCTGAAGTGCCAGCATCCCATATGGGCACCGGTTCTAGTCCCAGCTGCTCCTCTTCCCATCCAGCTCTCTGCTATAGCCCGAGAAAGCAGTAGAAGATGGCCCAAGTCCTTGGGCCCCTGCACCCACATGGGAGTCCTGGAAGAAGCTTCTGGCTCCTGACTTCGGATTGGCACGGCTCTGGCCGTTGTGGCCAATTGGGGAGTGAACCATCAGATGGAAGACTTCTCTCTCTCTCTGCCTCTCCTCTCTCTGTGTGTAATTCTGACTTTCAAATAAATAAAAAAAAGAGTTGAAGACTCTGGATTGGTGGCTCCATGGTGAGCTTGGGCTCTGCTTGCTTTGCCAAGAACTGTGAAGGGCCTGAGATGGCCATTACACACCCCCCAAATAAGAGAACTGCAGAGCCCAGAGCAACAGGGGAGGAGCAAAGTTCACAACCAGATCAGCTGCCAGGGTGAGGCTGCCGCATTGCGCACCTGTACGCTGTGAAAACAGGTGGACCCCGGCTGTGGGCTACACTTTGCAGGGCAATTGTCCCCCTCCCTTACCCATATGGGTGAGAGAAAAAAAACAAAGACAGAAACTTAGCTCTGTAGTGTTGGGATGGAAAGGATCCAGGGATCTCATCCCAGCCTTCCAGAACAACCTAGGGATGTCTCCAAGGTCTGACCTTCGTCCCTTTTGAAATATAAACATCCAAGGGGATAAGATTTTTCTAGCACCTGGGAATGTAGCTAGTGGCCCTCATCTGGGCTGTAACAATTTGGTCCTTTTGAAGAGATAAGAGGTTTTAATATTTTCTTGGATAAGAGCAATTAATTTAGAAAAAAGGCTACCAGTCTCATTTCCATGGTATATGAAGAGAGAAATGTAAGGAAGGTGACAGCAAACGTTCTCTGTTGTTATGTCCAATGCATTCCCTTTTTTTTTTTTTTGTGATATTTATTTCCATGTCTCTGGATGCCAGGGCAAGTTTTATTTTTCTCCCACACCTACCATGTTGGAGAATGACTTAATCCGTGTAACCTCTGAATTTGCAATTGAATAAGACTCCAAATCTGTAGTTTTTATCTGGAAAACAATACTAGAAGAGTTTTGTTCCCTGGATGAATATGGAGACATTCTTGGACTGATAGGTAACAAGGGTTGGGTGTAGTTCTTATAAGTTCATAGGTCAAATGTGGAAGCACAGTCATAAAGAAGAGTATTGATTAGGACAATATTGTCCAACACAAATATGTGACTCACCTGTATACCTTTAATTTTCTAGTAGCCACATTAGAAAAGTAAAAAGCAGGCGAAATTAATTTTAGTAGCATATTTCATTTAATGTATCCAATATATTATTATTTTAATATATTGTATGAAAATACTAATGAGAGTGGGTCTGGTGGACCAGTGGATTAAGCCGTCACCTGTAGAGGCCTGGGCTGCTCCACTTCCTATCCAGCTTCCTGCTAATGCGCCTGGGAAAGCAGCAGAAGATGGCCCAAGTGCTTGGGCCCCTGCCACCCATGTGGGAGAACCGGATAGAGTTCCAGGCTCCTGGCTGCAGCCTGACCTAGCCCCTGCCATTGTGGTCATCTGGGGAGTAAAGCAGCAAATGGAAGCTCCTCTCTCTCTTTCTCTGCCTTTCAAATAAATAAATCTTTAAACAAATACTAATGAGATATTTGACATTGTTGCTTCATACTGAGTCCTTGAGATTCAGATTCTTACTGGGGCCTTGACAGCATGGCTTAGCTCAGCGTCATCATCTTTCTTGTGCTCCATAGACACATGTGTCTGGTGGCCGCCATATTAGTTGATGCAGGATTGGGAAATGAAACCACGCAGGAAGAGAACTGCAGGGAAAGTCTTCATACAGGGACTCAACTTAAAAGAACTGAAGGGAGGTCGAGTCAGAGCAGTTGTCTTGCATCTCCTTGTGTCTCTCTCCACAAACCACACCTGATTTCTTCAGCCTAAAACAACCAAGTGTGCTGAATTTTTACGGAAGCAGCACGTTGGCTGTGCCATTTGTGTGGCTGGTAGCCCTGCCCATCTGGAGAGATGTTTTCTAGCCTCTCAGACTGCTAGGAAAATCATTAGTTAACTTGGGTTTTTCCATTTCTGTCACCTGTGTGGTAAGGTATTTGAGAGCTGGGATTCTGTTGGTTCTTTGCTTTCCCCACCAGGACTTGATAGGCAGCAGTAATAACTGGGTAAATATTTGTTTATTTGACTTTCAGCTGTAAAGCAAAGGTTAGCTTGTAAGGCTGAGTCCCAGCTCAGGTGGAGTGGCATGGATCTGCTTTATGTGAGAAACCTGCTGGTATATATAGCACATAAACATTGGAGCTTGTCACTTTGCACTAGGATTTGTCACATTATATTAGGATTCAACACCCAGAAAGCGAAACATTTTTAGTGTTTCTCCCTTGTACCCAGACCTTTAAAAAAATGTTTGCTGTGCATTCCTTTGACAATTTCCAACAAGGATCCTAATACTTCCTCCTCCATTTAAATAAGCTATATCTGGTGGTAAACTGAAGACATGGTTTTTAGGAGCTGTTACTTTCTATGTGGGTTCCTTATTAATAGTAATTTTGCTATTAGCAAACACTTTCAACCCATAAAACATATGCAGTAAAATTCTTTTGAAATCAAGTACAGTATTTCACAGTTGCCCTTGTTTGTTCTCTGTGACTGTAATTGCTAGGTTGAAGCAACAGACTTATCCACAGAACCAAGGCAATTTGTTTTTACTGAAGCCTACCTAAGAACTGCTTAGGTGGCTTTTCTCTACAAGATTAAATGCAACCTTCACAGAATCATGTTAGCAGGGCCAGCAGCTAGAAAAATAAAGACTAAACCAAACCTTCAGCAGCAAAATTCCCAGCTGCTCAGTGGGTCAGAGCTTTCCCGATTGCCTTCTTCCAATAAAAACACTGTAGATTAGTTTTAAGTGAATTCTCGTAGGTTTGGGGATTTGCAACTGACAGAAAAATAGAAAAGTATAATCTCACTTTAAAATCATAATCCTGAAGGCAAATCTTTATTGACTCTTTCTGGGATGCTGGGATTTGGTCATATGGGAAAACTCCATCCGTGGGCACTGTTCAGCTGACCTTTAGGGTTGAGGTCCTCAAAGGAGAGCAGAATGGGAGGGCACACCTAGGGATGTGGGGTGTTCTGGGGCTCCCCACTCCCCTCTCCACTTGGAATGCTGGTAAACTGCCTCTTCCATGTGTGGGTGTGGTCTTACGATTTGTGAAGTCAAATGAATTAGAAAGATCGCAGCAGAGGCTCTGTTTCTCAGACAGGTGCCTGTCACGCATCACAGCTGCGCTGGGCTTTTCTGGAAAGTTAGCTTGCAGTTTGGTGCTGCAGTAGAGACAGGTGCTCCCCCGAAACAGTCAGCTCTTTGGATCATTCCTTCTCATGTGTTTTGTTCAGTCCTACCTCTGCTATGAAGAGGGAGGTGTAGAAAGGAAGAAAAGACGGTTGGCCTTGAGTTAGCTAGGTGGGTTGATGATCTGCATTTTGTGTGGTTAGTAGCCCAGTTCATCCCAATGGAGAGAATAGAATCAAGTGGCGAAGATGATTTTAGGGATCTGTGATTCCTTCCTACGACTCTTGCTTTCATAGGCCATGAGGGTGTTCTCAGGGGAAGCCACAGTGCTAGTGGGACAGATTTTTGGCCAACTGTGCACCTTTGATTTTTAAAAAGCTGATTTTAATAGATTGTAAAATAGGCATAAAGCAACATGTTTTGTTACTGTTGGTGTTCCCCAGCAGTCTTCCATGTTCAGTTTGGTGTGGAGAGCTGTTGTCTAATGCCCCTTGTCATTCCGGAAAGCCACAGTGGCTCAGTCCTGATGGCTATCTCCACTCTGCCTCTCTTTCCCCCAGGGTAGACACTGTACCTGGCAGAGTGCTTAATGAACCTTGCCCTGGGGGGTTGTGCAGGGAGAACCTGGCTCTTGCCTGGGTAAGAGAGGTTTTCTCCTGTGAGAGGACAGGACCATGAAGAGGAATTAGCCTTTATTTAATTGGCAGATGTGTGTGTGTGTGTCCACAGCAAATACATCCAGTTGCCTGGAGTTAGACAATGATTATCATCCACAAGAGGACTGAAATAAATGGTGACAGCAAGCAGTGAATTCATAAATGCATGTTGAGTCATTTTTCTATTGTAGTAAAGTTTGCATAACACAGTTTAGCCTTATAATCATCTTTAAAGCTGCAATTCAGTGGAGTTAAGAGCAGTCACAATGTTATGCAGCCATCACTGCTGTCCTTTTCTAGAACGTTTCCATCATCTCGAGCAGAAGAAACTCCATACATAAACAGTGACTGTTCCCCACCACTCTGCTTTCTGTCTCTCTGAATTTATCCACTCCGCGTGCCCTGTGCAGGTAGAATCCCATTGTGCCTGTCCTTTGTTGTCTGACTTGTTTCACTTAGCAGAATGCTTTCCAGGTTTATCTATGATGTAGCGTTCACCAGAACGTCATTGCTCTTTAAGACTGAACACTATTCCCACATGGTTTATCAATGCCTCTGTTGGTGGCCACTGAAGTTGTTAGCATTTGGGTAGTGTGGGTACTGCTGCTGTGGATATTGGTCTAAGACCCTCTTTCTGAGCCCTTGCTTTCAATTATTTAAATCGGGAGCAATTGCTGGTAATTCCACGTGCCACACTCTGAAGAACCACTGAAGTTTTTTCCAGAGTGCCTGTACCTTTTTACACTCTCACCCCCTTTTTCTCTACACCCTTACTCACAGATATGTGTTTTAAGTAAGAGCCATCCTACTGGGTGTGAAGCGGTATCTCATGGTTTTGATGTGCATTTCCCTAATAGTCAACGATGCTGAGCATTCTTGTGCGTGTGATTCTTGGTCACTTGTGTATCCTTGTGGCAGAAGTGTCTATTCAGGCCCTTTGTCTGTCTTTGAGTTGTTTGTTGCTGAGCTGTGGGATCAAGTCATTCTTACTGCGGTTTTGAAAATGATACGCTAGTATGGTCTGCCAGATTAACCAAGCCTCTCCCTCGTGACAGTACGTGGTGACAGTACGTGGCGCATGTGGCACAAGACCATCTTCAACGTTTTGAAATGTTGTAAAGCTGGTAAAACGCACATTGGGGAATTCGGGTATGCTGGAATGCTGACTGAAATCAAATAGAACTACATACCCTTTTGTAGAGTGCTAGAACTAAGTTTCCCAGCAATTATTGTCTGCCCTTCATTTCTTTGTGCTGGAGAAATCCAGTCATCTTCCAGATTCTGCCAACAGGTTAAGGATGTAGTGTGAGGATACTTCAAAAATTCTTGGAAGAATGGAATTCAAGATAAGTTTAGTCTGATGCAAAAAATTTTTAAAATCCATGCAGTTTTTCTCATAATACTCATCTTTATGAACCTGTTAAAGAACTTACATGCATGAATTTCAAAACTTTTTTTGCACCAGCATAAACTTATCTTTTAATTCCATTTTCCACAAACTTTTGAAAGTACCATTGTGCATTTTGTTGAACTATGAACTAAATACCCTTTTTTCCTGTTGTATTTAAATCCTAAAATTTCTGGTTACGAGAGTAACAGTGCTTGAATGGGGTAATTTCCTTACTTGAGACTCATGAAAAAAGAAAAAAAAAAAAACTAGGATTTATCACTTCTGTGGTATTTCAGGGAAAATGTAAATAAAAGCTTTGGAATAATATTTGAGAGCTAAAGAATTTAAACGTAATCCATTCAGTAATGGTTCAGTGCTACTACTTGAGCTGGGGGGGCAATGATGGCTGTGATAACTTTTGTTAAGTAAGCTGATTAAAAGCATTGTGTGTGTATTGTGAATTAGTGACAGAGAGAGAGAGAGCCCATTTATTTCTGCTTACAAGCGCTGTGGTAGATGAAGAAGTTCAGTAAACTACCCGAATTGTGTGGTAGGAAGTTTACTGTTGGTTGGTTGGTTTGTGTGTTGTGCTCAGATTAAAACTCTCCATCCCTGTGAAGAGTTGGTCTTCACTGAGTAGCAGTAGCAGGGCCTGACGGGGCAGCATTTGGGTTAGGAGCAGAGTGAGTTGGAGGTCGTTGGGAGCAGGAGACGGAATCTCTGTGTTTGGCATGAGGCAGAGGGGTCAGAGGAGCTGTGAAAACTCTCCTTCCCTTGCAGGCTTTGTGCGAAGGTTCAAAAACACCCTTAAAATTAGTCATTCGTTTCACACCACGAGAACCAATGTGATAGTGATGAAATTAAAATGAAGACTCTTTTTTTCTTCAGACAAAAATTTTCAATGAAACCCTCAGAGAAATGAATTCCGTCAACAGACGGTTTTGAACAGCTGCGTGTGAAGACGTGGTATTGCACATTTCTGACCTGTGTTCGCAAAGCATTGATTGTTCAGGTAGAAAGACAGCAGGTACATAAGAGTGCACGCTAACAGGGAGAATGAAATCCGGGCTGAATAGAAACAAAGCGAGCACAGGCTGAGGAAGGAGCCACGCTCTCTCTGGGGCCAGACTAAAGAAATTGGGATGTGCTTCATCACCAGCTTCTGGAAGGAGGGATCGGGGGCAGCTGGTGGCAGGTTGATGAGCAGGGCGCTTAGAGGTGAAGGAACAGCGAGAGCACAGGCATAAAGGGTTCAGCACGCCTGGTTCCATGGAGAACTCTGTTGTCGCTGGAGCAAGTAGATCCGGGGAGGAGCACCAGGGCCAGTTCCTGGTAGCTGCAGGTATCTTTTCCAGGGCGTGTGTTCCTGTCTTTCTTAGTAAAGAACAGCTTTGTTTTGAGAACAGAGCAGCTATTTTTGGTAAGGTTATTAAGGTTCTGGAACATTCCCCATCCCTCTTATTATCATTTCGGAAAATGATAGATTGTGACTGTTAGCAGCTGTGTGTCACAGCTGTGCACCTGATACGTGTGAGAGGGGATTCAGGGAGTGCGTCTGTAGTCCTTAGACACAGTGGGTGTTGCAGAAAGCACTCGATTGTGCTTTGGACAATAATAATCAAGCCTGTCTTGGAGGTACCTTAATGCGTATTTTTTTTTTTTTAGGTTTATTTACTTATTTGAAAGAGTTACAGCAAGAGAAGGGAAGAGGGATGGAGGGAGAGAGGGAGAGAGAGACAGAGAGAGAGAGCTTCCATCTACTGGTTCACTCTCCACATTACCACAGTGGCTTAAACTGGGCCAGGCTACAGCCAGGAGCCCAAGCACTTGGACCATCCTCTGCTTTCCAAGGTGTGTTAGCAGGGAGCTGGATTGGAAGTGGAACAGCCGGGACTCCCAACAGGCCCCCAAATGGGATGCCAGCGTTGCAGGTAGCGGCTTTACCCACTGCACCAAGCACCGGCCCCTAGGTACTTTCAAATACTAAGAAAAAGGGATGCATAGGTACAAACATATTTTTGTACTAATTTGCTTATTTTGATTTAGTTTATTTAAGAGAGTGAAATGATTATGAAGAGGTTTATATTACTCAAGTGAGGAGGAGATCAGGTGAGAAACCCAAATGAGAGAACCAAGAGGAGGGCAGGCGCCCTGACACAGTGCTGGCCCAGCCAGGCGTTCTCAGAATGGGTCTTTTTATTGATTCCAAGAAGGAATTGACTCCTCCTGCCCAGTACAAGGGCTCTTCCTGAGGTTCTTGGATTGGTGCCCCCGGAAAACCAGGGAGGAGCTGAGCGGACAGCTCAGGTTCAGGTCGAACCTAGAGAGACTCCTGATGCCAGAGGTAGTCTGCCAAATTGGCCGTATGCAGCTGAAGTTCCCTCCTCCCACTGGCCCACCACAGTGTGAATGAAGGCAAGGCTCTGCCAGCCTTGGTCCACGAGTTGCCGGGACAGCATTCACTGGTTACTGGCTGGACTCTCCACTTCACTGTCGGGTTGGGGTTTAAAGGTCTTATTCAAAGGCCCTGGAGGTTTCTGGTTTGTTTCAGTACGTCACAGTCTACCCTCCCGTTAGACGGAGCTGACTGTAGGTGTTGGAGGGCAGTGCAGTGTTCCTGCTAGGGCTGGGCAGCAGGACTCATGAGTTATGTCCAGGTTGGTTGAATTCAGTTGCAGCGATGTCGTGGTTCTCTGGGTTATTTGCTGTCCAGACACACGCCCTGCCGTGGCGCAGTGAAGCTGACAGGGTCCGTGTGCTGTGTTTCTGGAGGGAGGACCAGACAGCAGATGGAAAGTACATCAGGCACGTTGGTGTTTCCCCTCATCGGCCAACGGGGACTCTCATTAAGGCGCAAGGACAAACAGCTGTCTGTCACCTACCAGCCTCAGTCAGGCCTTCCAGCTGCTTCTCCACCACATCCAGCTGTTTTGTCTGTGACGCAACGTCTCCCTGTACTAGTACTTTGTCTTGGCCATGTTCTTCCTCTCATTTGGATCGTTTTTCTTTTCTTTGCACCTGAGGATCCCTATCTTTTCAGGTCTGTGCAGAAGCGCCCTCTGTTTTGGGGTTTTTCAGATCCTCTCTCTCTTGGACTTCCTGTGTGTAGTACAGTAAAACTCCTTCCTGAACGTCTACCTGTGCGGAATGCAGGGGCACGTTCTTGGGAGGTGAATTAAATGATGGGGTGAGCCGATGCAGAGATTTAACCAAGGACCAGTTATCTTAAATGCCCGTGTTCAGTTATCCCCGGATGCGCTGGGTGTGTAGACGCGCCATCACCAGCTTGTTCATCCCTGTTTGCTTCTCTGGCGGCACCTTCAGGACACGATGCCTTGTCTTACGGTTGATCCACCGCTTCCACCATTGCAGGGGAGGCTCCTTGAGGACAATGCTGGTGTCTTCCTCATCCTTGGCTCCCCCACAGGGCCTTTTGTAGGGCTTGACTCAGTAAGGTTTGATTGAACGAAATGTTGAATAAATGTAACTCAGTGGGGGATGGTTGTTGGGGTGTAGTGGGTTAAGCTACTGCCTGAGACACTGGCATCCCCTATGAGTGCCATTCAAGTCATGGCTGCTCCACTTACGATCCAGCTTCTTGCTAATGTGCCTGGGAAAGCAGAGGAAGATGACCCAAATGATTGGACTCTTGTCACCCATGTGGGAGAACAAGTGGAGATCTAGGCTTCCTAGCTTTGGCCTGGCCCAGCCCTAGCCATTGTGACCATTTAGGGAAATGGAAGATCTCTTTCTCTCTGTCTCCCTCTCTCTATCACTATTTGGCCTTTCAAACAAGTAAATCTTTAAAAAATATAACTCAAAAATTTGCTAACACTTAGTGATTCACCTGCAAAAATGTCATGAAAACAGTAAAAAAAATTTGTTTTGAGGGTGCATGCTCTTTGCAGTCACTTTGTTCCCCTTGCCACTTGTTCATACTAAGTTGACCCATCACCACGTACAGTTGTTATTGCCTCGCTCTCCTCTGTAGGTGCTCTGGAGGCATTCCTGTCCTTTATCAATAAGTGATCCATATGTATCATGTGCAAGGCACCATGCTTCGTGTTTCAGGATGTTCAAAGGCGAGTCAGGTGGCATTCCTGCCCACAAGGACTTTTCACAGAGATAAGCCTGTTTTCAAGGATATGGAGCTGTGAACCCTGGTTTCTTTAGGAAGGCAAAGGAATCTGTGGGAGAAGAGGTTAGAGAGGTGGGATGGGGGTGAATTATGGTGGCCAGGAGACCAGATTTTACTGACTAGGCACTGTGGAGCCGTTGGAGGATTTTGAGCAGGTGATAAGCCGTTTGGGAAAGTTAGCTAATGTGCTTCAGCTCCAGAAGCGGGCCCTGGATACCAGTTAGCTCCTTGCGGAATAATCCGGCTTTGTCCCTTCTGTTATTAGGGAAAGCACTGACTCTGCTGCTTGACATTTCTTTGGGGAAGTCACAGGGGAGCCCAATGTAACCTCATCCTGTACACTTCCTCCTAATTTAAGTTACCCTTTATTTTTTTCTCACTGTTGCTCTGCCAAGTTGTTGTTAAGAGATTTGTTTTGAGTAGAGGAAACTGGTTTGGAGAAGTTATAGGCTGTGAGCGGTGAGGTTCAAATCCAGGTGTACTTGACACCCTACCTGAGCTCTCTTCCACCGTCCTAGGCTTCAACAGAGAGGGAGAAAGAAATTGTGGTCCTGGCAGAGAGGGGGAAATGGTGACACTAAAATGGATATCAGATCCAGCTTCTATCTGCCATTTGGAAATTGTTGAGAGGCAGTTAAGTATCATAAAAACACTTAAATCCTGTGCCTTACAGGGAGAGACATTCTTGCTTTGGGGTTATTTCTGTGGTGAGAGTGGGTAGCGATTTCAGTCTCTTTTTTAGTTGAAATTCGTTGGCAATCAGGAGTTTATCCTGGGAATAGAAACAGACTGGTGAAAAAACTGTGGAGTAGAAGTTTATAATTGTATGTTGGATCTTGACCTGGTTTTGACATAAAGAGTTGAACTGGATGTCTCTATGATAAAAATAATAAATAGTAACTAATAGGTAACTTCTATTGAGGGGTGACTCAGAGGAAAAGTGGCTGTGAGGAGGAGGTCAGGATCAGTTTGTGGATGGGGAGAGAGGGGGGAATCACTGATTCTCCAGGGGAAAAGACACCACCCTTCAAAGTCCGCCTTTTCCAGGGCAGGTGGCCTTCAGGGAAAACGCTGGTCTTCAGGATAGCCAGCAAGTGACGTATTTGAAATCAGATGGTAGCAGTTTCACCACCTTATTGTGCAAGTAGGTTTTCCTAGGCTCCAGTATCCTGGCCCTTCTAAGAATCTCTGTTACTTGACATTTCAAGGTTAAGTTCTCTCTGTGTGAGTCTTTCTATTATCCACTTGAGCATCTGCCCTTTTCCTACACGCACCACCTTGTTGACATTTTAACATATGGTCCCCGATTTACTGTGGTTCGACATGATGCTATTTCGACTTTACTGCGGTGTGAAAGCAGTAAGCATTGGGTAGAAGCTGGGTTTTGCATTTCGCATTTCGATCATTTTGCCTTTGTGATGCTGGGCAGCTCCTAGCCAGCCCTGAGATGAGGAGGGGAAAGAGCCCCTACTCCATAGTGTGCTGTGTGGCCAGGGGCTTTTGGCTACAAGTATTCCATAAATGACATGAGCCGGTCTTTATGACGAAACAGACTTTGTGTTAGATGGCTTTGGCCACATGTGGACCACTGTAAGCCTCCAAGCATGTGTAAGGCAGGCTGTGCTAGGCTGGGGTGTAGGTGTATTAAATGCATGTTTGGTAGGTTAGGTGTATTAAATGCATGTTCCACTGCAAGGGTTTACTGGATGTGACCCCATTGTGAGTCCAGAAGATCTTCCTGCTACTCCCTGTTATTCACGAGGACTAAAAAGTCTTTCCTTGGGCCGGCACCGTGGCTCACTAGATTAATCCTCCGCCTGCAGTGCCGGCATCCCATATGGGCGCCGGTTCCGTCCCAGTTGCTCCTCTCCAGTCCAGTTCTCTGCTGTGGCCCAGGAGGGCAGTGGAGGATGGCCCAAGTGCTTGGGACCCTGCACCCGCATGGGAGACCAGGAAGAGGCTCCTGGCTCCTGGCTTTGGGTCAGCACAGCACTGGCCGTTGAGGCCTTTTTGGGGGTGAACCAATGGAAGGAAGACCTTTCTCTCTGTTTCTCTCTCACTGTCTATAACTCTACCTGTCAAATGAAAAAACAAAACAGAACAAAACAAAGTGACTGCATCATTTAAAAAAAAGTCTTTCCTTGACTTTCATGTTGCTGACTTTGGTGGATGTCTCAAGGACTCCCACCCTTTTGTTCCCCAGAAAGGGACAGTCTCAAAGGAGCTCCTTGCATAACTCCCAGAAGTTAAGGCTCTGCCTGTCAGAGATGGCTTCCCGCCCCCACTGCAGAGGCATTGTGTGGAGGACATGCTGATTAAGGGAAAAACAGGGTCGCTTCATTTCCCATTTCCCATATGGAAGAAGGTTTGGAAATGCAGTATGAGCTCAAGTCCATATGCTGTGAAATCTGTCTGCGATTCCAGCTTTGCTGAATCGCAGAAGCTGATGCCATCTTGGTGCTGGGATCCTGGGCCAAGCACACCCAATGGTCCCAGCCTGTTTTTAAATTTATAAAATATTTTTAATATAGTCTTTTTGGTCCTAATTTCTTTATATGAATTTTTGTGGAAAATACTGTAAAAAGGTGATGGATTAAGGAAATACTATTAGATTTTCTGAAGTTAGAGGTACTGGGAAATAATTTATCTATGCAGCTCCGCAGAGTTTTCTCACCTTATTTATTTTTTATAAAAGAGAATATCACATTTGTATTCACAGCAGATTGAATGACCGTCATTGTAGTTTCTTGGTTTGTTCTTTTTAAGATTGATTTATGGCTGGCGCAGCGACTCAATAGGCTAATCCTCCACCTGCGGCGCCGGCACACTGGGTTCTAGTCCCGGTTGGGGCACTGATTCTGTCCCGGTTGCCCCTCTTCCAGGCCAGCTCTCTGCTATGGCCCAGGAGTGCAGTGGAGGATGGCCCAAGTGCTTGGGCCCTGCACCCGCATGGGAGACCAGGAGGAAGCACCTGGCTCCTGCCTTCGGATCAGCGCGGTGCGCTGGCTGCAGCGCGCTGGCCGCGGCGGCCATTGGAGGGTGAACCAATGGCAAAAAGGAAGACCTTTCTCTTTGTCTCTCACTGTCCACTCTGCCTGTCAAAAAAAAAAAAAAAAAGATTGATTTATGGGGCTGGCACCATGGTATAGTAGGCTGAGCCTGCAGCACTGGCATCCCGTATGGGCTCCAGTTTGAGTCCTGGCTGCTCCTCTTCTGACCCAGCTCTCTATGGCCTGGGAAAGCAGTGGAAAATGGCCCTAGTCCTTGGTCCTCTGCACCCATGTGGGAGACCAGCTCTGGCCATTGCATCCATTTGGGGAATGAACCTCTGGAAGTAAGACCTTTCTCTGTTTTTTTCCTCTCTCTGTAAACCCTACCGCCCAAATTAGTTATTGGAAAGGCAGAGTTTACAGAGAGAGCGAGAGAAATAGAGAGAGAGAGAGAGAGAGATATTCCATCTGCTGGATCATTCCCCAAATGGCCACAACAGCTAGAGGTGATCCCATACAAAGCCACAAGCCAGGAGCTTCTTACAGGTTTCCCAAACGGGTGTAAGGACCCAAGTACTTGTGTGCCCCCTTCTGCTGCTTTCCCAGGAAGATTAGCAGGGATCTGGATTGGAAGGAGAGCAGCTTGAATTTGAACCAGCACCCATATGGGATGCTAGCATTGCAGGCGGCAGCTTTACCACTACACCACAACACGGCTCCTAAAATAAATCATATTTCACAAAGAAGATTGAACTACTTGGGAAACAGTCCCTAGAAGTAACATTCCTGGGTCCAAGAGTGTCATTTTTAAAAAGATTTTATTTATTTATTTGAAAGTCAGAATTACAGAGAGAGAGAGGTCTTCCATCCACTGGTTCACTCCCCACAATGGCCAGGACTGGGCCAGGCCAAAGCCAGGATCCAGGAGCTTCATTTGTGTCTCCCCGTGTGGGTACAGGGGCCCAAGGACTTGGGCCGTCCTCTACTGCTTTCCTAGGTGCATTAGCAGGGAGCTGAGTTGGAATGGAGCAGCAGGGACTTGATCCAGTGCCCCTGGGGGATGTCAGGCATTGCAGGCAGCTGCGGTACTTGCTATGCTACAGCGCTGACCCTGTATGACCTCTTCTTGCACTCTCATTCATGATCCTTCAGGTAGAATCAGTGCAGAATGATTTTCCTGGGACAAAACCTCTGGTCCTTCCCTTCTTGATGAAGCTGCCTAATTTGGCAAGTGTTCTTGGAGCCATCTGGGGAATGGCAGCCCTTGCTCTGGAGAGCCAGCCTCTTTCCTCCAATTCCCTTGGCCTCTGTTCTGCTGGCTGTCGGCTTAAGACAGGCTGTGACAGTGCCGAGCCTTTACCCTCCTCACCTCCTTCCCTGTCACCGAGGTGCGGTGAGTCTCCCAGCTGCCGGTCACATTTGCACAATCAGGGCTTTGACAACAGAGGCATGGGCATTTTTAAAAGCTTGTTTTATGGATTTCAGATTTAAAATCCAGGATGATGATTGCTGCTGGATTGCAAAAACCGTGTTTGTTTTTCATCAGTGCAGCCCCGAGTTCATCTGGGGTCAAAAGACTTCCTCTTCAGGATGAGTCCCAGACGGTCCCTTCTCCTTCTTTCCATCCCTGTTTGAGGGAGCTTTGTATCTTAATTGTCCTTCACTGAACCCTGACTGCTGGGCAGTGAACCTTCTGGCTATGGGCTTGCTGTCTCGTTCCTGACATGAGGAGACAATCCTTGGGACAAGCGTGGTGTCCAAGCCCACCAGTTTTCTAGCTTTTATGTGGGAGGACCCGAAGGGCACCTGCAGAAGAATGCCATTTTCCAGGCATTTTATGTCACCCAGAAGACTCCCCAGAAGTTGGGTGCTCGGTTCTCGTGATAATGGAACCCAGTGGCAGCTGAGCTTCCTCTTCTCACACTGAGGGTAGTAGGGTGCTTACCTCCAAGGGTTATGGCGAGGGTTCAGTGAGATCACAGACAGAGGTTGAGTGCCTGATAGGTGCTCAGTAAGGGGTCCTTGCTCTCACAGCTTCACCACCACCTTTATCTCTGGCAATCAGAGATCATTTTTTTTAAAAAAAAGATTTTATTTATTTATTTGAAAGGCAAAGTGACACAGAGACAGAGACAGAGAGAGAGAGAGAAAGAGAGAGAGATTCCATTGGCTGGTTCATGGTTCACTGCCCAAATGGCTGTAACAGCTGGGGCTGGGCCAGGCCAGAGCCAAGAGTCCAGAAGCCCACATGGGTGGCAGGAGCCCAAGTACTTGGGCCATTTTCTGCTGCCATTCCAGGTGCATTAGCAGGGAGCTGGATGGGAAGTAGGGCAGGAGGGACTCAAACTGGTGTTCTGATATGGGATGCCTGTGTTGCAAACAGTGGTTTAGCCTTTAGTGCCACAACGCCAGCCCCAGCATTTTTTTTTTTTTTTTTTGAGGCATATTTTGACTTTTACATGTGCAAGGGCAATTCAGAAAGTGCCATGCCTATAGGAAGTCTTCGAAGAATTCGTGGAAATGCATACTGTGAAAAAGCTATGCATGCATTTCAAAACTTTTTAATTTCATCTTCCCACAGATTCTTTCAGCTGCTCTCGTTTTTATGAACAGTTCAATGCACTGCTGGTTAGGGTGGACGCTGGTGTAAGTACGTTGGCCTGTCTGGTAGGAAGGTCTCCAGGGCTCCTTGGCCTTCTGATCTCTCCCTCTTCATCCTGCCAGGAGAGTGTGTGGCCCCAGAGCGCCACATCTGTACCCGAGCCCTGAACGTCCAGTGTCTGTTATACTTCCCCCCTTTCAGTGATACTGTGGCTCTTTCATTCAAAGTTAAGAGATAAGGGAAATGTCAGAGGTCGGTTGTCCAGGCAGCCCTCGCGTGAGTTCACATTTGTGCCACTGGATGTGTTTCGTGTTTGTGTTTCACACCAGGGATTCCCAGAGGAGTGCGTTTTTGTGGCAAGGAACAACAGCCCCTGGCCTGTCTCTCATTCATAGTGCACAGATGACGGACTCCCTGTAACTTGGTGCTCATAAAGTGTGCTGCGTCACTTAATTTTTGAAATAAAATATTTAAAATACCATGGGAGAAAGAACAATATATTACAAATGTCAATGTAAAGGAAACTTGGGGATAGTTTAATAAAATTTTGGATTTTATTTAAATAAGTCTTTCCTATTAAATTGGTAAAGTAAACCATATATATTGCTAGGTGCATATTATTTGAAGGAAATAATAATTTAATTTTTAAGATTTTTTGAAAGGTGGGGCAAAGAGAGAGAGAGAGAGCGAGCGAGCGAGCACTTCCTTCTGCTGGTTTGCCGCAGCGGCAAGGGCTGAGCTAGGCTGAAGCCGGAACCTGGGGCTTAATCCAGCTCTCCTACATGGGTGGCAGGGACTCAAGTCCTTGCGCCATCACCTGCTGCTTCCCAGGGTGTGCGTGAGCATGAAGCCGGGTCCGAAGAGGAGGAAGTGGGAGTTGAACCAGGCACTCTGATAGGTTATGTGGGCCTCCCAAATGCCATCTTAACCACTCTGCCAAATGCCTGCTCTGGAAGTAATCACTTTAAATGGTTATTTAAGGTTTCAAATTATATGAAAATATTCAATAAAAGTATTTTCACACTTTCTAATAGAAGCAGTTTGCATTAAGCTCTTTTATTTCAGAACTGAAAAGTGCTGTATTGTTCACTAAATTGAACATAGTTTGTGCCAGATTAATTTGTAATTTAAGTACAATTTAAGAAAAAAAGACACTGATTTTCTTGTGTAGCATGATAACAATAATATCATTCAAGAATAGTAATAACTTGGAATCTATTGTAGGTCCCAAATCCTTTTTTAAATTTTTATTATTTTATTTTATTGTTTAAAAAAAGATTTTTATTTATTTGAGAGGCAAAATGACACACAGAGAGAGGCCTCCCATTTGCTGTTTCAGTCCTCAAATGCCTGCAATAGCTAGGCTGTGCCTGGCTGAAGCCAGGAGCCAAGAACCTCATCCGTTTCCCACAGGGACTAAGTACTTGGACCATCATCTGCTGCCTTCCCAGGTTCGTTAGCAGGAAGCTGGATCAGAAGCAGAGGAGTGAGGGGGATGGCATTACGGCACAGCGAGTTAATAAGCTGCTGCTTTCAACACTTTTCATTCCATATCAGAGCACTGGGTCGAGTCTTAGCTGCACCACTTCTGATCCAGCTGCCTGCTAGTATTCCTGGGAAAGCAGTAGAAGATGGCCCAGGTCCTTGGGCCCCTGAAACCTGTGTAGGAGACCTTGATGGAGTTCTGGACTCTTGGCTTTGGCCAGGGTTGAGGCTGTCTGGGGAGTGAACGAGTGGATGGAAGATCCCTTTCTCCTTGTCTCTTCCTCTCCCACTGTCACTCTGCCTTTCAAATTAATAAAGTAAAACTTTAAAACAAACTTAAAAAAACAGAGGAGACAGGACTTGAACCGGCACTCCAGTATGGGATATGGGCATAGCAGGTATGCTTAACCCAGTTTACCACATAGCCCGCACCCCCCAGATCCTGTATTTTCAAACCCCAAAGGTCTGAAAACTAAAGGTCACTATCATGATTCATTTGTCAGTGTAGTCTGCCCTGAGTTGACATGCAGCCATTCATAGCTTTTATTGATCCCAGTTGGTGGGAGTGTTCGCCTTGTACTGCAGAAACACTGCTGTGTTGGATTAAGGGGTTCTGCCCTAGATAACGTTTTGGGTTGTAATGTTCCATGTGGGATGTGAACCATATTAGCTCTCTCAAATTCAAACGCATCTGGACCAGGGAATCTGAATACAGGATGGTGAGCCTGTTCCAGTACAACCGCCTCCTGTAAGCAGAGCGCCAGGTTTTTCCCAGGGAAGTCCTTGTTTCTGTGTTTCCAGAATAACTATTCATAACGCCCATGCACTTCACAAGGGTTTTGGCCAGTACTAAGCACCTCTGAGTTATAGATAATGGGCAGTGCAGTACTGGTGTGCATGACAAAATTTCTAGTAAATTCCTAGACACAAAATTAAAAAATACACAGGATTCCAGATTATGTCTTAGAAACCTCAAAAAATTTGAAGCATTCTTTATGAGAGGTACTTTTGAAGTGTATACGGCACTGCCTTCCTAGACAGAATCCCCGTGGCATTTACATATGCTTCTGTTCGTGGCATTTCATCACGGGCCTTAGGACCATTGCCTGGGTATGAACCACCTCTCTCTTTAAATTAATTAATTAATTTAGAGAGATGGATCCAGACAGACAAGCCTTCCATGTACTTGTTCACTCCCCAGGTGTCCACAAAGCTGGGGCTGAGCCAGGCCAAAGCCAGAAGTCAAAAACTCAGTCTGGGTCTCCCACATGGGTGGCAGGGACCCAACTACTTGCCCCATCACCACAGCCTCCCAGGTGCACATTAGCAGAAAGCTGGAATTGGAAGCAGAGCCGGGACTTGAGCTCCTGCCTCTGGTATGGGATGTGGGTGGCAGCTAAACCAGTACACCAAATACCCACCCCCACGCCTTGTCTTAAACTAGGTGGCAAACAGTTTCTGTTCCCCTTCTGCTTATCATGATTCCCAGCCAATCTAGAGAGACCTCTTATCTGTGTGAATTTCAGCACACACAGTGTTGTCCTGTAACCTTGGATAGTACTGAACCATATGTATATATCTATATCATCTATATATATACACACACACACTATGTTTTATGTTAGGTAAGAGATAAGCAACATTAATTAATAATAAGATAAAGACAATCATAACAATGTCTTGTAATAAAAGTTATTTAAAACTTATGCATTCCTTCTGGAATTTTCCATGTAATATTTTTGGACCACATCTGTGAATCAGAATAGCGGAAGTGTGCATAAGGGGGAGTTCGGTATCAGTATGTTTGGTTTATTCAACAAACACTGAACTTCAGTTTTTGCCAGCCTCAAGGCTCCACGAACAGAACGATGAGTAAAAACAGAACGATGAGTAAAAACAACCGGTTTAGAGACTCGAGGAGATTCTTGTCTAGATTTGGGGCCTACGGGGGGTAGACGCAGGTTTGCTGGGGAAGTGAGTTGGAAGAGAAGTCTGAAAAATGAAGAAGGGTGACACGGGTAGGGGGTGCCCTCGGGCCCGGACGGCAGGTGCAGAGGCCCAGCGGGAGGTGGGGGAGCGGGGTCGGCGCTCCGTGAGCCACCGGCCAGGTCCGCGGCTGCCTGCGGCTGATGGGTTCCGCACCGGGCCGCCCCGTTGAAGGAGGGGACTGTTGCGGACCGCCGGTTTCACTTTCTGTCCTCACAGCGCTGTCGCTGTTTCCCTGGACAATGGTCCGTGTGTGCCGGGCTTGGTCCTCCGAGGCCACGGCGCTGACGGGCTGCAGATTCCAGCCAAGCCGGAGCGAGGAGAACTGAGGGCTCATTCAGGGCTTCGGTCCCCAGCGAGTGAGGGACATGTCGTCAATAAGAAACAAAAAGCAAAACCCTGACTCATGGTGGGCCCGCTGCGAGCCAAGTGCCCGCCCGGCGCTGGGCGCGGGAACTGTCGTCCCGGCAGAAACTGAAACCACGCTGGGAACGCGGGCCGCCTTCCGGCCTCCGGGGGCGGAGACCTCGGCCTGGCCTTTCCTCCCGGGAGGGGAGGCCCTGTGGCTCTGAAACCGGCTTTGTGACTTAAAAGTTAGGTAGCCTCAACCAGGCAGTGGCGCGGGGGTTTGCCTGGAGGTACTACTTGGGTGCCAGGAGCCGAGTGCCTTCCCTCTCCCCCTCCCTCCCTCCCTCTCTCTCTCTCTCTCTGGCGGCCTGGTTGTTGGCTTCCTGCACAGCCCAGCAATGTGAGTGACTTAGGGACCGGCCCTTCCGCAGGAAACGAAACCTGGGGCTGCTGGTTCCGATAATTGTGGTTCGATTGAGCTGCCCTGGTGCGAGGATGGGTGAAGGATTGATGTGAGCGCGCAGTGCAGCCCCGGCGCTTGGATTACCAGCACCACGGAGGGGCTGTCCGAGGGTTTGTTGTCTCACAGAAGCGGTCAGCCCCGCGCTGGGCTGTAACTCACGTATGCGCTTTGCTGTCTCTCTTGCCAAGTCTCGTCTTTTAAACTGATTTCAGATTTACACCACAGCCATAAAAATAGTGCAAGGAATTTCTTTTCTGAACCTCTGGCAGGGAACCCGCCAACATGGAGGTCCTCTCACTCCCGAGTACTTAGGCACGTCTTTCCCACACTGAGGGCACCATCCCGTGTGACTGCAACAGGGCCATCAGAATCCGGAAATGGGGGGGGGTGCACTGCACCCTGCTCATCCACGGACCCCCGCAAAGCTGTCCACAAGTGTCCCTGATGTGCACATCTCACTCGTGTCCTGTGCAGCAGTGGAAAGACCCAGCGCCAGGTGACATTTGGATGTCCTGCCTCTAATCTTTCTTCAACTTCTGTGACTGTGACAATTCCTGACAATTAGGGACCCATTATCCTACACAGTGCCTGCCAGTTGGGTTTGCTGGACATTTCTTCACAATTAGATTCCAGCTTTACATTTTTTTTTTAAATAAGTAATTTTTTAAATAAGTAATAGTACTTCCAAGGCCACCAATATCAATCTTCTAACTTCATCTACATTTATTAATTGGCATTCCACCTGGTGGGCGAGCTTTCTCAACCCCGTGTCCTGGGTTCTTTGTTCAACGATAGGCATTTCTATCATTATTTTTGCTGCTGCTCAACTTTTCCCACATTTGGCCAGTGAGAAGCCCCGTCAAGTTGGTACATTCCCTGGTCCTTTGACCACCTCCTTACTTGTGTAAGTAAGTAAGTAAACTTTCTGGTTCCTGCTTGTGTTTGGCTTTCTCTGCCCCAGGCTGAGAGCCAAACATTTCTCCAAGAAATCATCATTCCTTTTAGTGGAGTCTGGCATTAGAAACTATGATGTGGGTACCACATGTGCTCATTGCTGCTGTTGTAGTACTACTCTCAGGCCCCCTTAGTGGGCAGGCTTGGAGGATATGTATGTTTTCCATGTATGCATGGATATACCCCACACCTACACCCACTCACATCTCTTTACTTCTGTATTTATTGAGACGATGAAAAACCATGAATTGCAACTGATTCCTTGTATCCTGACCTGACGCCCAGGGTTATTCTGGTTTTCTTTCTCTGTGTGATGGTAGCTTGCTTCTCCAGCAGTGAGAAGCCTGGCTCCCGTTATCTTTAATGTAGCCTGGTGGTTGGCTGATTCCTGTCCCTATTGGTGGCCCCACCCCAGTGAGGACACCCTCTTCAACACCCTCCTCCACTCCCATTTCCTGCTCAGAAGCCCAGCCACCGCACGTGGCTGTGGCACCTGTGCCCCTCTCCAGGTTTCCATGCTCTACAGGCCGGGGTGCCGCTGCCCTGCCAGCCTCATGGATGCCATCTGTATGCCGACGGCCTGCCCTGGCTGCCTCTACCCTCTCCCTCTGTCCCCACCGGTATCTGCAGTGTTCGTCTCCTAGGGCTGCCAGCGTAAGCAACCATGGCATATTCCTACATAGTTTTTTTTTTTTTTTTTTTTTTTTGACATGCAGAGTGGATAGTGAGAGAGACACAGAGAGAAAGGTCTTCCTTTTGCCATTGGTTCACCCTCCAATGGCCGCCACGGCTGGCGCGCTGTGGCTGGCGCACTGCGCTGATCTGATGGCAGGAGCCAGGTGCTTCTCCTGGTCTCCCATGGGGTGCAGGGCCCAAGTACTTGGGCCATCCTCCACTGCACTCCCTGGCCACAGCAGAGAGCTGGCCTGGAAGAGGGGCAACCAGGACAGAATCCGGCTCCCCGACCGGGAATAGAACCCACTGTGCTGGCGCCGCTAGGTGGAGGATTAGCCTATTGAGCCGCGGCGCCAACCCCTACATAGTTCTAGAGTCTGAAATCAAGGTGAAGGCAGGGTCTGTTCTTTCTGGGGCCTGGATGTAGAATCTGCTGCAGGCCTCGCTCCTGCTTGTGGTGGTGGCCAAGGGTCCTCGGTGCTCTGTGGCCCTGGACGAATCACTCCAGTCTGTCTGTAATGGCCTGCTTTCTCTGTGTCCAGCTTTTCCTCATCTCACGAGGACACTAGTCCTATTAGATGTAGGGCCTGCTCGTGCCCTGCATATGCAACCCCAAGATAAGACTGTAGAAGACCAGACATACCACAGGATGCACTTTCTGGCTTGTGTTGAGCTGTTATTCTAAGAAACTGCAGACACAGAACCAGCTCTGAAAGGTTGTGCTTTTGCAAAAGCAGCATACTCCTACAGGGGAAATATACAGTAGTTAATGTGTCTGTATCAGGAATAGGTTGCTCCAGGCAACAGGTATACCCAGGAGACTTCTCATCCACAACACGTATAGTTCCTCCCCTTACTTTCCCATAACGTGTGTCACCATTGCCCCCAGCAGCCCCAAGCCCCAGTTCCTTCCTGTAGCTCAGGGCGCTGTGTAATTTTCCGTCATCTTACTCCTCTTCAGGTCTCAGATTTTCTCTCTCCTACAAGCCCGGCCTCATCCAGGATGACCTCATTTTAACTTAGGACATCTGCAAAGACCCATGTCCAGATAAGGTCCGGCTCCCAGGTTCTGGGAGTACAGGAAAATTGGGGGCGCCATTCATCCCAGCGCATCTGCCGTGCTCATTTCCACTGCATGGGCTTTTGGACTCAGCATGCATAGAGGAGGGGCGGGAGGAAGGCTGGGAGGAAGCTATGGGTTGACTTGCGAACGTTCTCCTTTGCCATGTCATCTTGTTTGACTGAAAATGAGAGCGCTGTGTCACAACGCTGGAGTGAGCACAGGCTAGCGCTGGCGACCACAGCCTCAGGCTCCACGGGTCCTCTCAGAGACAGGACCCTCCAGGCCCTCATGCGTCACAGCCCTGCACGCTGCCCGCCCGGGAAACCGCTTCACCTTCTGGACAGAGCCGCCCAATCCACAGTCCCAATATTCCATTATGTGACTCGACCACCTTTATTAAACATTTCCCTACTGTCTGATATTCAAGTCAGTTTCAAATTTTTTTGCCATTCTGAGTAATCCTCATTGAACATCCTTGACCGTGAATTTTGTGCCCCTGGAAACTTTACTATTAAACTTGACTGTTGATCAGGTCTGAGGCTGGTACTTTATAGATCACATTTCATCCTTACGAGGAACCCCAAGGAAGTTACTCCCTTTTACAGAGAAGAAAACTGAGGCATAAGACCTTGGTTCTGCTGCTCCATCTCTGTACTTGGTCCCTGAGGCAGTGCCCTGGGAAGTGGTTAGAGTCACCTGATGGAAACCTTCCTCCATAGAGACTAGGGGGTTTCTGAGTTTTGGGATGAATGGCGGGATTTCTCATCTAACTAGTCCCTGATCTTCATGTCACATACAGTATTATGACAAACAAGTGGCACTAATCACAGGCTTACCCCCTGCCCACTTGGGATGGCTACAGGAGCCACTGACGTCTTCCCCAGTTTCCTGGGCACCCATGGGTGTCTGTGCCGTGCTGGAGTCATGGCTGGCAGGCTGCCGAGGCTCACACCCAGCTCCCTGGTAAATAAGAACAGTGCTGGACCCCTTGGAGGTCACAGTCACCAGGGAATCAGCTCATCAGTCAGCGAAGAGTCAGGCTGGGCTAGTTATTGTTAATATCCAAATATTTCAGGAAGAGCTGTGGTATTAGTTGGATACACATTGGTCAAGGGGAGCTTTCTTGGAAGAGGGGATTTAAAACTGCGCCCTGAAGGCCGAGAGAGCAGTGACTTGGCATTGATTGAGTGGTACAGGGACTCAGCAGATTGGAGTGGAGTTTTGGGGCACAGGAGTTTGGCTGCCTTAGAGGTCCTGATCCTAAAAGTGAGATCATTATCAGATCGGGAAGCAGAGTGACCTCATCACCAAATGTTTGCTTTCTGCAGAGGCGGAAATAGCAGGAGGCAGAAAGTGACAAATCCTGAAAATGCTTAGTACTTGTCACGACCGAAGTGAATGCTAGCGTGGCGTTGGCTTCAAGGTAGTGCAGCGTTACCTTTGTGTGGGACTGCCTTGTGCTCCTGAGATGGTTCTGCAGGTTAATGGGTAACAGGCTGAGCTCAGCACATTGTGCTCCTCCTCTGGTTTCAGAAGACCCCTCAGGGACCTGGCGGGGACCTGGCAGGCCCCTGCGTGGGGCCAGGTGACCTTGCTTTATGGGCAGCAGAAACTGAAAGGAAACAACTGGAGAACATACCCAAGTGATGCAAAGGAAAAAAAAAAAAGCCCGCATGGGTTCTTTTCGGGTTCTTAAAGAGGGGGTGGGGGTGAAAGGGCGGGGAGCGGGAAAATCTTATTTTGGAGTACAGGAGTGGGGAAATACTGTTTTTCTTGTACAAGCTACAAAAATAAAGCTGTGGTTGGCCAGGATGTGCAGTATTTTGTTGATTCCCACTTGCCAGGAAGGTACTAAAAGGCACAGGAAGTGTGGGTTTTGAAGGGGGGCTGGGTCCAGGAGGTGGGAAACTGCTTCCTATTCATCAGGCCCAGCTGCTGGAGCCTGCGCAGTGCTCGCAGGCTGGAAGGCTCTCGTGGCCCTGGCAGGGGCCCCTCCAGCTCCCATGGCGATGCCAGGTCAGGCGGAGGCGTCGGGCCCTCTGTGCCACCTTGTGTCGACTGCAGCTTGGCAGCACGTGTGTGCTGCGTACCTAAGACTCCTTGTCACATCTGAGCACTGTCACTCAATAGCTTGGCAGAGCCTGGGCAAGCTACTTAATCTTAAGCGTCTCAGTTTTTTCATCTATAAATGGGGGCTATAGTAGTACTTGTGTTATAGGGGTGTTGTGAATCCGGTGGGCTAATACTAATACTCCTAATGTGCTCAGAACTTGTCTAACACTGTTAAGCATTTAATACTCCTTAGCTATTTTAGTAGCATTGTGGTGGAGCAGGGGATAGTCTGTGCCTGCCAGCTGCTGTTGTTGTCAGCACGCGCAGTCGCTGCCACGGAAGCTCCCCGACTGCCTACAGGTTGTGTTCCAAAAGGTGACTCAGCTCGCAGGGTGTGCGTCAGCCCTTTCCACACTAGGCTTCCTCCAAACTGGAACAGCTACAGTGCCCGGCAGGCACTGCACAGGAGTCCTGTACAGATATTTTATCTCCCCCGGACAACCTGACCACTTGCTGTGATTTGGAAATACTAGAGCCGGCCTGGAAACCCTACTTCCATCTTCAGTGACAAAAGTTTCCTCCTTCATGGTAGCCACATTTCACCAGGGGCCAGTGCTGTGGCCTAGCAGGTAAAACCTCTGCCTGCAATGCCAGCATCCCATATGGATGCCGGTTCGAGTCCCAGCTGCTCCACTTCTGATGCAGCTCTCTGCTATGGCCTGGGAAAGCAGCAGAAGGTGGCCCAAGTCCTTGGACCCCTACACCTGTGTGAGAGACCCAGAAGAAGCTCCTGGCTCCTGGCTTCGGATCCGGCCATTGCGGCCATCTGAGGAGTAAACCAGCAGATGGAAGATTTTCTCTCTCTCTCTCTCTCTCTCTCTCTCTGTGCCTCCGCCTCTCTGTAACTCTGCTTTTCAAATAAATAAATAAATCTTTAAAAAAAAAAAAACAACAGTTTTCTCCTTCGTGCTAGCTGCATTTCATGTATCCAATAGCTGCATGTGTCTGGCAGCTCCCGAGTCAAGCCTGCACAGGTGTAGAAGGTGTCCACTAGTGTACAGTGTCTGCTCAGTAATCTGTACTTACTGAGTACCTGCCGGGGTCCCAGGTACACGAGAACATAGTTCCACATATCAACATATGGAGCAATGTTAACATGTGCCTGCAGAATGAAAGGAGCATTTGTCTCAGCGGATTCAAGCCCATAAAAATGAAACAGAGACTGTGACAGTGTAAATTCACGTTCAGTAGCAGTTAGAGGCTGTGTGTTTTATGAATGAGCTTGTGTCTTGCCTGTGGCCGTGAAGTGGTGACATTGGAGCAGTTTTCTAAGGAATGGTTGGGTCTAATTGTCTATCCAACATCTCTCATTGATATCCCAAAGACGTCTCAAACTCAGTACCTCTTAAGCCAACCTCAGCACCTCTGTGGGCCTCCTGTGTTCCCTGTTGCAGAGATTGGCATGACCACCCAGCTCACCTGAAAAAGCAGGTCCCAGAAGTCCAGCAGTTTGAAGAGGGAGGGGAGTTAGAAATCCAGAAAGAAAAGTGTGGTGGCTTCTGTTTTCCGTGTGAAGTTGGAGGCAGGCTCATTGGCAGGGGTTGGTGAGGGTGGAAATGAGTTAGGGAGTGTGAGGATGGAGAGATCTGCACTTGCGCCCATTGGGAGTAGGAGAGGAGCTGGGGGCGGGAACGGCAGAAAGATCCACAGACTTGGAATGCTCGGACGGGGTGATGAGCCCTACATCCACCTTGAGATGACCAGCCAGTCATGAATTTTGGGAGGTGATGGGACCCATCTGTAGCTGTAGGGCCACTATGCTAGGGGGACATCGGGGCCAAGGAGTGGGTGGGGAGAAGAGTTGGGGAGAGGAAAGCCAAGTTGAGAAACAGGAAGGCAAATTGGGGCTGGGGTGCTCTTTGGGCAGGGGTGGAGCAAATGCAGGATCCTGGGGAGTGTTGGAAATTGAAGAAGGGGCCTTGTGGCAGGTCCTGGCGGAAAGGCTGGGCTCTTGCCCGAGAGCACACATGTAAGAGACCATTGAAAGGTTTCTGAGCATGCCAGTGACCAGCTCAGATTTGTTTCCAAGATGAGAGTCAAAGCAGCAACTGAAGGCAGAATGGTCCGCAAGGGCACAGGCGAGAGAGGAGCAGCCCCTGAGCCAGGTTGCAGTGTTGAGGTGGAATAAAGGTGTGAGCCACAGGTATGGCAAGACTGCGGATCCTGCACAGCTTTGTGACTGATGGCAGTGGGAGCGTGGGCCAGGAAATGGGCGTGGGCCTGCGAAAGGGAAGGAGGCTTCTGGAGAGGTCTGGCTACGTTCCCATCAAGGTTGTGCTATATCTGTTTGTTTTTCTTTTTTAAAAAAGATTCATTATTTATTTGAAAGTCAGAGTTATAGAGACAGAAGGAGAGACAGAGAGAATGATCTTCCATCCGCTTGTGCATTCCCCAAGTGGCCACAACAGCCAGAGCTGAGCCAGGGTGGAGTTGGGAGCCAGGAGCTTCACCCAGGTCTCCCACGTGGGTGGCAGGGGCCCAAGCATCCTCTGCTGCTTTTTCCGGGAGCATTAGCAGGAAGTTGGATTGGAAGTGGAGCAGGCGGCTGCTTTACCCACTACACCATAACACCAGCCCCATGAGCTATGTTTCTTGGATTTACCTAGGGGAAATGTTCTTTGAGGACTTGCAGAGGCCTCTCATGAAAAGCATATATCTGCATGCATGAATATAACACATAATACATGTATCTTTTTCAATTTTAAAATATTTGGTAGGTAGAGAGATAGGAAATGAGAGAGAGAGAGAGAGAGAGAGAGAGAGAGAGAGAGAGAGAGAGACTGAGAGAGCTCCCGTGCCCATGACAGCCAGGGTCAGACCTGGGCTGAAGCCAGGAACTGGGAAGTCCATCCAGGTCTCCCACATGGGTAGCAGGAACTCAATTGCTTGAGCCATTACTGCTGTCTCCGAGTGCAAATTAGCAAAAAGCTGGAGTCCAGAGTCCAAGCCAGAAATCAAACCTAGGCACTGGGATATGGAATGCAGGCTTCTTAACTGATGTCTTAATTGCTGGCTAAATGCTTACTCCCACACATATTTTAAAAGCTTACTCCCTGGATCAGGAACCCTTTTTCTCATTATGCTGCCTTGAAAACTGTTTTTCTAGAGTGGCCACCAAGTTATCCGCAGTACTAAAAACTAGTTGTGCATTGGTAGGGTTTTTTGAGTACATAGGTGGACCTTAAGTCAATTTCTCATCTGTTCAACTAGTACAATGAAATTCTTTTCTTTGGACCACAGTACCAGTATAATGTAATGTAATATGAGGGGTCTTGAAAAGGTTTATGGCGGGCCAGTGTTTAGGCCCATCGGGTTAACTCACTGCTTGCAACATTGGTATCCCATCAGAGCGCCAGTTTTCATCCTGGTTGTTCCACTTCTGATCCAACTCCCTGCTAAGGCACCTGGGAAGGCAACAGATGATGGCCCAAGTACATGAGCTCCTGCCACTCTTACAGGAGACAAGGATGGAGTTCCAGGCCCCTGGCTTCAGTCTGACCCAGCCCCATCTGTTTTGGCCATTTGGAAAGTGAACCAGCAGTTGGAAGATCTTATCTCAGTCCTTTCTCTCTCTGTCTCTCTCTCTCTGTCTCTCTCTCTCTCTGTATGTCTTCTCTCTCTGTTGATTTACTTTCAAATACTTAAGTAAATCTTTTTAAAAAGGCAAAAAGTTTGTGGAAAATGCGTATTATGGAAAAACTATATATGGATTTCAAAATTTATTTGCACTAAAATAAATGTATTGTAATATTTTCCCACAGACTCTTCTATAATATGGTATCATATATCATTGAAACAAAAGTTTGATAAAATGATGTTTTCCATATTTGGAGTGCTTTCTTATATTTTCTATATTTTAGTTCATTGAAATTACATTAGAAGTGCTGATCTTAACCCAGTAAACTGATTCCATGACCTTCTACTGAGTTGTTACCTGAAGTTTGAAAAACACTGATCTAAAGGTTTCTGGCATATTCTTTGAGAGTCAGGCAGATCTGGATTTGAATTTCAGTTGTACCTCTTAAATAGTTGTGAAGCTTGTAGGTTGCTTCATGTACTTATCTGTAAAATGGAGATAAGATGCCTGCTGTAACTTTTTGAAATAATGCATGCAAAGCCCTTGGCTTAGTGTCTGGCTGCTGGCAAACCCTGTGATGTTGATAATGACAGTGGGGATTTTCAGTGTTCAAGTCCGGTTTTCGGTCTTTGCAGAATTTTGCATGGACATTCGGTAGTTAGCTAAAAAGGGTCACAGAAGTCAGAGTGAGGAGTAATGAATGTCACATAGTAGGAACCTGCAGTTGGGGAAGGATCGTTGTGTGCCCAGGAAAAAGATCACCATGAAAAAGTGATACCCTATTCCTATAAACTTTTCCCTGTGCACACGCAGAACCACATCCTGATGCAGGGCAGTGATTTCTTGCTTATCTCCTGGCCTCCGTTTGGGCCTGCACAGAGTTCTGTGTGGCTCACAATACTGAAAGTCGGCTTTTCCCAAGGCACTGGCTCAGAGGTCTTTATTGGCCTATGTAAATAAGCTCAGAGTCCAGGCAGGCATTGGAGACCCTCTGGGAAGAGCTGGCTTCACATCCTGGCCCCTGAACTGGAAGCTTGGGTGACATGTTTTGTTTTGTTTTGTCTTTTTTTTTTTCTTTCTTATTTTTGGCGCAGGAAAGGTTTAACCTTTAAAGCTATACTTTTCTGTTTTCTTTTTTTAAAAGATTTATTTATTTTACTTGAAAGAGTTACACAATGAGAGAAGGAGAGACAGGGAGAGAGAGAGAGAAAGAGGGGTAGGGGAGGTCTTCCATCCAATGGTTCACTTCCCAATTGACTGCAACAGCTGGAACTGCGCCGATCCGAAGCCAAGAACCAGGAGCTTCTTCCAGGTCTCCCATGTGGGTGCAGGGGCCCAAGGACTTGGGCCATCTCTACCACTTTCCCAGGCCATAACACAGAGCTGGATCAGAAGTGGAGCAGCTGGGTCTAGAACTGGCACCCATATGGGATGCCTGCACTGAAGGCAGTGGCTTTACCCGCTATGCCACAGTGCCGGCCCCTAAAGCTATACTTCTCTTTCTTCATCTCTAAAATGCTTTGTACCTGGTTAAGGCAGATTATTTAACTGATAGGGGGTGTTGTGAGGGCTAGAGATATTTAATGTCAAATATCCAACACTCACTTCTCACATGCCTGCCAACTCTTAGGAGCCACATGCACACTGGGTCATAAGTTGGCTGCAGTACCCCACTCCGTGAACACATCTTCCTGGTTGTGTTTTGCCCATGGTCATCAACCTTTGACCCTGCCTGCTACCTTCTCTGCCTGAGGCAGGGGTTCTCCATCCAGTAAGTCCTTCCTTTACCATAAAGCTGTCCGTTACAAAGCCATTTAATAATGATTTATGTATACCTTTATGAACCAGTTAACTTGGTTAGCAATTAAACATATACCATCATCTGATGTCTGTTACAAAGTCTTTTATTATTATAATTAGAGTATTAGTTAGCCTTATATTATTTATGTCTCACGTCCCCAGTTAACGTGTTAGTTCCTGAGGGCAGCAATCATATTTTATACATCTTTGAACCCTCTAAAGCACTTAGCCCCATTCCTTGTTGTAATGTGTGTTTGATAAATACGTGTTGATAACACAGAATGACTGGGTGTGGAAATAACACATGCAATAGGACTGGAGTGTCCAGTGGTGGTTGTTGTGAGAAGGTTTAATGGATGAAAGCGAGTTAGGTTTTGTTTGGAGGGTACCTTTCTGGAGGTTGATAAGAGTGGTGGACACACGGCTGTGCAGGGAGGGCTGTTACGTGATGTGAGCCCTCACAGGCACTTTTACAAAACGGTGCAGCTTCAGAGACCTGGGGCAGAGCACTGCTGTGGCCGGCTTTTGTCACACAGACTTGAACTTTCTTAGTTCTCATCCTTTGCCTGCATTCCTGACCCCATGTCACCCATTTCCATGACTGTTACTGTGAACTGATTAACGGTGGCTCTGCAGGTAGGAAATTCAGCTTTTCTCCTTTTTACTCCTTTCTTCTAGAAAGAGAAAGCTTCTGGATATACATTGAAAATGGCAGTTATTTTCTTTCAGGACTCATACCTTGCAGGCCTCTTTCCATTGTCTTCTGCCTCCCATTGCTTCTGCTGAGTGGTCATTGTCAAGCTTATGGACTTGTGTGTGTTGGTCTTTGGGGGTGGGAAGATTGTTGTTTGGAGCTAATGAACTGGTTTATTCCTCCCATCTCCAGCTGTTTTTATAAATCCTTTCCATGTTTGGTGTGTGTGTGTGTGTTTTGGCAAGTGCAGCACAATATGCCTAGGTGTAGTTTTATTTCTATTTGTGTGTTTGAGATTTGTAATAATTTTAAAATCTGATTGAAAGATAATTGTTAATTATATTTTTATAAGATTTATTTATTTATTTATTTATTTGAAAGGCAGAGTTACAGAGAGTCAGAGGCAGAGAAAGAGAGAGTGGTCTTCCATCTACTCCTTCACTCTCCAGATGGCCATAATGGCCATAATGGCCAGAGCTGCACTGATCCAAAGCCAGGAGCCAGGAGCTTCTTCCAGGTCTCCCACGTGGGTGCAGGAGCCAAGGACTTGGGCCATCTTCTGCTTTCCCAGGCCATAGCAGAGAGCTGGATCAGAAGTGGAGCAGCTAGGACTGGAACCGGCACCCATATGGAATGCTGACACTACAGGCAGTGGCTTTAACCTCTGTGCCACAGCTCAGACCCCTCATGCCCTTTTTTTTTTTTAATTTATTTATTTTATTTGAAAGAGTTACACAGAGAGAGGAGGGGCAGGGAGAGAGAGGTCTTCCATCCAATGGTTCACTCCCCAGATGGCCGCAATGGCCGCAGCTACACTGATCCAAAGCCAGGAGCCAGGAGCTTCTTCTGAGTCTCCCACGTGGGTGCAGGGGCCCAAGGACTTGGGCCATCTTCTACTGCTTTCCCAGGCCGTTGCAGAGAGCTGGATCGGAAGTGGAGCAGCCAGGATTTGAACTGGTACCCATATGGGATGCTGACACTCCAGGCAGCGGCTTTAACCTCTGTGCCACAGCTCTGACCCCTCATTGTCTTTTTAAATAGTGTTTCTGCCTCATGCTTTCTCTTGTCTTTGTGGAACTCCAAATGACTCATATTTTAGACCTTTTCAGTATTTTCTCTGTGGATTTTTATGTTCCTCTTTATATTTTCCCACCATTTTGTCTTTCAGTCTCTATATTTTCTTCTGACCTATCTTTTGGTTCACTTTTTTTTCCCAGTAATGCCAAAGATATTATGAAACCATTCATTGAGTTCTTAATTACAGTGTTTTATTCTTTAACTCTAGAATTTCTTCTCTTTTTATTTTTTCTAGTTCTCTGCCAAAACTTTCCATCTTGTCTTTTGTTTCCTTAAATGTATTAGAACATAGATTAAAAAAAGATTTATTTCTTTATTTAAAAGGCTGAGCAACAGAGAAAGAGAGAGGGGGGAATCTTCAATCCGCTGATTCATTCCCCAAATGGTCCCAACAGCTGGAGCTGGAAAGGCCAAAGCCAGGAATCCAGAACTCCAGCAAGGTCTCTCACACAGGTGCAGGGACCCACACACTTGGGCCATCTTCAGCTGCTTCCAGGCATATTAGCATGGAGCTGGATTGGAAGCAGAGCAGCCAGGGTTAGAACCACTGTTCTGACATGGGATGCTGGCATTGCAAGTGGTGGCGTCACACGCTGAAACACATTGCCAGCCCCTAGACACAGAGTTTTAGACTGTGTCTGAGAAACACTCGGTGTCTGCATATGCATTCCAGCTGTGTAAGAACTGTACCTGTATCCCTATGCATCTGTTTCTGTTGTCCGCTATTTTCCTTGGATTTTCCATTTTGTGGCCTTTTTTCCCTTCTATTCCTAGCTGCATTGATTGCAGATTGTAGATTTCCTTTACAAAGCTGCAGAGATAACGTAAACCTGAAGATAATATTATTTTCCTCGAGATAGGATTTACATTTACTTTGTCTATTTCCAGGTCATTTAAATTTGGCCGGGGTTTGAGATGATTCACAGCTGAGTATCAGTCCTTGCTGTTAGTCTATTCCTGTTTAGTTTTATTAGTTAACAAAGGTTGGTGGAGAGTTTCCGGGAACCCTTCTTCCTACTGGAGTCCTGTTCTTTAATTTCTGTGCAGTGAGTCACTTGAATATGCCAAAAGCACACCTTCACTTCTGCCCTGAATGTCAGGTATGCTTTCCTGGTTTCTTTCTTCTCCCAGGTCCTGCTCTCCTAACTTCTTTGCTACCTCATTAGCTCCCTTATGCTTTAAGCAGATTTTTAAAAACATGTATTTTCCCATGTGACTTATTTATTGACCATGGGAGTTAGTTCTGGATTATTTATTGCACCTTTACCAGAAGCACCACCCGCCTCTCAACCAAGGATTTTACTCTCATAAATCCAACAAGGATATTTAGAAGTTTGTTGAACAGAGAATGAACACTATTTAAGCGGCATTTAGGAAGATGAAGATGTTGGTGTGGTACGCAAGACACAAAGGAGTTGGGAAAGACTCAGTAAGTAGAACAGCCAAGAGGCCATCGTAACTCAGCACTCTCTGGAAGCAGCGATTTTTGAGCCTGGGCTTTCCACGTCAGATAGACCTGAACCCGAGTTGTGACTCTTCACTGACCAGCAGGTTGCCTTCTAGCAGTTTCCAGTCTATTCCCTTGTCTGTAATCAGGGATAATACAGCCCCTGTCTCCTGGGCTGCAGGAGTTAAATGACAAAACTCATAGAAAACTCTAGTTTTAATGCTTGGCACATAGTAAGAGCTCAGTCGGCCTTAGCTGTTGTTGTCACCACCCCAGCAACATCACTGCTGGTGACACTAATCAGGGCTCCGCATTGCACGCTTCATGGGGGACCGTTTGTGTCATATCAATCACCATGATGCTCTGCAGCCTCGGTGTAGCAGTACTGGCACCAATGATGTTCTAAATATAGTAGTCTACCCTGATCCATGATGTCACTCTCCTCAGTTTCAATTACCCTCTGTCAACTGTAGTTAGAATGTAATGGAAAATTCCAGAAGGAAACAATTTATAAATTACTGTTCTGAGTAACGTGATGAGATCTTGTGCCTTCCAGCTCCAACCCACCTTGGCTATGCATTTTCCCTGAGTCCCATGTATCCATGCAATATACCCTGTTCACGTGTTAGGTCACTTAGTAGCCATCTTGGCTATTAGAGTGTCAGGGTATCACAGTGCTTGTGATCTATCTGGCCACTTTATGTTATTTAACAATGATCCCAAAGCATGAGACATGTGTTGCTGGCAGAGATTTGCTAAAGAGAAACCATCAGGTGCTTCCTTTAAGTGAAAAGCTGCAAGTTTATCACTGGTATATATGGGTAGGGGAAAACATAGTATATAAAGGCCCCAATACTATCCGTGGTTTCAGGCATCCCTGGGGGTTTTGGTATGTGTTCTTGGTGGATAACAGGGGCCTGCTGTACCCAGCATGTGCCGAATTGATTGATAGCCATGGTTCTGAAGATGGGCCCAACCCTAGATCTCGAAGGTGTTAGGACAGTGATTTTATAAAGGGCTTTTGTTAGCCTTGAGGATACTTAAATTCTTTCTCTTCCTTTGAAACAGAGGTTGCTCATATTTTGGGTTTATAGAACCACAAAAATTTTAGTACCTTACTCTTAAAAATAACCTAGTATTAAGAATAGAAGTTTACAAAAAAGATAAATCAGACCATGAGCCCTCATGTTAAAAAGGACTCACAGAAGCACAGATGACCTCAGAGATGGTCTTCTCAGCATGGAAGGACTGGCCCAGGGACACGCCCCAGCAGTGGCAGAGCCAGGCCTGGACACAGAACTGTCCTGATTTCTGTGCGTTGTGGTTCTCTTAGGCAGAAATAGCACCTTTGTGTCTTTGCCACTCTGGTACCGGCCTTCACCGCCTGGGTGTTGGTGCCCTGGAGAGATGATCCTTACAGATGTGTCCCCTTGAGTTTCAGCGGGGAAGCTAGAAAATGCGTACTGAGTACCGGCATCTTTTCTTTTCAGTACTGAGTCTTCTGATTCTCAGTGCTCATTAGCCCAGGGTCCAGCTCAAGGATCAGTTCTGATGTAGAATTCTTCCCTTGCCTTCCTTCACAGAAGAGAAATTACATGAGAAATCTGTGCCAAATGGAAAACGTTTTGTTCCGTGTCATGTGGCAAGACCACTGGCAATCCATTATCTGTTCAGTGTGGGGATGGGGTGTAAACTCAAATAAAAAAGAGGAAATAGGGGCCGGCGCTGTGGCATAGCGGGTAAGCTGCCACCTGCAGTGCTGGCATCCCATATGTGCGCCAGTTCTAGTCCCGGCTGCCCCACTTCCAATCCAGCTGTCTGCTGTGACCTGGGGAAGCAGTAGAAGATGGCCCAAGTCCTTAGGCCCCTGCACCCATGTGGAAGACCTGGAAGAAGCTCCTGGCTGCTGGCTTCAGATGGGTGCAGCTCCGGGCGTCGCGGCCATTTGGGGAGTGAACCTGCAGATGGAAGACCCCACCCTCCTTCTCTCTCTGTGTAACTCTGACTTTCAAATAAATAAATAAATCTTTTTTTTTTTTTAAAAAGGAAATGTATTCATGCAAATGGGTTAGCTTTTTGTTGTGTATCATTGGGGATTTTCTAGCTATTTAAAAATAGAAACAAAAACAAAAACATAAAATCTGAAGTAAATGAAACTCTTAAGAGTTACCCTACTCTGATAAAGTTCTTGAACCGGTGTCCATATGGGATGCCAGTGTCGCAGGCAGCAGCTCTACCCTCCATGCCACAACACTGGCCCCTGACTTAAGATTTAAAAAGTTTTTTAAATGCATGTGATTTCCATGTGTCTAAGTCCATTTTGTGTTGCTATAACGAAATCCCTAAGGCTGAGTACTTTATAGCGAAACGGGGCTTCTTTAGCCCACAGTTCTGCAGGTTGAAGAGCATGGCGCGTGGCACTGGTGGGGGCCTTTGGTAGATGGCATCATTGTGGCCAGGGGTGCATGCCAGATAGTGGTGAGCAGTGTGTGTGGAAGAGGGTTTGTGGGGAGGTGCCACAAATGGGTTGCTTTTGACAGCCTGTTCTTGGAGGAAGCAGTCCAGTTCAGCTGTGAGACAGCATTGATCTATTCTGCAGGTGGAGCACCGCTGCCCCTCCCACACTGTGATCTAATCACCTTCCAGTCATTCCCATTTCTTGAAGGTCCCACCTTCCCACACTGCCACCCTGGCGACCAAGCTTTCAGCACAGGAACCTTGGGTTTTAACCATTTCCAAGCCCTGGATGGTACCCTGGTGTTTTGGCCAAGGGAAAGATACATCTTGAGGTTTGGCTGAACTCCATCCAGTGAAAGGCCTGGTATGTAAATAAGGGCTGGAACGATAGAGGGATGATGAGATAAAATCTGACGTTTAATATTAACGGAGGCCTGCTGGTCAGAATAACCAGACTCCCCATGAAGTCACAGAAGATCCAGGCAGTCCATGGTTAAAATCCAAAGGAATCCAGAGCCTCGACTCCCTGGGTTAGTAGTCTGTTAGGAAACACAGAATCCTGGTGTCATCTAGAACTACTGAATTGAGATGCACAGGTGCACTGGAGTTGATGAAGCATTGATCTTGATTTCATCATCAGCCTTCATGTTCATTGTGGATGAAACTGGCCCTATCCAGTCTCTGCTGAAATCCTTCCGCTTTCTCTTCAGTCTTGGAATGTTGACCAGGCTCCTGGGCTCAGTGTTCCAGGCCCTGCAGAGTCAGCCTGGTCCCCAGCCTCCTCCTTGCTTCTGGCTGCCTTTCAGCGCTTGGTCCTCATGCCTCAGGGCCTTTGCAGTGTCTCCCTTCTGAATTAGTTTCCTAGGCTTGCATTACCAAGTACCACAAACTGTGTGGCTTCACACAACAGCGATTCTGTTAGTGTAGAAGTCTAAAATCAGTGTGGCAGAGGGCCATCTGCCCCCTTAAGACTATACAGGAGGATCCTTCCTCACCTCTTCCAGCTTCAGTAGCTCCAAGGATTCCTGGACTTGTGGCAGTTACTGTGCCAGTCTTGCCTTTGCCTTCACACGGCTGCCTTCCCTCTGTGTCTTTGTGTGACTGTCCACCTCTCCCTCTTCTGATTCCTATGACCTCTGGTCACAACGTTCTCATCAACCAGTCAATATACAAGCATCTCTGGGATCTGAGGGGCATTGGTACCAGGACCCCTCCCCCAAATAGTAAGATCCACAGGTGCTCAAGAGCCCTGCATTAAATGGGGTAGCATTCACATATATAGACTATAAACGCTACTATGTCTACTTTAAATCATTGCTAGATTGATTACCTGTAGTATCTAACACAAAGTAAACGATACATGAATGGTTGTTATACTTTATTGTTTGGGATTAATGACCAAAAAAAAAAAAAAAAAGTCCGTTCATGTTCAGTTCCAATGCAACTATAGTAGATAAATGAGATGAGAGACAAACAATGCTCATATGGACACTGGAGAGAGTCCAGGACTTGTGAGGTGGCAGGAGGACCTGTAATGTGTGTTCCTTATATGTGGCAAATTGAAGTTTTGCTTTCTGGAACTTTCTGGAAATTTTTTTCTCAAATACTTCCTTTTTTATATATATTTTAAGGATTTATTTATTTACTTGAAAGTCAGAGTTACATAGAGAGAGGAGAGGCAGAGAGAGAGGTCTTCCAGCCGATGGTTCACTCCCCAGATGGCTGCAGTGGCCGGAGCTGCACCGATCTGAAGCCAGGAGCTTCTTCCAGGTCTCCCACGTGGGTGCAGGGACCCAAGCACTTGGGCCATCTTCTACTGCTGTCCAGGCCATAGCAGAGAGCTGGATCAGGAGCAGCCGGGTCTTGCCGGTGCTTCAGGCCAGGGCGTTAACCCACTGCGCCACAGTGCCGGCCCCTCTCAAATACTTTCAAATTGCGTTTGGTTGACTCCATGGATGCAGAAGCAGCAGATAGAAAGGACCAGTGGTGTAGCCACGGTCCGTGTCCTTTCTGTTTCAAGGCACCTTGTTCAGCACGTATCTTGACCGACTCACAGTGAATTCACAGCCAGTAGCTCTGCAGCCCACACCTGAGCAGAGCTGGTCCAATTACACGTACTTTCTCCCTGAGGCACAGCGCGTCCTTCCTGCGCTTAGGGAGCCACAGGACAGCACTGCAGCACCATCTTGGGGACCGTTTGAAAAACAAAATCACCAACAAAAAACACCGAAGTGTGGGAGATAGCTCACTAAATAGACCGTGAAAAGGATACTTGTTTGCAGTAGGAGAACAGAAGCAGCAAGGTAGCCTATCACCTCATTTGACCTCAGGTGGGGACACGCGTGTCAGACGACTTGAAGTTTTTGCCTCTCTTCGCATTTCTATGGCAACTGTGAAGGTACCAGGATTATTGATCTGGGGGATACAGATATGCTTTATGAAGAATCCTAATTCATCAGGGCTGGTGTGGCACAGCAGGTTAAGCCACTGCCTGTGCACCGCCTGTGACACAGGCATCCTGTATGAGCACGGTTCAAGACCCCGCTGCCCCTCTTCCCATCCAGCTCCCTGCTAGTGCACCTGGCAAAGCAGTGGAAGATCCCAAGTCCTTGGGCCCCTGCACCCACGTAGGAGACCCAGAAGGAGCTCCTGGCTCCTAACTTCAGCCTGGACCAGCTCTGGCTGTTGGGACCATTTGGGGAGTGAACTCGTGGATGGAAGATCTCTCTCTCTATGGAAGATCTCCTCTCTCTCTCTTCCCACTCCACTCACCCTGCAGCTCTGCCTTTCAAATAAGTAAATGCAAATCACTTTTTTTTCTTTGTAAAAAAAAAAAAGTCAGATATCAAATGCAGAATCTGTGAACAGTGCAGATCGGTTGTACAAGTTTCCCTCCACACGGGCTGCAGCTTTAAAGTCAGAGAGCTCTTTGAAGTATTTCAGGTGATCGTTCTCTCCCCCAAGAAGTGTATGGGAGGAAATACCGTGTTATATCATTCGGGGCTGGAAGCAGCCTCATACACACGCCTCTCATGTTTCTGTGTTACTAAGTTTAGGCACAGCAGCAGCCCCAGTGACTCACAGCAGTTCTGCGTGTCACGCTGTCCCCTCGGAAGAGGCCATGTCCTCATGACTGCTCTGCCCCGGCCTCTGCCCTCTCCGGTCCTTGCTGCTCCAGATCGAGCTGTCCCCGCTCTGTGCTTTGAGGTCTTGCCCCGAGGGAGGATCTGAGCAGGTCGGTGGCGACCACCCTGGGTGGGCTCTGCCCTGCAGGGGTCACTCGTGCGATCTGTGTACAGATTTTCCCAGCGGTCCCAGACCCCTTCTGCAACTTCTTACCACGTTGAACGCAGGACTCTTCCCAGTATGATACTTTCCTTCTCTCCTGTATCCTATTAGACTGGGAGTGTCTATCTTTTCCAACTCCTGGAACCGCACTCCATGATGGTTGAATAGTTGGATAACAGTGACTAGAAGAGGCAGCTGCAGTGGGGGCTCCTTGTGGAGATTCCTCGTGCCTTTGGAATGTCTCTCAGGGTCCTGTAGCTGTCTCAAAGAACCGTGCTCTGGAGCCTCCCCACGAGAGGATGGGGCCAGCCTCCCAAGACAGCCCCACCTGGGCTGATCCCGGGGCTGGCCAGGTCCTTGTGTTGAACAGCTCCTGTGTGGAAGGGAGCATTTAGTCTTCCTTGGATTGTGAAAAGGCCTGTGAACAGGCAAGTTCCTACTCTGAAAAACACGCCGTTGGGTTGGAAAGAGAGAGTGTACACAGCTGGAAAGTAGACAGTAGCTGTCTTGAAGCAGTGTCTGATGTGCAGAGGCGCAGTGTGAAGACCATGGCATATGGCAGGATTTGGACAAGCAGGGATGACTTCAGACTGGATTGGAGACCAGGTGTGGAGGCTGGATCTCAGAGGAGAGGTGAGGCTGGGCAAGGCCAGGGAGAGCGGAGCAGAGGGCATGCAATGCATAAGGGGCAGGAGGGTTTGTTGTCTTCAGCCAAGAGTGCACGAGAGGTAGAAAAGGAAAAGAGCAAAGGTGAGGCCCCTGGTGGTTCACTCAGTGACGTGTGGACTCTGGTGTTAGCTGGGGGCGGGCACAGAGGGAGAAGAAGTCGTTGGCAGGCCGGAAGAGAGACCCTCTGAGACACTGATGGTCTCAGCCCACAGTCATCTGACTAGACGGTTCAGAGCCTGTTTGCAGGAAATGAGTTAGAGACCTCTGAGGGTTACAATGTCAGCGCTGTCCACAGAGTCTTACGAATGAGGCTCTGCTTCCGGATCCCAGGTTCATTGTCAGTTAGGCATAAGTTAGGTGGGGGTGAATGGTAGCCAGTTTGGAAGGGACTTTATTCATAATTCTTTTCTGGATATATTTTGCTAGGTAAGTGGAAGACTGTCTTAGAAAGGCATCTGGGAGGAGTGGAGAGACTGGCATTGCGTAGGCTGATAGAGGAAAGGTGTTCAGACCATGACATGATTTTCAAAGAGATAGTAGGTTAAAGGTGAAAGAGATGCCAACAGGTCAGTGGGGGAGGGTGATATTGAAGAGGCTGAAGGGAATAAGAGACTGTGCTAGAGTAAAGACAAAAACAAAGGTGAAGAAAGGGCAAGGCGTTGGGGATCCTTGATTATAGATGACATTGGAAGGGAACGGCTTATTGGTAAGACCTTTGGGGAACAACAGTAATTGGTTACTTTAGAGCTCTGTGTGCCAGAGGAGGTTCAGAGCATGTGTGTGACCCTGACAGCCAGCTGAAATGAATTGAGTTCATACCTAAAAGGGTATGGATGGGTTGGTTACTGTAACCCAGTCCCACAGTGACCGCTCTGCTCTGGCCTCCGCCCACCCCCTCCCCGGGCTCTGGGGAAGATAATCCCTGAAGGTGCTCGGAATCCTGATGTGTTGAAGGTTTCTTCTGTGAACGCAGCCCAGTAGGCGGGTAAGGCCTGGCTGAGGCAGTCACTGGAGGCGTCGGCCCACTGGCAAGCTGGGTGTCTGCCAGTCTACCTCCTGCACCCACAGGACCCTCTGGGTTGAGTGCTGGTGCAGAGAATGGCAGGCCTGGTCCAGTCCCTCTGCTCACCAAGGCAACTCAGGAAGCAGTGGGATGGGTAAGCAGGGCAGATGGCTCCAAGGCTGAGCCCCTGAATACATCCCCCACACCTGCAATCTCAAGGAAGGGGAAAACAGAAAAATGTCAGGCGGGAGACTGGGACTTGGTCGTGCCGCCGTGAGCGTCAGTAGAAGAAATGCTGATGTTGTGTTTCTCTTCTGTAAAAGGTACGATGCCGGTGGAGAGAATGCGAATGCGCCCATGGCTGGAGGAACAGATCAATTCAAACACGATACCAGGGCTAAAGTGGCTTAACAAGGTAGGTGCATTGGGTACATGTGCATGTGCGTGTCCATGTGCGTGTGAGAGGGAAAGAGAAAGGGTTCCTGCTAAATGCATGGCCACTGAAAGTAAAGTTTTTCTCTGTGTTCAAAATTTTATATTCACCCATTTTAAAAATGAACCAACCAGAAATGTTGATAAAGCATCAGGTGACCATATCAAAATGACTTTCATCAGCACTCCATCCTGAGTTGTGTGTTTTGGCTTGGCTTTGGGATTTTGGATGATTGTTGCTGGGAAGCTTTCTCTTTATTTAATGACTTACACTCACTTCCTCCTTTTTTTTTTTTTTTTTGCTTATCCCAGCTTTCTAGGATAAAAAGACCTGGAAGCTCCAGGGCTTTATTTTGGGAATTGAATGAGTCTGTTTTTCATTACTGTAATGAAACACATGAGGCAGGCTAACATTAAGAAGAGATGTTTATTTAGCTCACAGTTTTGAAGGCTGAAAGTCCGCCATCAGGTGGCTCCTTTGGTTCTGGCCCTGGAGAGGGCCTGACAGCCGATGGGATCGTGGCAGAGCTGAACGTAAGGGTGAGAGATCACATCACCAGGCAAGAAGATGAGAGAGGCCAGGGGCCCCAACCCTGACCTAGACCTCCCACCAGGTCCCAGCCCAAAGAGGGCCCCCACATTGCCACACTGCCAACCAGGCCTCCAGCACGTGACACTTGGGGGACATACTCAAACTATATCCAGACACAGCATCCCACCCCATCCCGCAGCGTTCAAACAGTCTTAACTTCCAGCAGCACTCAGAAGTCCAAGTCCAAGGTCTCCCAGGACTCAAGGCAAAGTCTTTGAGCTGAAGTCCAGCATCTTGTGCACATTGTGGTGAGGGTGGACCCCTTTCCAACCCCTGCAGCTTTGCTGGCTGCTGACCGCATGCTTTCTCTCTCAGGCACCTTTCAGTGATGGGCATTGAATGTTGCCGTTTTCTTTCCCTCTCTCGGATCCCTGCCATGATTCCACTCCCATGGCTGCAACAGCCATGCCTCTACCAGTGCCTCTGACGCTGTGACAAACTTCTGCCTGGCCTCCCGGGCGTTCCTTTGAAATCTTGGTGGCAACCACCATGATTGAATTCTGTGTACCTGCAAAACCAGCTCCATGTGCACACCAAGGTTGGCCACTGGCATAAGCTGCACCTGGGACTGCTGGAACCTCGGCGGTAGCTGAGGTAGAAAGCACTGGGTCCTGGCAACAGTTCCTGGAAGGCCTGTGAGCACGAGGAGGGAGAGAAAAGGCCACAAGGGTTTCTGAGATGCCAGTTGATCCTGCTGCTTTTTATTCCTGCTGATTGTGGCTCCTGTGTGTTCCTACTGATCTCAGTGCCCTCGCCTCCCCGTCACCTTTCATCACTTCTCCGGTCAGGTTGCAAATGTCCCCAATTTTTTTGTTCTCCTTTGATTTCTTAAAAAATTACTTATTTATGTGATAGGCAGAGAGACAGAGAAAGAGCTCCTCATCTTCTGGCTAAGTCCTCAAATGCCTGTAACAGCCAGGGCTGGGCCAGGCCGAAGCCAGGGGCTGTAACTCAATCCAGGTCTCCCACGTGGGTGTTAGGAGCTCAGTTACTTGAGCAGTTGCTGCTGCCTCCTGGGTCTCCACTAGCAGAGCCAGAAATTGAACCCGGGGCGGGGGGGGGGGGGGCGTCCTAACCACGAGGCAAACGCCTGCCCTTCTGCTTCCTTTGTCCAGTCAGCTGCTTTTTATTTTAGTCTCACTGTAACATAGCAGCCAGTAATACTCATAGCACAGCCTGAATGCTTTCTTGTTTGGAAATTTCTTTGCCAAGTAAACTAGACCACTGTTTCTCATTTTGGCCTTCCGTAAAATCTTGGGGCATGGACCAAACACAGGCAAATTCTTCACCGCAGCGTGCCAAGGGAGGACTCAACAGTTTTCAACAGAATCCTCATTTCCCTCCGGGACTCGTTTCCTAGGCTCGTGTTCTCAGCCCTCATCAGCGTTACCTGTGGCAATTACAGTGCGGCATTCCAGGCCCTTCCCAGCCTGCTCCCTCAGACCCTCCCACCCGCAGCCTGCTCCCTCAGACCCTCCCACCTGCAGCCCACTCCCAAAGCTGCTCCACGTTCGGGGTCAGCCGCAGTCACAGCCTCACTCCTCGCGACCTGCTTTCTGTATTAGCCCATTTTGCATTGCTGTAATGAGATACCTGAGGCAGGCATCTATATGTAGGCAGAGAGGCCAAGCTTGCTCCCCTCACCCCGCCAGTGTTTCTGCCTCTGGTGAGGGCCTCCTGGCGGCAGATGGCACGGTGGCAGTGCAAGTGTGAAGGGGCGGTCGCACCCCCAGGTGGGGAGCCAGAAAGCAATGCTGGGTTCAGGTTTGCTCGACAACTCACTGAGGACTCAGCACTCCCTTCTGGGGGCCAGCACCCTCAGTTGCCCTGGGCCCTCCCCATGGGCCCCAAGTTCCAGCGGTCTACACTGCCTCCCAGTACCAACTCTGAACCCCCGGGGGACACACTCACACCACGTCCAGATGGAGCATACAGATTTTCCTTTCAGTATTCCCTATGCGTAGAAAATCTTTTTTTTTTTTTTTCAAAATGTCTTCACGTTATCATGAAAATCTGAGCCAGCTGTCCTGTAAAACAAGTGATTTGTCATTTAAAACCCTACTATATACACAGACACACATCTCCTTAGTGTGTTAACCTCATAACTTCCAGGGGGTGGATCAGAGATAATACATGCAAAAATTTTAAAAAATCTAAAATAGATAGTTATAATCTAGAAAAGCAACTAGAGACAGCATGCCACGCCTTCTCTAAGGAGACCCCAGGGAGCCCGCCCGCTCCCAGGAAGCGTTGCAACGCTTCTGAGCGAATGCCGTTTTCCTCTGCCCTAATCTCCCTCCCCTTTTGCTTTTTAATCTCGAAGCCACGATGAATAATTGAGCTGGTCAGGCGCGCTCTGTGTCCCAGGTGCAAGAGCTTAGCGCTGGGTTGCAGAGCGCAGCCTGCTTCTGGCTAGCGAACAGGATATTGCAGCGTGTTTTTTTCTTCACTGATATCACTCTTGGCCTCATTTGATCTCTGCAGATCTCTCGTTTTTTTTTTTTTTTTCCTTCATCCACTTATTTTGAATTTAATGTTCCTGTATTTGAATGTATCTGAATCTTTTCTGAAATAACGAGGGGTATGAAACAAGTAGAGATACCTTAAGTAAACTATATGCTTATTTCTTGCAACCTGTTGCATATCTTAAGGTTCTATGGCAAGCAATATATATTTTTCTAGGCTTGTTATGTCTTGTAGTGTTTTAGATCTAGGTAAGTAATTAGCCTTTTCCAAGGAAGCAGACAAGAAATTGAGTTTCTCCTTTGTCTGCCCAGTTATCAGGGGTACATCCAGAGGGATAAGGAGAGGGGAGATAATAAAGGAGAGTGGAAGAGACTCAGGATAATAAATAATAACAGCTAACGTTATCAAGTGCTTAGCATGTGCCTGCTATTCTTCGCAGCAGGGTACATGTATTAACCCATGCAATCTCTTCTAGAGTGGGTACTCTTACCACTTTCTAATTTGCAGACAAGGAAACAGGGGCACAGAGAGGTTAAGTAGGGTTCTGCTTTGAAGAACAGGGCAGCACCACCTTGTGTGATTTGGGGTGTGAGACTGAAGCTAATGTTCCTGAGTTCCGAGGAGAAGTGTGCTGCCTCCTTGATTTCAGCGCTGCTTGGCTTGGTGCAGGGAAAAACACACATCATGCCAGCTGTATCGAGAGGGCACCTGATACACTGCTGCGGGCGGTCCTCTCAGGGAGGCTGGATTCCAGACCCCTCCAGAGAGACCTCCAGTCTAACACCTGTGGCCAGTGAAGGTTGTCTTGTTTGGAGAAAGGGCTTATACAGCTGCAGATAAAGACCTCAAGATGAGATCCTCCTAGAGCACCTGGCTGGGCCATGAATCCAGTGACAAGTGTCTTTATAGAGACAGAAGAAGGCCAGATGACAAGTGATGCAGCCACAGCCAAGGGCTCCTGCAGCCACCAGAAGCAGTGAGAGGCAAAGAGGGCCTTGGAAAGGGATGCAGCCCTGCTGACACCTCGATTTTCATTTCTGCCTTCCAGAACTGTGATGCGATCTATTTCTGTTGTAGTTAGCCTTCCTCTCTCCCATTTATGCTGATCTTTTTAGAAAACACACACCCTTGAAGGGTTGTTTCCTTGCTAAGAATCTCCATTGAGTGCTTTTTCTTCTGTCCAATTTTTTTTTTTTTTTTTTTTATCTGAGACTCAGAAGACAAATGCACCTCTCTGCAGAACCGAAAGCTGAGCCACTTTCATGTGGCTCCTACCTGCTGAGCTTCACTCACCTGGCTCTTGGCCCAGGGCAGGAGGGAAGGAGACCTTTGTGCCACCTTACTGGTCTCCCCTGCCAGAGTCAGGTGTGGACTTATAAGGAGCCCAACCCTGTGGCTGCTGGCACACGAGTCCCTGTGCAGCCCTGTGGGCCGGGCACCCCGCTGGCACTCCTGGCCAGACCAGGCATGGAGCTGTGTTGGTGCACATGGGCAGGGCTATCTGTGGGCCTTGGGGGGGGCCTCCACTCCCACAGAGTGTCTTCTGTAGGTTTCCACTGACTTTGCCTTGCTGACTGACGTTCACCTATCCACAGCGTGACATTGACACTTTGCCAAAGAAACCCTGTTGCTATTTTGAGTAATCTGTCGTCATGCCAAAAATCTCTTCTCCCACTGATAACTAATGCAACTCCTAGAAACCAGACACTGTCCAGGAGGCTTTGCGACTCCCTTCTGCCCTAGTCACGTGCACAGTGTGTTTGTGTTCGCGGTGCTGTGCTCCCGGCGGCAGCCCCACGGAGGACTGCCACAGTTCCTGATCGTCTGTGCTCTGAGAGCTGGGCCTCAGTGCCTGGGAAGCTGGAGTCAAGCTGGTGACCTTGAGGAGGACCCCCTGGGTGGCTGGTGTTTGATTCTGCTTAGGGGATGGACTTAGGAATCCCAAGTTGGCCGCCATCACGTGTCTGTCCAGTGGAGAGCCCATGCAACCCAGCGCACCCCTGGTGAAAGATAAACACGTGGCCAGTTTGTGCCTTAGATTCTTTTCCATCTCCGACTTTAATGAAATGTGCAGGAGGATGGGAAGGGAATGTGTCTTTTGGATTCCTCCCAAGAACAGTGAAAACGTTTGGCAAAGAGCATTCAGTGGTTCATGAAAGGGGTACTGGCTTGGACTATTTACTTTTTATTGCAAGGATTTGCCAAGGTAATCGTGTATGTGAATACTCTAAGGAATAGAATGACTAGGACAGCAAATTCCCATATTCCAGCATCCAGTTTTATTAATGCTTTTGTTATATCTTTACACGTTTGGTATTTTTAAAGCAGCTCCCTGACAGTATATATTTGTAAGACCTAAGGACTTTTTAAATATATCCACAATACCATTATCAGTTGGGAAAAATTAATAGTTTTTAAAATATCCTCACTGCCCCATTCATATTCGAAATAACTTGAGTATTCCCAAAATATCTTTTTGTGTATTTACTAAGGATTTACTTATTTATTTGAAAGGCAGAGTTGCAGAAGGAGAGGAAGAGAGATTGAGAAAGAGAGAGAGAGCTCCTCTGTCTGCTGGTTCACTCCCCAGATGTCTATAATGCCCTGGACTGGGCCAGGCCAGAGCCAGGAACCTAGAACTCCATCCAGATGTCCCATGTGGGGCAGGGGCCCAAGAACTTGGACTATTTCCTGCTGCTTCCCCAGGCCCATTAGCAGGGGGCTGGATTAGAAGTGGAGCACCCGGAACTGGACCTGGTGCTCATTTGGACTGCTGTTAGCACGGGAGGCAGCTTGATCTGCTGTGCCCCTCCCAACGTGTCTTTTAAAACAATTGACCCAGAGAAGGTCCGCAGGTTGTATTTGGTTCTTGTGACGCTGAAGTGGTTCCAGTTGTGAACAGTAACTCTGGTCGTTATTTCATGTCCAAGGCCCACCTGGATCCAGGCACTGAGGCTCTTCCCCAAACACCAGATGGTCCCAGACCTTTCCCTTTCAGTTTTTTTTTTTTTTTTTTTTTTTTTTTTGACAGGCAGAGTGGACAGTGAGAGAGAGAGAGACAGAGAGAAAGGTCTTCCTTTGCCGTTGGTTCACCCTCCAATGGCTGCCACGGCCGGCGCGCTACAGCTGGTGTACTGCGCTGTTCTGATGGCAGGAGCCAGGTGCTTCACCTGGTCTCCCATGGGGTGCAGGGCCCAAGCACTTGGGTCATCCTCCGCTGCACTCCCTGGCCACAGCAGAGAGCTGGCCTGGAAGAGGGGCAACCAGGACAGAATCCAGCGCCCTGACCAGGACTAGAACCCGGTGTGCCAGCACCGCAAGGCAGAGGATTAGCCTAGTGAGCCACGGCGCCGGCCTCCCTTTCAGTTTTGAAAGCAGTCTTGCGTTGGTGTAGACAGCCAGCTCTCGGGGAACCCAGTCCAGATGAGGAAGCAGAGCAGTGGGAACCTCTGAAGAGGCAGAGGTGCAGAGCAGCCGAGGTCCCCACGGAGCCACGCAGCCGTGAACTCCAGCAGCGCTCAGCGCCTCTGCCTCCACACGGGCACAGCTCTGTGCTCAGGAACGAACTGCAGAACGTCTGTGAAGATGGAGTTACAAGATCAGTGTACTCTGGTGCAAAGCATTCTGAAATACGTAAGACTGAAGAGCCTCCAGAAAGTTCACAGAAAATTGCTACCATGAAAAAACCAAGCAGATTTCAAATTTTTTTTTTTTTTGCACAAAAATCAACTTGCCTTTTAATTCTATTTTCCATGAGCTTTTAAAAAAAGGTTTATTTACTTATTTGAAAGGCAGAGTTACAAAGAGAGAGGGAGAGACAGAAAGAGATCTTCCACCCACTGGTTCACTCCCTAAATGGCTGCAACGACCATGTTTGGGTCTGGCTCAAGCCAAGAGCCCGGAACTCCATCTAAGTCTCCCACATGGGTGGAAGGGGCCCAACTACCTGATCTGTCCTTCATGGCTTTCCCAGGTGTGTTAGTAGGGAGCTGAATCGGAAGTGGAGTGCATGGGCCTTGAACTGGCACTCATGTGAGATGTCAGCATCGCAGGCAGTGGTCTAAGCTGCTGCACCATGACCCCAGCCCCTCCATGAGCTTTTTGAAGTCTCCGCATATGTGTATGTACCCAGAAATGGCTCTGGTGCCTGCAGTCTCTACCCAGAGGCCTCTTGAGCACCTGGCACATAAAGATGGCCCGGGGCCTGTACACACAAAGGGCAGCAACATCTCTGTCCACAGAACACAGCGTCTGTGACCAGACTGTGTCCGCACTGGAGTCTCTTTCGGTTGTGAAATGAATCTCACCTTCTTCCTTTCAATGTGGTCTTTTTTTTTTAAAAAAAGATACCAATGCTACACTTATTAGTTTTTTCCTTCAATATGAAAAACTAGCTAAAAGTGATATGTGGTTTTTAAAAAGCGTGTCATTTTGAGCATGCAGCGTCCAGTTGAGTGACACTAAGTAGTTCCACATTTGTGCAACCAGCACTGCCATCTGGCCCCCAAACCTCCGTATCCGGTTGGGAGGAAGCACTGTCCCCACTAGGAGTCACTCCCTGTGGCCTTCTGCCCGGTTCCTGGCAGCCACCAGCCTGTTCCATGTCTCTGGATTTGCCTTTTCTGGGAATTTCATACAAATGGGATCAGCCAGTGCTTGTCCTTTTCTGTCTGACTCCTTTCACTCTGCATAGAGCTTTTAAGGTGCACCCATTCCTTTAAGGTTCACTTCATTCCCCTTTGTGACCGAATAATATTCCATTGTATACATAGGCCGCGTTGTGTTTGCTTATTCACCGGCTGCTGGACAGTTGGGTTATTGCCATCTCTTGGCTTTGGTGGGTAGTTCTGCTAGGAACCTTTGTACATCAGTTTTGTTTGGATACCTGTTTGCAATTCTTTGGGCATATAACCAGGAGTGCAATTACTGGATTATCTAGTAATTTCTACATTTAACATTTGTTTAAAAAGATTTATTTATTTATTGGAAAGGCAGCAAGAGAGAGAGAGAGAGCGAGCGAGCAAGTGCTCTTCCATGTGCTGGTTCACTCCCCAAATGCCCACAATAGCCTGGGCTGTGTTGGTCCAGAGCCAGGAGCCAAGAGCTCCATCTTGGTCTCCTACATGGATGAGAGGAACCCAAGTACTTGAGCTGTCACCTGCTGCTTCCCAGTCGTATTAGCAAAGAGCTGGATAGGAAGCAGGGCAACTGGGACTTGAACCAGTCCTCCAGGGTGGGATGCAGGCAGTTCAACACACACTATCACAATGCCCACCCCGCATTTAACTTTTTGGGAAATGCCCAACCTGTTGTGCAGAGTGGTTGTGCCATTTTACATCTTATGACTCCTAGTTTCTCCACATCCTCACCAACACTTGTTTTTTTATTTTAATTATTATTTTATTCTCGGCATCGTAGTGGGTGTGAAGTGTTACATGACTGTTTTGATCTGCATTTCCTTAATGATTAGTGTGTTGAGCATCCTTTCATGTGCTTGTTGGGCATTTGTGTATCTGTTCTTGAAGAAAGATCTGTGCAGGGCTTTTTCCCACTTCAAGAGGATCTGCAGTGAATATTGCTAAGTTCAGGCATGACTTCTGTGATTTTCTCACATAATGCTTAAAAAGATCTGCCTGGCTCGGGTGTACTTCATGTCTTAGGAGGTTGATTTCAGCGTGTGCTACCCCAGAACTCTGACCCAGGCAAGAGTCCAACAGTAAATGTTTCTGGGTTTGCCTGTAAGCAAAAGCTTGTCAATTCTGGGTGTGCAGTCAGTCCTTTCTCATTTTCATGTCAACCTCCAAAAACCACATTAGTTATTCCGCTCTCTGATTGTGGTCTGCATTAAAAAATAAAGTTTCACCCAGCCCTTTGCTGATCTCTGCCGTGTGAAAATGGCTCATCTGAAACCCTGTTCTTTATCTGGATGAAGCAGAGGAACAACAAGGAGTTGGTGAAAAGTCTCTCACTTTCAGTTCTTCTTTATTAACTGACTGAAAAATTATTGTGGAATTTTCCCTTTTAGCCATTTTTGGCAAACTCACTAACATCCTGAAATATCTCTAGTTCAGGCTCTATGATGAATTCTTTTTTACTTTAAAGATGTATTTATTTATTTGAAAGACAGAGTTACAGAGAGAGGGGGGGGTGAGACATAGAGAGAGAAATGTTCCATCGAATGGTTCACTCCCCAAATGTCTGCAACTGCCAGGGATGGGTCAGGCCGAAGCTGGGAGCCAGGAGCTTCTTCCGGGACTCCCATGTGAGTGGCAGAGGCCCAAGCACTTGGGTCATCTTCCACTGCTTTTGCAAGTGCATTAGCAGGGAGCTGAATCGGAAGTGGAGCATTCAGGACTCAAACCAGCACCCATATGGGATGCTGGCACTGCAGATGGTGGCTTAACCACAGCACCTGGCCTCTGTGACAGGTTCTTCAGGGAAGCCCCTTTGGGAAGAGCTGGTGGAAGACCCAAATGGAGAATCCAGACATTTCCTCTCCTTCTGCAGCCTGTAGTGCAGGGACCTCCAACCCTCGTGGAGATCAGAACTACCTGCGGAGCTAAGTTACACATCATTCCCTGGGCCTGACTGTCCAGGCTCCAAGACAACAGGTGTGTCACAGGACAGGGAATCTTCCACATCTCCATCCAGGAGACACTGTGTGGGCTGATTGGGTACTGGAATGTGGGATCACATGCCCTTGGTTTTGAAGTTAGACAATACCACAAGTTCCTTGGCTGAACAATTTAATTCTGTTTATCAGTTTCCTCAGCTGTAAAATGGAAATGTTGACGTGTATACCTAACTCATTAGGTTATTGCAAGAAGCAAAACTGAGCCTCTTGGGGACATGTGTAATCAAAGATACAGTGCAGGGGCTGGCAGTGTGGCATAGCAGGTAAAGCCACCATCCACATGTGCGCTGGTTCAAATCCTGGCTGCTCCACTTCCGACCCAGCTCTCTGCTATGGCCTGGGAAAGCAGTAGAAGATGGCCCAAGCACCTGCGTGGGAGACCTAGAAGAAGCTCCTGGCTCCTGGCTCCAAATCGGTGCAGCTCTGGCCATTGTGGCCAATTGGGGAGTGAACCAGCAGATCGAAGGCCTCTCTCTCTCTCTCTCCATGCCTCTCCTCTCTCTCTCTGTAACTCTTTCAAATAAATAAATAAATCTAAAAAAAAAAAAAAAAGATACAATGCACCAGAGATCCTTACTGCTGGTCCTCATGGCCAGTGAGTGGGGTGGACCAGGTTTCATGCAGGTACATGCTACTCAGAGTATGATTTTGTTTCTAAAGGATTAGTTCCTGATCGTGTGTTTGCCAGTATCGATTTGAGCAATTTTGAGTTGTTTCTAAGGGCTGCAAGAGAGCGCGAATCTGATTCAAGGACCGTCTTAGGGCTTTTCCCTAGAACATGGGCATCCTCCTTGTGTGCTGCCTGCTCCTTCGTGCAGAGTATTCTATTGCTGCTGGACACAAGAAGGTGGACATATTTGGTCTTCGTCACAGTGGCCTCACATGCGCTCACCTTCCTGTAGCAGCACAAGCAGTGTTCTTTTGGAAAGTTGCCAATTTGTAAGTCACCCAGGGCAGCTGCAGTTAATACTTCCTCCAAGATGGGATTAAATGGTAGACGCAGCATTGAAGATTCAGCTGGCGGCCAGTTATTTGTAGTCTTCTGAAAGAGAAGGTGGGTGCCCCAATACTGGGACACATGTGGGGATCCCAGATCCTCACCTTTGGCCTGGGAAACATTCCCGTTCTGCCAGGCTCTGTGAGGCTGAATCTCACACAGGGCTGACATTCACGTCAGGGACCAGTGGAGAGGTGAGATTGGTTTACAGTAGGTGTGTCTGTAGGCACTCCCCAAACTTGGTGACGCTCACTGGGTAGAACGTAGAACCCTCTGCTAGCATGGGCCAGGACCCAGGCCTTCAGTCCTTGCTGACTTTTTTTTTTTTTTTGTCTCCAGGAAAAGAAGATTTTCCAGATCCCCTGGATGCATGCAGCGAGACACGGGTGGGATGTGGAAAAAGATGCGCCACTCTTCAGGAACTGGGCGATCCATACAGGTGTGAAAACTCCCTGCGTGTCTGCAGAGGCAGACGAAGCTGCTCAGTGTGGTTTTCGTTACTCTTATAAACTGTCCTGGTCGCAGCATTGTGAAGGTCGCTCTGAGCCCCCTATCTCATCCCTAGTGCTTGCAGTGGTAGAAATGGCATCACTCTGAAGTGACCTTCTTCCCGTCCCATACAGTCATAGTCCTTGAAATTTCCTGTCCAGGTGGTGTTCTGACAAGGTCCCCAGCTGTTAGCAGGGACATATAAACTCCATTGTTCCGGAGCTGTAAACTTGGATTGAATTCCTCTCCCTTGAAAGGTACTCAGGGGCTCACAGCCATTCCTCATGGATACCAGAATCTGCAGGTGCTCCGGTCTTTGGTGCAGAACGGTGTAGGGTTTGCATGCAACCCGCACATACCCTCCTGTATGCTATGAATCTAATTGAATGGCACTGCCGAGTACAATGTAAATGCCATGTAAATGGTTGCTATACTGTATTATTCAGGGAATAATGACAAGGAGGAAAATGTGTGCGAGTGTTCCGTACAGACACTTTTTTTTTCTGGAATGTTTTTGCTCCATGGCTGGTTGAATTCATATATAGGGAACCTATGGATGACAGCAGCCTGGCTGTTTTATTGATTACAAAATTTAGTCAGTCAGTAAGGAACTATTTACAGCAGCAGGCTTTTTGTTCCTTACGTGAGACTCGGGTGGAAAAGAGGCACTCGCGTTACCTTTGCTCGCTGGCTTCCCGGCCTTGCGGGCTTCTGTGTTAGTTCCCACTGAGTCTGCGCCCTCTGCCGTGATCGTTTGCTCTTGAACTACTTTGTGAGATCAGGGTCACCAGCTTGTCTCTGTCTTCCCGGAACTGTCCAGGTTTTAGAAAGAAAATCCCCACATCCCAAAGACCTCCTGTGGTCCCAGGCACACCCAGATGATTGCTCCCTGTATGTGTAGCTGGGAACGAGAAGGCCTCTCTGTCCCACCTGGCCAGCAATGCTATGTCTCCAGACGTCTTTCACTCTGTATCTGATTTCCCCCTCTGTTTTCTTAATCTCTGGCTGCTCTGTTAGGAAAGCATCAACCTGGAGTAGATAAACCCGATCCCAAAACATGGAAGGCAAATTTTCGATGCGCCATGAACTCCTTGCCTGATATTGAAGAAGTTAAGGATAAAAGTATAAAGAAAGGAAACAATGCCTTCAGAGTATACCGGATGCTGCCCTTGTCGGAGCGGCCTTCTAAGAAAGGTAAACACAGCTACTGACTGCAAAACCCATCACTCAGCAGGTACCGCCGTGCCTCTTGGTGTCTGTTCCCACCTGTGAGGTCGCTGCAGGGGTGGATCTCCACTCCTACTGCAGGTGAGCCTGCTGCCCTCGCCTCCCTTGGATAAGTGGCTTCTGAGAAACCCAAGGCAGGAAAAGATCCGTTGGACATTTTGACCTTGTACATGTTAAAGTAGAAGGTTCATTGATTGATAGTTCCAAAAAGAATTCAATTTAGAGGAATGCTTCATCGTACATCCTTCGTGAATTAACCCAAGACTACTTTTTGTTGTTGTTGTTGCCACAGGAAAGAAACCAAAGACAGAAAAAGAAGACAGAGTTAAGCACATCAAGGTAATCTTTGGTTGTTCAGAGAGAAGGCCAGAGTCGTGACTGTGTTAACAATCTCTGCTGAACACTTAAATCTTTCTTCTTTTGCTGTGGGTTTTTGTTTTTTGTTTTTGTGCTTTACATGTCTCCTCTTTGGCACACATCCGCTTGCAGACATAGGTAACTGTATCCCTGCTTCATCCAATTTGCTGGGAAATTTATGAATGAAGTTATAAATTCACACTGAGCTTGACAGTCTGAGGCCTCCATCTGGTCACCACAACTGTTGCCAGCTGGCCACTTAGTCCCTGCATCCAGCCAACCAGCTGGAGACATAAGTCTGATGATATTAAGTATATTTTCCAGCTATTAAATATATTTTAATGTATGATGCATGGTATGTGCTTCTATTAAAATACACTGTTATATATATGTATTCCATCACAGGCCAGTAGGCTGAGGTCACAGGAGGGAGGTCAACACTCAAGTAGTATGGCTCTCGGTAGTTGTTTTCCTGCTGACTGTGGACTACCTCATACTCCCCAGGGCTGTCTGTAAGGTTGATATGTGTCTGTGTCTGTGTCTGTGTGAGAGAGAGGGTGCAGGGGAGAAAGAGGGAGAAGGGGAACACACAGGAGCTTTTTGGTTGGCTGTGCAGTCTGAACTTCCTATAGGTTGAGGGTCTTTATATATGGATTAGGTGAGCCTTGCTGAATGGTGAGAAAAAAGCCAAATACCCCATGTAGAACAGGAGACCAGCTTCAGCTACTCGGCAGAGAGCAGACGCTGTAGACGCCTGGACCGCCAAGCGGATTGCACCCTGGTTCACTGGCTTCTGCTTGCAGGAGTTCAGTGACGTGGTACCCAGGGTCACATAGTTATGTAGAACTGAGTTTGAAGATGCCGAGTATTCTGATTTATAATCTGGAGTAACTGTTGAAGAAAAAATAGAAACAAACTGTCCTGACAGTCCAGTGTTTAAAAGCCTGTGGATTGAAATGGTTGGGAAAAATGGGGAATAATTTATTTCAGATACAATGTCAGATTTATGAAGGTAGTCAGATTTTAAGAAAAAACTTAGGTAAACTATTAAAGTTTCAAAGATAATAACCTCTACAATGGAAAATATATAATTTTGGCAGAGTATTTTAGCTGTGATACTTCCAGTTTCACTTTCAGTATTTTTAGTTTCTGACTTATTTTAAATATAGCATAGACTTAGGACCTAATCTTGTTTTACATTTTTCAAAAAAAAAAAAAAGTTTGTTTATTTATGAGAGGCAGAGGGAAAGAGACAGAGCTTCCATCTACTGGATATCCCCAGATGTCTGCAAAGGTCAAGGCTGGGCTAGCGCCAAAGCTGCAGCCAGAAACTCAGTAGAGGTCTTCCACGTGGGTGCCAGGAACCCAATTGCTTGAACCATTTCCCTGCTGCCTCCCAGGGTCTGCTTGAGCCAGAAGCTGGCCTCAGGCAGGAGCTGGAGCTGGGAATCAAACTCAGGTACTCCCCTGTGGGATGTGGGCATCCTCACCGTAAACGCCCACCCCTTGTGGTAACTCTTTCATATGCATAGAAAAAGTGAATGAGTAAAATTAACCCATAGAATAGCATCCAAATTTCAACATTAATCAACCCCTGGCCAATTTTCTTTCATTATTACTTTTATCTACTTCCAAGTCTCCAATATGAATTCACAGATATTCTACCATTTTTGACTGACAAAAATACTTTCTTATAGGTTCAGCTTAACATGATGAAGAAATTCCAAACATCATTATTTCTTCCATACGTATTTCACTGTATATATGTGTGTATATAATAACATACACACACACACGCATATATATATAACAAGTGCTCTTTAACAGTATCACAGTATCATGACTGTACCTAAAAAAAATTAACAATAATTCGGTGTCCTGAAATATTCAGCCAGTGTTCAGACTTCTAGTTTTCTCATAAATGTTGTAACTTCAGTATAATTTGTTTCCATGAATTGAGATCCATATAAAATACACATGTGATTTTTGGATATGTTTCCTTAAGGTTCTCTTTAACTTACAAGTTTCCCCTATATCACTTTTTAAAAATTGTTTTTTCCTTGAGTTGGCATTGTGGCACAGTGGGTTAAGCTGCTGCCTGGGATGCTGGCATCTCATATCAGCTCTAGTTCAAGTTCTGGCTGCTCTACTTTTGCTCCAGCTTTCTGCTAATTCACCCGGGAAAGCACTGGAAGATGGGCCGAGTGCTTGGGCCTCTGATACCAACATGGGAGACCCAGATGGAGTTCCTGATTCCCGGCATTGGCCTGGCCCAGCCCCGGCTGTTGTGGCCAATTGAAGAATGAACCAACAGATGGTGTCTCTCTTTCTCTTTCTTCTCTCTCTCTCTCTCTGCCTTTCAAATAAATCAATTAACCATTTTTAAAAACTATTTTTTCTTAGAACTTAAAAAATCTAATTATTATTCATATCATGTTTTTCACAGCTTGCAGTTTTTAATGCCTATACCTTTTTTTTCTTCAAATAAATAAATTTCATTTATTTATTTGAAAGGCAGAATGACAGAGAGGGAGAGTCACAGAGAGAGATGTTTCATCTGCTGGTTCAATCCTCAAATGACTACAATAGCCAGGTCAGGGCTAAACCAAAGCCCGGAGCCAAGAATCCCATTCGGGTCTCCCACATGGGTGTAGGGGCCCAAGGATTTGGGCCATCTTCTGCTGCTTTTCCAGGCACATTAGCAGGAAGCTGGATTGGAAGCAGAGCAGCCAGGACTTGAACAAGCACTTCAGTGTGGGACGTCAACATCGCAAGCAGTGGCTTAACCTGCTATATCCCACAGTGCTAACCCCTAAAGCCTATATCTTGATAAGTATTGTTTAGTCGGGAAAATACAGCTTCCTACCAATATATTGACTAAATTAGGCAAGACTATGTCATACTTGCTACTATTTTCACAGCAAATAGCTCAGTGCCTGGCATAGAACAAATAATTACTATATATTTGACAACTGAATACATGTATAAGCATTTGTTGACTAAACAGATGTATAAAAATTATATATGTACATATATATAAATAAGAAGATACTCTCCAAAAGTTCATGAAGACTGGAATTAAAAATAAGTTTACTTTGGCACAGAATATCTTTGAAATTTGTGTATGAGTGATCTTCAAAAAGTTCATGAAATATATATTATGAAAAAATTATGGATTTAAAAAAATTCTTGCACTGAATATTTTAAAATTATGTTTTTTATGAACTTTTTTTTTTTGACAGGCAGAGTGGACAGTGAGAGAGAGACAGAGGGAAAGGTCTTCCTTTGCCGTTGGTTCACCCTCCAATCGCCGCCGTGGCCGGCGCACCGTGCTGATCCGAAGGCAGGAGCCAGGTGCTTCTCCTGGTCTCCCATGGGGTGCAGGGCCCAAGTACTTGGGCCATCCTCCACTGCCTTCCCGGGCCACAGCAGAGAGTTGGCCTGGAAGAGGGGCAACCGGGACAGAATCCAGCGCCCCGACCGGAACTAGAACCTGGTGTGCCAGCGCCGCCAGGCGGAGGATTAGCCTAGTAAGCCATGGCACTGGCTTTATGAACTTTTTGAAGTCCCCTTTTGTGGGGTGGGGTTGGAATGAGAGGTGTTAGACTAGGCTGCAGATTTAACATAATTGCAGCTAGTGGAGAATTAGGAATGAAGTAACAGGTGTCCACTCTCAACACACTTTGCTCAGATATGTGCCCATCATATTCCATTGACTGTCAGATGCCAGTGGTTGTAATATGCACCAGTATTTTATGTATATCTAAGAAAGAAAAGCTACTTCCAGTAAAAACCTGACTAAGTTGGTGAGAAGGCACATCCTGTTTCAGAGATGTGGAAGTGGGTACCTCCGATTTGATGATATTTAGTGTTCTTATAAACAAAGGATTTCTGCAGGGCCACCAGTGTCTTCCAGGTGGCCACTAAAATGAGCAAGTTATGGAAGGTACAGCTCTGGGTGGGGTATAGCCACAGGGAAGTAAGGGAGAGGCTCTGGGTGCAGTCACGCGGGCAGAGTTCCATCTCAGCAGTGTATGTTAAAAGCCCTTATGTAATGAAGATGCAGTTAATACCTGAAACTGGTCCCTCTCAAGGACATGGCTGCTGTTGCAGAAGGCAGGTGAGTCATCAGGCATAAGCACAGCCTATCCTGTGAATTGAAACCTACTTGCAGATGTCTTACAGAACAGCGGCAGAACACAGATAAAGCCAGTAGACTCCCCAAATTCTGTGACTCAGGGCTGCTGGAGCCACGGTGTTGACTTAATGTTTCTATAGAATGTTTCCAAGTTAAGTCCTCAGCTCATCTGGAATTGTGTAGCCAAAGGACCTTATCTGCACTGAACTATTGATTACTTTTTTTCTTGAGCGTCAGGATACCTAAGCTCTGAGTGAGGCAGGAATATGTAACTTTGTAGACAGGTAGATTCCTTCTGAGAAAATCTGTCTTACGAATAGTAATTAGGTATGAAAACTTGTTGGTGAGCCAAGCTCTGCCCAGTCCCCAGTTTAAGTTGAAGTGAACTTTTAATTAGCAAACAATGTGTAGAACGTGTGGGCCTAGTGTCACTTTTTCTTGGATCTCTTAGATGGTTTTTCTCCAAGCTGTGTGATTCCCCCAGCAAATAGCTTCCCTGGGGTCCACAGCCAGGTGGTAAGTGCAGAAACACTGCCTCAGCATTCTCTGGTGTTCTTTTTCTGAGTATATCCTGTGTGTCCTGAGTGAGCCATGTTTTACTTGAACTAGACCCCATGTATGTGGGGGTAGCCGGCTCACTAAGGAAATAAGAACAGGAAAAAACAGTAGTGAGCAATGCTAGATTGCACATCTTTAGTGGATGCAGATGTCTCAAGAATTATCATGGAAAAGATTGTTCTGGGATTTCATTCAAGGCCAAGGCCATTAAGGACGGAAGGAACTGAGACAAAGGGGTGATAGTTGTCATTTTTGAGCCCCTACTAAGTTGCTGGTGGTGATGATCATTTTCCTGTGATGGGCAGGCTGTCTCCCTTTGACACTGAACAAATGGGGCACAGAGAGGCTGAGTCATTTTCCCAAGCTGGCACTGTTTATGGAGCTGAATTTGGATCCACATCAGTCCAACTCCAGAACCTGTATTCTGTGGCCTCCCCCGGGCCTCTCTGCCTTTTGGAGGCAGTGGGGCCTGTGCTGGGCCTTGGGGGTGGACAGGGGAGAACTCCAGCAATTGGAGCATCCTAAACAAGGGCCCAGAGACGAGAGTTCTCGGGGCTGCTTACTTACAGCAGGAGTCCGTGTGAGCAGTGAGAAATAAAGACCTGTCGTTAAGACGCGTATAAATGAGTACTTCCTGCCTCTGGGGCTGTTGCAGATGAAATAGACATGCTTTGCAGCTGTAAAGTGCTTCCAGATCAAAGCATCACTGTTATGATGGAAATAAAATGCAGCTAAAGTCTGCTGGCAAAGGGCAGGCCTGGTCTGCATTAGTTCTGAATGTGGACCGAGGGGTGGAAGTTACCGAAGAGCAAATACTGGTTCAGCGGGACTTTCTAATAGAGCCGTTGACCCAGGCAGTGACATAGGCTGGATTAAAACACATCACACTCCCTGCCCCTGTTCAAAGAGAGGCCGTGGGACCATCTGTCAGGGCTGTTAGCAGAGTGATCCCTTCACGGCTTGGAAGCGGTCTTCCATTTTTAGACCTTAATTAGAGGAAAACATACGCTGGGGACACGCTTGAAATACAGATTAAAATTAGAGCTGCTCTGGGTGACATGGGTTACTGGGCTTATCCTGCCTGCGCTGGTTCCTTCCTTCTGCTCGTGAGGACACTGCTCAGAGCGCAGGTGGAAAACTGGTGGGCGTAGTAGCCTCCACGGGTGATTCTGTGGAATGAGGTGCAGTTGAGCTCCTTGGAGCAAATTTGGAGAACTGTGGGGTTGCTGTGTCAAGGAGGTCTTTCTTGCAGCAACAGGAAGGAATGGAGGGGAGGGAGACTACAGTTCAAAGTGTGGACAAAGATGGTGGCTGTTGGAGTAGAGGGGAGGAGACGTTTTCCCAGAGTATGGAGCAGGATACGGAGGATGAAGATGAGAGTGGATGAAACAGGAGGCCCCGGGTTTTCAAGCCTCAGAGAGGGAGGGTCGGGGGATGGTGCTCCTCTTAGTGGAGAACCTGTTGAGTTTGTGATGACAGCCTGTGAAGCCAAGACCAGGGATCTAATAGGCGTAGAGCTCAGTGAGTGTTGGAGGTGCCGCTGTGTGGTCGCTGACTCCAGGATGATAGTGGAGACCTTGGAAACAGAGCTTCTCTCTTGGAAGCTCTGAGATTAGGGCAGAGACCAAGGAGCAGAGGAGAGAAAAGTGAGCTGAGGATGAAAGGCCAGAGGGACGCTGCCGTGCGAGAAGGGATGAAGAGAATGGAGGTGGCCTGGTTCTAAGGAAGATGGGGAGGAAGGTTCTAAGGCAGCCAGGCCTGGGTGGGTGGTTCAAGCACAGAGCTGCTGTTCTCGGTGGTATTATGGCTGTCCACAATATTGTGGAGTGGTGCGGGTACTCTGGTACGTGCAAGTCCCTGGCTGACTTTATGAAGCCCAGCTGTCAGGAAGGCTTGTTGGCAAAGTGACCCACAGAGGCCCTTCAGTTTGATGTCCACAAACCTGACTTAGAGGAAACTGGCTTTGTACCCATGAATGAAGGCATTTTGTGGGGTGGGAGGGGGGTTGGTGGTAGAAGGTGATCTTATGGCCAGTGTATTGGACCTCAAGCAGAGAGGCCATCTAGACAAGGGCTTTGGCACGGGATAAGATGACAGGGCTTAGGGCAGAGGAAAGGGGCACCAGGGAACAGAGACCCTCTTGTCGGCTAATGTAGGCCCACCCCCAGGCCTACCCAGCAAGGCTAGCTTTGAAATCAACTGAAGGCCATGCCTGCCCCTGAACTGTCTCCTGTGCCAGTTTGCTTTTGCACAAAGTCCCTCAAACTGTAGACCATGCCTTGGATTCTGTAATTACAGAGCCTAAATACATTATTTGGCAAAGTTAGTGCATCATAGAAGAGTATGGACCCACAATCTTTATCTCTGTGCAAGCCGAGAGGATTAGGAACCAAGGAAGCTATAGGCTGTTTGATTTATAGGAGAGTCAAAACTAGAGTGAGAAAGAGAACAGAGAGAGGAGGCTGACTCAGGCGTAACCGGGCAGGACACAGGACAGGAGCTGGGCACCAGATGCCCGGAGAGGCTGCAAACGAAGGCCTTTGATGGCCCGCAGGCTCTCTGCCCCCTTGATCCATGGAGAACTGTGCACCCCTTTTTTCAGTTTGGGGCCCTTGGATGTTGACTATAGCTTGGGTTTAGATATCCGTGCTTCTAGTCATTTCAGACTCTGGTGAAGATCTCTCCAGACTTGTTCTGCTCCCTGGCTGGAGATGTTTCTGGATGGCGCTGGCTGCCTTTGCGCAGAGATCTTGCACACACAAGATGGTTTTCACCGACCACTTTGACATGGAGAGCTCCTTCGTGGGGTGCAGGTGGCAGGAGTGAACCAATATTCAAAATAGTCTGTCACGGTTGGCAGACTGCATGTAGAAGGGGTGCAGGGCACAGATGGGGATGGAGAGAGTAAAGCCGTGTTCGTAGTAGTTCCATCTCAGTTTCCACTGGCGTTAGTGCAGAGCACAAGGTTTGTTAAGACAAAGCTCCTGGAATTGAGCTGTGCTGCATAGCCGAAGACTGAGTTCAGTTCCTGTAGCTGCTCAGGCTAAAAGTAGTGTGTGCTGTTGGAAAATTAATTTAGTCTCTGAGTCATAATTTTCTCAAGTGTAAAGTGATAAAAGTATCGCTTGCAACTAATTAAACTGTAGATCATATGAAACACTGGAAGCCTTCAATTGGAGAGAGGAAAAATCAGAATAATTTAGGCTTTTATATATATGCAAGTCTGACTACCTCATTAACTTTTATAAGAAACCTAGACACAGAATGAGTAGATACTAATATAGCGAAAGAAATCCATAAAAATAAGCAGTTCTCGCCATCATTTTTTCAAATGCCTCTACTTACCTCCTTGTGAGGGAACAGAGGAAGTGGAAGAGGGGTAAGGAAATGTGGGGCATGACTGGGGCTGGGGAGGCAGAAAGGCTGCAGTGAGGAGAGGCAGAGTGGCAGCAAGGTCAAGCCAGGAGGTGCTCGGGCAGGAAGACGCCCCCGCGTGTGGGGCGGGGAGGGACTGGAGAAGCAGTCCTTGCACTGGGGAGAGCAGTTTCGTTGGTGGCCTCTGATGGTAGTCAGCACTTACTGGGTAGTAAGTTCCACATGCATCTTCATCTCATTGAATCTTCAGACCTCCCCTTGGACCTGGGTCCTCTTATTATCGGTTTACCACTGTCCACAGTGCCTGCCCCTCCCCGCCAAGAGAGGCTCAGGTCCCACAGCCAGTGAGAAGCGAAGGAGCCAGACCCTACCCCTCGCCTGCCTGGTCCCAAAGCCTGTGCTCTCGGGTCCCTGTGGGAGCTGAATTCTGCAGATGCATGGGAAGTGAGACTGCGAGTGGTAACGGGCACAGATGAGGAGGTGAAGTTCATAAAGGGGCGGTCATGGCTTCAAAGGAAGGGAAAAGATGGTGATTCAGGTCACAGGCAAGTGGGAGTTTTTCTCAGGGTGAACTTCTTATTTATTTATTTACTTATTTATTTTTTTAGTCAGAATTACACAGAGAGAGGAGAGACAGAAAAGAGACAGAGAGAGGTCTTCCATCTGATAGTTCACTTCCCAATTGACTGCAACAGCCAGAGCTGTGCTGATCCAAAGCCAGGAGCCAGGAGCTTCTTCCAGGTCTCCCATGCAGGTGCAAGGGCCCAAGGACTTGAGCCATCATCCACTGCTTTCCTAGGCCATAGCAGAGAGCTGGATTGGAAGTGGAGCAGGGCCGGCGCCGTGGCTCAGTAGGCTAATCCTCCGCCTGCAGCACCAGCACACCGGGTTCTAGTCCCGGTCGGGGCGCTGGATTCTGTCCTGGTTGCCCCCCTTCTAGGCCAGCTCTCTGCTGTGGCCAGGGAGTGCAGTGGAGGATGGCCCAAGTGCTTGGGCCCTGCACCCTATGGGAGACCAGGATAAGTACCTGGCTCCTGCCTTTGGATCAGCGCGGTGCGCCAGCCGTGGCAGCCATTGGAGGGTGAACCAACGGCAAAAGGAAGACCTCTCTCTGTCTCTCTCTCTCACTGTCCACTCTGCTGTCCACTCTGCCTGTCAAAAAAAAAAAAAAAAAAGGAAGTGGAGCAGCCGGGTCTCGAACCGGCGCCCATATGGGATGCCGGTGCTTCAGGCCAGGGTGTCAACCCACCATGCCACAGCGCCAGCAAGGGTGAACTTCTTATTTGGATCTTGGAAAAAAGGGGGAAAATGCAAGATGCTTGGAGGGAAAGTTCTATCCAGTGGGGCTGTTCTGGGCCTTTCCTTACATCCAGCCTTTGGTACAGCTGATAAACCATGCAGTGTGCATATGTGTATGTGTATGTGTGTGTGTGTGTTCTCTCTAGATACCAAACAGTGAAGTGAAGCCACCAATGCCTTTGAAGTCCTTGTTGGGATGGGGATTTGCAAGGTGGGATCTTGAAGAGGGGGTGGTTCTCCGCCCTCCCTGTGACTTGGCTAAGATTTTGGGGGGAATGGGATTTATCACGGCAAGTGGTGCAAAATAGATTGGTAACCACACCCACCATGCCTTAGAGTTGCCCCCCACTCACAGCCTTTCAAAGCACAGGCCATTCTCCCTATGTGATTCTCTGCTTCCAGTCCTGTGTTCCTTGTACTGCTGCTCTACCCTCTTCTTCGTTTGCGATTCTTCAGGGGCTGTCCTGTATGGGCTTTGACTGACCTGATGATTGCTGTCCCAGAAGCAAATGCAATCTTACTTTGTGGAAAATGCTTTCTCATTAGAATGCTCACAGTCAATGTCTGCCTTGGGACTGGCCTTCCCAGGGTGGACCAGAACTCTCAAAGAGACTGGGGGCCAGGGCAGGGGTGGGGGCACAGTGGCGGGGATGGTAGTATACCCATTTACAGATGGAGGAACTGAGGCACAGACATTAGGGCAGAGGTTTAGAGCTGTTTTAAGGCAGGCGGATTCATGTTCGCTGATTCATTACTATGAATGTGGAGCCTTCTTGGGTTGCATGGACCAGTCAGGCACCCGAAGGGCATCTGTGTGAAGCCATACGTGGGGACCTATGCAGCTGGACTCAGGTATCAGCTGCGAGTCAGCCACACACTGACAGCAGGGAGCACAGGGGGCCAGGAACTGTGGCAAGCCGTACCTAAGCAGGACTCCCCAGCTTCCTCGGGGCCCCTGTTCTTGCGCCAGTCGCCAAAGCAGAGCTTTCCGCAAACAGCTGTGCAAGAGGTGGCATGATTGCTCCCACGGAGAGACCACCAGGAGCTCTTGAGCACGCCCTCCCCCCGGAGAAGGCAGGCTCAGACTCCACACTGCAGTACTTCACTGACAGCCACGCAGCTCTGCTCAGCCCTCCAAGCCGCTGTCTGCAGGTATAGGCATTCCTCAGAGCCAGCCGGGTGCGTTAGTGACGGCTCCCCAAAGGCAAAGAACTCGAACACCCGGCTGTGCACCCATTCGGAAACTTGTGTGACCCAGGCTGGCTTCAAGAAGTGGGATTGCATTCGCTAGACCAACGTGAATGGTCCCCAGAAAGTAGAGAGGGTAGGACTGAAGTGAAGAAAAGGGAGGGGGGAAAGGAAGTGTTCTCAATTCTGTTTTCTTTTCTTCTTCCTAGCAAGAACCAATTGAGTCATCTTTGGGGCTTAGTAATGGAGTAAGTGATCTTTCTTCTGAGTATGCGGTCCTGACTTCAGCTATAAAACATGAAGTGGATAGTACGGTGAACATCATAGGTAAACTGTTTTGCCATCTCATCTTTCATGCGCACGAGCGTCCCTCTGGGGTCTGGAGTTGAGTTGTTGGGAGGAGGAGGAGGTCTTGGAGCCAACTCAGAGTGCAAGGTCCAGCCGCTGGGTTTCAAGGCTGACAGATAAAGGCCCTAGAGGCTCAGACCAAGGCACTTGGGCGCCTCAGAAAAGAAGGCCGGGGGTGACTCCCTGAGAGTCGTTTTTCTCCCAGCAGCTGATGGCTAGCCATTCTCCCATCTTTTCTATTGGGTCCCATGGGTGAAAGTGGGACTTACTGAACTTGAGAACCAAGGAGAGGGAAGGCTGACCCATGAGTCCCCTCGACAGCTGCTCCCGTAACCAGCCTGCCCCAGAGAACCTGAGGCCCAGAGACCTGTCACCCGAGGGCACACCCCGATTTTTGAACAGCTTCCATATAGCAGCCTCAGTAAGATGAGCAGGAACTGGACTGGAGGGCAAGGCCCGCCCCACTGGTAACTTCATGGAAGGACACAGATAGTACAGAGAAACCAAGACAACCCCACCTGCAAAGGACATGATGCCGAGGGAGAGCACGGGGATGAGGGAGAGAGCTGGGGGCTGCTTTGACACTATTAAGGCCTTGGGGGCGGCTGGGAGGGAACACACTTGGAGGAATAGAGAGGCCAGGTGTGCCCCAAGCCAGGGGAGCTGGGCGAAGCAGCAAAACAGGCAGGAGAGGGAGGGGGGCACGGAAGGAGGTTGGGTTTTAGTCCCGAATGGCTGGAGGGTTTGTTTTAAAGGCATTTTCTATCAGGAAGTGTAACATGTTTTACATGCACTGCAAGGGTAAACACTACCCTCAGAAGGGTTTTAGGCAAGGGGGTGACAAGCTGTTGAATCACTTCTCAAGGGGTCCCACTGAGATGCGGTGGTGGATGGAGGCAGGGCCTGGGGCTAACTCTGGTTTGGAGGGGCAGCGTCTTTGCCCTCAGGTACCTTTTGACCCCTGAAACTGCTCTAACTTTATAAACAATCAGGGCTTCTGATGTTAATAAGAACCAGAGAGCTCAGAGCTGTGGCAGCAAGCCCATGTCTGGAGCCTTTATGTAGGAATTCTCAGTCGAACACCAACCAGAGATGTCCATGTCAGACGTCCATGTCCCCTCATTTTCCCTGGCTTTGGAGTTCTGGAAGTAGAACCCCATCTGCAGGGAGGTCTTAGAGGGCATGCAGCCTGAAGGCAGAATAAAGCAAACCTGCAGAGTCCCAAGGCCGGTAAGGCTCGGCCTCCCCAGCAGCGCTGGCAGCCAGGGGATACGTTTGCCTGCGGGCATTTTGTCCCACAGGCCCTACACAGGAGGCCTTTTGCCCAGCCCACCCCTTTCCTAGCCCCCTAGCTGCCTCTTCTGAAGCCCCCAGGTGCTTCCCCTCTCTGCTGGCCTGCATTTGTCTCACCTTGAAAGGTAGAGGTGCCCACGGAGCCCTTTGGAAATAGGGAGGTGCTTGCCACAACTCCACTTTTTCTTGGGACTCAGCTGATTCTGAGCAAAGTGGTTGGTTTTTAGAGTCCCCCTTCACTTTGGAGATGAATTCAGCCTGAGATAAAATGCTGAACAAAAGCCAGAGTTGGACCTGTGTTTTCTTTACCTTTTAAAAATGTTTTTATTTGTTTATTTTAATTGACAAGTAATAATTTTATATTTTTGTAGAGGACAGTGTGATATTTTGATCTATATAGACATTGTTAAAAGATTGAATCAAGCTAATTAAATATCTAGCACCAACTTATTATTTTTTGTGACAAGAATGTTAAAAAAAATCCATTCTTGTAATGATTTTGAAATATACAATACATTATTATTATGAACTGTGATCATGATGCAATGCAATAGATCACTAAATATTACTTTAAAAATTTTAAGCTGTTTTTATGTGTTAGAGAAGCAGAGAGAGAGAGAGAGCGCGCATTAGTTCTTAGCCACTCGTTCGCTCCCCCATGCCCGTAGTGGCCTTGGTGGGGCAGACTGAGCCAGGCAGGCAGGCCTAGATTTGCCCGGGAGCCAGAATGCATCTCAGCCTCCCACATGAGCAGCAGGAACCCAGTTACGTGAGCCATCGCTGCCGCCTTCCAGGGTCTGCAGTAGCAGGAAGCTGGAGTCAGGAGCTGGAGCCAGGCACTCAGATGAGAGACAAGGGTGTCTCAGCTGCTAGGAAACGTAGGCTGCCCAATCACCGGCTCTTCTTCCCGTCTGAGACTTCGTCCCCTTCGAGGAACCTCTTCCCCTCCCCCTTAACGCCCCAGCCTCCCTTCTACTCTCTGTCCCTAGATTAACGTTAGTAGCTTTCAGGCAGAGGTGAGGTTGCATAGTATTTGCCTCTCTGTGCCTCATTTATTTCACTAAGCATAATGTCCACAGGTCCATCCTACTTATAAAGCATGCCCGTTGTGGGCGAGTCTTCCCTCTGTGATCCTGTTTCAGGCTGGTTGTTCTCCGTCCTGTCGGCACGAGAGATGCCAGCTGAGGTGGGTGTGAGTTAAATGAGTCCTTAATCTCTTCTGGTAAGAAGACAAAGGCCAGGTTTGGTGAGAAAATCGCTTTCTGGATTAAGTGATTCTCTTCCTGGTCTTAATAATGCACTAATCATGAAAGGCAGAGAAGTGTGATTGGATCTCTCTTTCTAATTCGTTTGTGACCCTCCACACAAATCCATAATTATATATGAACAGGATCCATAGTGTGTTTAAGAAGAAGTGAGCTCATGTCAGCACGGCCTCAGACTTTAAACCCTTTTTAGAGCTCTGGCCCACACCTGCCCCCAAGGCTATTGATTAACTGTCTTGGTCTTTCTGATTTGTGGACAGAGATGAGAAATAGGGGGCCCTTGATTCCGAGGCTGCCGCGACCTGTGAGAGACTTTCTCCGTCTCTATATCTCACACATGTGCTTTATTCAAAGATGTCACCATTTCTTACTCTCAGTTCATCTGTTTCTGAACCCCGTGTTTCCTTGCAGCTTTGTCTTTAGGCCCCCAAGAGCTTCAAGGTGTTTTGATCCTACTTTTATGAGCATATGTTTCTGAGATTAAAGTTGGGGGCTGAAATGAGTGCCTAATATCATAGTATCTTTTATGGTGTCTGGAGGCTCTTTAGCTTAGGAAATGGATTGAGAAGCAGTCCTTGAAGCCAGTGTAGCCCAGCCAGTAGTATATTTTTATTCTGCACAGAGCTGGCTGTTTGTGTAGGCATGTATCACCATGGTTTAAAGTCTGAGGCTGTGCAAAGCACAAAGTGGACTGTTGCTCTGACAAAGGAACCTTTGCAGGATGGCGACCAGGTTTTGCTCTTGTTCTTACCACAATGCAGAGCCAACACAGACACATAGACACACACACACACACACACACACACACACACACACACAGAGGGCTGTGTCCTGGCCTTACCTTCTCCATAACAGTCTAGTGGAGCCAGCTGTTGAAACCAGGTGTGGGACATGGCTATCTGAAGGCTTAGCAACTGTGGACACCAAAAACAAGTGTGGTTCCATATTGGTGCACGTCTCCAGGGGTTCTGTCATTCCTGTGTGGCCCAGCGTACAGGTTTAGCACCCAACACCCACCTGTGCTTTCCCTTTAAGGGAAGAGAGGAGGAACAAAACCCTCGTTTTTATTTCTACTTGTATTTGGCATTGCAGTTTCTGTTGTGTGTGCAGTGACTTCTGTTTTTAGGGAGCGGAAGAAGCCAGCAACATGTTGAATTGTTCTGACAATACCCTGCTGGCCCCTCGCCCAGCTTAGCCGTGCTTTTGCTGAGCTGTACTGAAACAGTCTCCAGGCAGTGTAAAAAGTCTGCAGGTGTGGACATTCTGTCTGACTTGCCCAGGCAGTGCTTTATAACCCCATTGTTGTCCTTGATAAAAGGTAGCCCCACCCTTCAGTAAGGCAGAGATCACCGGGAAACAAGGGTGACCATTCATTACCCTGAAGAAAATAAAGCGAGCTGCGGAAGCCAGGCATTCAGCAATTAGGAAGCCATGGACTTTGGGTTGTGTCTTCATTTGGGCCATGCAAAGTGCATTTTGAGAGAACGTTGGGTTTTTGTTGGTAATTGCCTCTAGTTTTGACTGGCTTTATCTAAAGTGAAGCTTCAGTAGCCAAGCCTAGAACCCCACATACCAACTGCAGAGTAGGAGGCCAGAGTCGCAACTCAGAGGGCAGCTTGGGAGCTGCAACAAGGGCCTCCTGGCTGTGACCCCAGCACTCCTGTCGTTTGAGGAAGCTGGGCTGAAGGACGGTGTCATCGTCTTCTGCCATGTCCATCAGTTCCTGTTAAACTCCAGCCACAAGACACAAAGGATCCTTTAGACAGAGGGCGCCCCCTCTAAAGGGGTCTTCCTTGCCTGTTTTCAGTGGGGTATCTGCTGTGCCACTGAGGTTCTGGGAGAACTGAGCTGCTCCCCGTCAGGGGCAGAACAGAGACAAGGCTTCCAGTTTTGTCAGGATCCCTGGAAAACTCTCAGCCGTAGGAAACTCCACGTGGAATGTGCACCAGGATGCCACACGCAGCAGACACAGTTCTGACCGGAGACGTTAGCTTTATTAGCAAAGGGACCTCGGCCACCCTGGCCACACAGGTGAGACTGCACAGGCCTGCTTCTCAGTCACTGGGAGCCAGCCGGGAGCCCTGGGCAGAGGATTTGCCTGTGGTTGTTTTCAACCTTTAGAAAGTTTTGTTTACTCAAGAAACCTGTCCTGGTTTTAGGAGGCTATATAGATTTCTCCTTTCTCCTCTGTTAGCCATCCCATCCCCCACTTAAAGTTAACCATTAAATGCTGCTGTCTTCCCCCATCATACTCCTCATGTCTGTCCCTGTTGCTGTTGCTGTCATGGTGCCTGGCCCTGGCTCTGCTTCCCTTCTGCCCTCTCCCATTCATTCTCCATGCAGAGTGACTTTTTCTTTTTTTTTTTTTTAGAATGCCAGCATCCCCATGTCACCATTGCACCCAAGACAAAAACCCAAGTCCGCTCCCGATCTGTCCCTGGGGTCTGGCATGCCCAGGTCACCGCCTGCTGTCCAGTGCTTTCCTCCCCATTTATTTATTTATTTATTTATTTTTATTTTTTTTTTTTTTGACAGGCAGAGTGGACAGTGAGAGAGAGAGACAGAGAGAAAGGTCTTCCTTTGCCGTTGGTTCACCCTCCAATGGCCGCCGCGGCCAGCGCGATGCGACTGGCGCACCGCGCTGATCCGATGGCAGGAGCCAGGAGCCAGGTGCTTTTCCTGGTCTCCCATGGGGTGCAGGGCCCAAGCACCTGGGCCATCCTCCACTGCACTCCCGGGCCACAGCAGAGGGCTGGCCTGGAAGAGGGGCAACCGGGACAGAATCCGGCGCCCCGACCGGGACTAGAACCCGGTGTGCCGGCGCCGCTAGGCGGAGGATTAGCCTAGTGAGCCGCGGCGCCGGCCAATTTATTTATTTATTTTTTGACAGGCAGAGTGGACAGTGAGAGAGAGAGAGACAGAGAGAAAGGTCTTCCTTTGCCGTTGGTTCACCCTCCAATGGCTGCCACAGCTGGCGCGCTGCAGCCGGCGCCCCGCGCTGATCCGATGGCAGGAGCCAGGTACTTCTCCTGGTCTCCCATGGGGTGCAGGGCCCAAGCACCTGGGCCATCCTCCACTGCACTCCCTGGCCACAGCAGAGAGCTGGCCTGGAAGAGGGGCAACCAGGACAGAATCCGGTGCCCCGACCAGGACTAGAACCCGGTGTGCCGGCGCCACAAGGTAGAGAATTAGCCTAGTGAGCCGCGGCGCCGGTCCTCCCCATTTTTGAATGTGAATTATTCTGAACCGAGGCCCTGTCATCATAGCCCAGTAAGAAAGGGGAGTTTGGTGGTTCCCCTGGGACGTGTAGGCTGACAACCTCACTGTCTTACCCAGATTTCTGCCCCCAGGTCCTTGACTCTGGAGGCGTTGGTTAACTCTCTGCAGAGCTTTCACCAGGAAACATGCTGTGTTCCCCTTTGTAGGGTAGCATGGGATGCTGTTTGTGGCGGGGGTGAGGATCTCCACCACACCAGCCACACCTGCACCTTTGTCAACTCTGTCCCTGTAGTCGGGGAGTCGGGCCCATGGCAGACTTGGGCTCTGGACCTAGTTCTGAAGTTTTCCATTTATTTACCACGTGATCTTGGGCAAAGTCCCTCTGGGACTGTTTATACGTGAATTATTTACATTTATGAAATTATACATAAAATGGAAACAATACAGATGCAGAGTTGTGGTGAAGATCCAGGGAGATGTACCGCTCCATCTCTCGGTGGTGAGATGGTGAGGTAACCGTGTTACCACAGTCATGCAAAGCTGCATCTCAGCACAGGGAGCCCCACTCGGGGCTGCCTCTTGGGACCTGGCATCACTCGGCCCTTCAGAGGGGGCCATGCTGATGGCCCGATTTATACTCTCTGCTAGTCTGGGTGACCTTGGCAGTTGACCTGCCCTCTGAGTTCCGGCTTTCTTCAACCATAAACTGGCAGAACTCGGCCACCTCCAGCAGCCTTCCCGTTTCTAACAGTCTCAGCCTTGAAGCACGTTCCCAGGCGGAGCCCTCCAGGAGGTCAACAGTTCTAATTAAGTAAGAACAGACTTTGACGCAACCAAAGCGGTTCATCATTAACCAGCCATGGATACTCTTGTAATTCTCAGCCACCAGTCTCAGGAAAGCCTGCATTCCCTGAGCGACTCTTTCATAAGCTGGAGGAGCTTGGTAGATTGGTAGCACTTAGGACCATTTGAGAATTTCCTTAGCACCCAATAGCGAACTGCTGAAAAGAAATTTCACTGTTGTTTATATAAGCCCAAAGAATCATTAAAGTGAGATTTGAAAGATTTTTTTCCTCAAAGGGGCTTAAAAAGCTCAGGTTTAACTTCATTAACTTTGTTAAGGACATCGAATTGCAAAGAGTTGAAATTTGGGGTCGTAAAGTTGACCTTGCTTTTTTTTTTTAAGAGTTATTTTATTATTTATTTTAAAGGCAGAGTTAACAGTGAGAGAAGGAGAGAGAGAAACAGGAACAGAGATCTTCCATCTGCTGGTTCACTCCACACATTACCACAACATTTGGGACTGGGCTGGGCCAGGCCAAAACCAGGATCTTGGAACTTCATCTGTGTGTCCCACATGAGTGCAGGGGCCAGAGCAGTTGAGCCATCTTCCACTGCTTTCCCAGGCACATTGGCAGGGAGCTGGAATGGAAGTGGAGCAGCCAGAACTCAAACCAGTCTCATATGGGATGCCAGCATCACAGGCTATAATGTAACCACTGCGCTACAACACTATCCCTGTAAAGCCTGTGTGACCCTGTAAGGGCTGTGTGACCTTGAATTGTAGTTCCAATTGTGCTGTTCTGTCACAACTAAGGTGGGGATCCTATAGGACTGGCAGGTTTGGGGAGAGGCAGAGATGAGTGCTTAGACACTCGGTGGCACCAGACTAGAGCCACTTCTGAGCTCACTTGCTGTAGCAGACAAGTTTGTTATTCGTGTGGCCTTTCAGAAGTCGGTGTGGCTGGCTGACTGTCACAACAGGGAAATCCAGCCGGGCAGGGGAACCAGTCATGCAGGGGAGAGAAAGAGCAGGAGCGAGAGCAAGAGGGGGGAGACCCGCATATTTATGCTTGTGTCTGAATACCTTAGATGTTGGAGTCTTCCTGTTCTTTCTGGGCTTTGATTCGAGAGTTACGTATCGGAGAGACGGAGAGCTTTCATCCACTGGTTCGCTCACCAAATGCCTGCGGCTAAACGAAGCCAAAGCCAGGAACCAGGGATTCAATCCAGGTCTCCCAGGGATCCACATACTTGACCTAAGTACTTCAGCAGGAAGTTGGGACAAGGAGTGGAGCCGGGACTGAAACCCAGCACTTTGTCTGATAGGGGATGCGGCTGTCCCAAGCGGCATCTTAACCGCTGTGCCAGAAGCCAGCCCTGAGCATTGAAAAGTTTCTAAAGTGTCCTGAGTGGTGACCGGGTGAACTGGCCGTCCCTCACTGAGGTACAGAGCAACATTGGTCTTAGAGATGACATCATCATTCACTGGGGGTCCAGAAAACAAAAACCTGTTTTCCTACCCTAGTCACCAGCATTCAGGACACTTAAAATGTGAGTGGAAATGCTTATCTACTGTCCTTTGTCTTCAGTCCCATATTTGAAATGAAATACAATCAGATTTAGCTATAAGTTAATGTACGCATTTGGACAGATGCCTTGGTTGTGGGACCACCACCACATTGAGAACAGGACATTCTCCTTACCCCACAACATTTCCTCCCCCACCCCAAGCCAGGCAACGACCCCTGCTGTGTCTTCAGTACTTTGCCAGAAGGCATGGAATTTTCTAGAAAACACTGTTAGCCATGATCTCCCGCAGGACCCTGGCTGCAGTCTCTCCTTTCCTCTCACTAACTCAGCAGAAGATCTTTTGAGCTGCTCTCTGGTGCAAGTTGGGAACCTGTGCCATGACAGGATGCAGAAAGTCCTAACACATGGGGCGTCCAAGTCATGCCACCACTTGTGACACCGGCATCCTACATTGTAGCGCTGATTCAGGTCCTGGCTGCTCAGCTCCCAGTCCAGCTCCTGCAGCAGCAGATGTCCCAAGTGCTTGGGCCCCTGCCACCCTGTTAGAAACCCACATGAAGGCCGGCGCCGCGGCTCACTAGGCTAATCCTCCGCCTAGTGGCACCGGCACACCGGGTTCTAGTCCCGGTCGGGGCACCGGATTCTGTCCCGGTTGCCCCTCTTCCAGGCCAGCTCTCTGCTGTGGCCAGGGAGTGCAGTGGAGGATGGCCCAGGTGCTTGGGCCCTGCACCCCATGGGAGACCAGGAAAAGCACCTGGCTCCTGGCTCCTGCCATCGGATCAGCGCGGTGCGCCGGCCGCAGCGCGCCTGCCACGGCGGCCATTGGAGGGTGAACCAACGGCAAAGGAAGACCTTTCTCTCTCTCTCTCTCTCACTGTCCATTCTGCCTGTCAAAAAAAAAAAAGAAAAGAAAAAAGAAACCCACATGAAATTTCAGGCTCCTCCAACCTGTACCAGCCCGGGCTGTTGCGGCTATTTGGGGAGTGAACCAGTGGATAGAAGACTCTCCCTCTCTGTCTCTCTCTGCCTGTCACAAAAATAACTAAATCTTTACCCTCCACCAAAAAAAAAAAAAAGGAAAGGAAAGGAAAGAAAGCCCTAATGCAGGCTGTCAGCTCTCAGGGGCTGGAATTGGCTTGAGGAGATCTGACCTCAACAAATAAAAGTTAATTAAAGGCATGGAGCAGTGCCCAGCAACACCAGAAAAGTCCAAGGCTGTCTTACGGTAGTTGCTGCTGAGCAAAAGGGACAGGAGTGAGAGATGCTCAGAGGAAAGACAGGTGCGTGTGTGCCGCAGGAGACAGGAAGGCGCCCGAAACAGGGCCCTGCTCAACACTGCCTGTTGCTCAGCCACCCCCACCTGTGTGCCGCTGCCTGCTGGGGCTTGATGCCTCAAACTGGGAAAAGGACGCCGCAGCCTCGACTTCCGCCACAAGCCATCTCCCTCCCCCTCCCTCTGCTTTTTGCTTTAACTTTGTTTTGCTGCCTTTCTGTTTACATTAACCTTTTTTTTTTTTTTGACAGAGTTAGACAGTGAGAGAGAGAGAGAGAGAAAGAAAGAAAGGTCTTCCTTCTGTTGGTTCACCCCCTAAATGGCTGCTACGGCTAGTGCGCTGCACCGATCCAAAGCCAGGAACCAGGTGCTTCCTCCTGGTCTCCCATGCAGGTGCAGTGCCCAAGCACTGGGGCCATTCTCCACTGCCCTCCTGGGCCACAGCAGAGAGCTGGCCTGGAAGAGGAGCAACCGGGACAGAATCCAGCACCCCTACCGGGACTAGAACCCAGGGTGCCGGCACCGCAGGCGGAGGATTAGCCAAGTGAGCCGTGGCACCGGCCTACATTAACCTTACTCTTGGCATTATTGTATGCCGGCCCCTACCTACTAGACTCCCTTCCCCCGATCCTTGTCGGTGTTGATCCTCGTCTGCTTCTCCTGATGGTGGACCATGGCAGGTGTTCCATACGCCTTTGTTAGCTGAACCCAGAGTTGGGCATTATGAGGAAAAGCAGTGGGAGAAGTTCTGGTGGGAACAGAAGGCCAGAACTAGGAAGAGACTCAAGCTGCTGCCATCGTCACCCTGCTGACTCGCAGGAGGACAAGAGTTTTGGGGCATCGGAGGTGGGAGTGGCTCTGATTTAAATCTGTGTAGACAACCTTCCTTGCTTTGTGTGGAGCGAGCTGCTTAGGGCCCCTTCTGCACACACACACACACACACCATGTGGTTTCCATCCTGCACCTCCACCAGCTTCTTAGGACTTGGGATGGGGCAGGACATGATCCCGTCCTCCTGGCACTTTGTTTCCCTTGGGAGAATGGACAGGCGAAACCTGAGCAGGTCAGTGTTGGTGTTCAGTCCGGGTCTCATGAGCTGCATAACTGACAGCCTCACACTGCCACAGCACTGCCCAAGGGTGAAAGAAGACTGGGGGAGTCTGCCTGCCATGTTTAGCCTGCCTTCCTCGCCTCGAACTACATCCCCAGCAGGTGCATACACACAGCACCCGAGGCCACTTCCATCCTGTGTGCTTGGCTCCGGGGAATCTCTCCTCTCTTTATGAAAGAACCTGCCATCTCCCACTGCCTCCCAACACTTACCCTGAGTGCAAATCAGATAATGTTCACGTCATTCCCCCCAAAATGCAATTTATACAAGAACTTAACAACTATTTATAAATGTAAAAATACTTTTGAGTGACTTTTTTTTAAAGATTTATTTATTTGAAAGGCAGAATGATAGAGAAAGAGAGCGAGCTCCCATTCGCTGGTTCACTCCCCAGATGGCCACAATGACTAGAGCTGGGCCAGGATGAAGACAGAAGCCTGAAACTCCATCTTAGTCTCCTACATGGGTGCAGGGGCCCAAGGACCCGGGCCATCAGCCACTGCTTTTCTAGGCTCGTTAACAGGAGCTGGATTGGAAGCAGAGCAGCCAGAATTCAAACTGGTGCTCCTGATACGAGCTAGAGGCATTGCAGACCACAATGCCCACCTCACTTTGAGTGATTAAAACTTGACCTGTCAGAGCCTGTACTGTGATGTAATCCCAAATGGGCACCAATTCAAGTCTTGGCTGTTCCTTGTTTGATCCGGCTCCCTGCTAATGTGCCTGGGAAAGCAGCAAAGGATGGCCCAAGTGCTTGAGTCCCTGCACCTACATGGGAGACCCAGATGAAGCTCTTGGCTCCTGGCTTTGACTTGGCCTAACCCTGGCCATTGAAGCCATTTGGGCAGTGAACCAGCAGATGGAAGCTGTCTCTGTAATTCTGCCTTTCAAGTAAATAGATAAATCTAATTAATTAACTAAAAAACTTGACTTGGCCATGAGGTTATTAACCTGAACATTTTGGAGATAGGTGAGAAAAAGACAGGAATCTAGGGGCTGTGCTGTGGTGTGGGTTAAGCTGCCACCTGCAGTGCTGGCATCCCACATGGGTGCCAGTTCAAGTCCCACTGCTCCAGCTTCCTGCTAATGAACCTGGAAAAGCAGTGGGAGATGGCCCAGGGCCTTAGGCCCCTGCACTCATGTGGGAGACCTGGAAGAAGCTCCTGGCTTCTGGTTGGTCCAGTCCCAGCCATTGAGGCCGTTTGGGGAGTAAACCAGCAGATGGAGGATCTCTCTCTTTCCTTCCCTGCCTCCCTCCCTCTCTGTCTCTGCCTTTCAGATGGATAAATCATCTTTTTTTAAATGACGGGAATATAGAGCATTGCATATAATGCAATTTGTGTGGATTTTGGACAAGTCACTCTACTTCTGTGTACCTGAGTTTCTTCATCCGTAACAGGATAATGAAACTTTGCTCGGCCTTCTCTTGATGGGGTTAAAATGCTATACGAACTCACACAGGTATGAGTGAAGCATTGACTGTGGTGGCTTTGAGGACCTCGGGGAAACCTTGTTATTGCCGTGTTATTAACCCCCGTCTGTTCAGTGAGCCAGTGCTCAGGGAATTTCATCCGTCATCTGCCAGCAGCACTGTAAAGTCAGTGGGCGTTTAGCATAGGCATGAGGACACCTGTTCCCACGTTGGAATACTTAGGTTCAGTACCCAGCTCCGGCTCCTACTCCAGCTTCCTGCTAATGCAGACCCTGTGAGACAGCAGGAAGAGCTCCAGTACTTGGGTTCCTGCCATTCATGTGGGAGGCCTGGATTGCATTCCCTGCTTCAGGCTCTAACCCTTGCCCGGCTTTGTCCTCGGCAGGCATTTGGGGAGTGAACCAGCAGATGGGGGAGCTCTCTCTCTCTCTCTCTTTCCTTCAAATGAATGTTTTTAAATGTTTAAAATGAAAACAGGGCATAATGTACTGAAATTAAAACTACAGTGAACGCTACTTTCCTATCAGAATGGCTAAGATAAAAAATAGAGACAACGCCGTGCTGGCAGGAATGGGAAGTGACAGACACCCAGGGAAACAACTGTCGACTTCCTATAAAGCTAAGCATGCAGCTGCCACTTGACTCAGCAGTTGCATTCTTGGGCATTTATCCCAGAGAAACAGGAACTTGTGTTGCTCCAAAGCCGAACACGAAACCTTCGTAGCAGCCTCATTTAGAGTAGCCAAAGCCTGGGGTCAGCCTAGCTGCCCTTCAGCGGTGAACAGTTGAACATCACCCCTGGAATGCTACCCAGCAGGAAGAAAAGGAAGCCCCCGCTGCTAGGTGTCACAGCAGATGGTGGCCCCCCAGGAGATTATAGTGAGTGAGAGAAGCCGATCCCAAAGGGTGACTGCAAGTCCATTTATGTAGCATCCCTGAAGTGACAGAAATGGGGGAAGCAGACGATTGGTTGCTGGGGTTACGGGGCGGATGGAGAGACCTTGAAAGAAGGCAGCAGTACTTACAGAAGAGTAAATCAAGTGAGAACCTGGCGGTGGAGCTATTGGGCGTATTGAGTGGTATGGGCACGTGAAAACTTCACCATGATAAAACTTCATAGGACTAAGTGCATACACACACATGCAAACGCACACGTGCACACACACACACCCAGGATACAAGTAAAACCAAGGCAGCCTGAGCAAACTGGGTGTACTGCTCTCAGTGTCAGTATGCTGGCTGTGACAGTGTACTTCAGTTCTGGAGATGTTTCCATTGGGGGAAACTGAGCAAAGGCACACGGGATCTCACACAGGGTATTCTTTCTTATAACTGTGTGTTTACAGTTCTCTCAAGATAAAAATAAATTTAATGTAAAAAAAAATTGAGGCAGTTGCATGGCCAACGGTGGCGAGAAGTCAGTGGTTTGGGAAGTAAATGCTACTGACTTTTGTTAGGATTGGGGAGCTGACTCTGGCTTTGCTCTGATTTGAGGTCAGTTGGTTGTGTTGCCTGCAGAGCCAGAAGCTGGCTGGGCATATGAGGAGTGCCCACATCTAGAGATGACACAATGGCGTGGATTTTTGTGATTCCTTTTACTTACTAGTGTCTCTGGACCATAGAACCAGAAAATCAGCACAGTGTCTCCCTTCAGAGCACAGAACGGGAACAGCTCAGGTTCAAAGCACTGTCAGGCCTGGTCTGGGCTCAGGCTGGATGTGGCCTCTGGTTTTGCAGCTTTGGCTGTGACCAGGTTGCATTTGGGACGCCACTGGGCGGCATCGGATGGGTATTTCCCCTGTGTTCACCATCGGCCGGGCCTGCTGGACAGACCTGGGGAGTCAGGATATGGGTGGGCTATTTTTCTGGAGAGCTGAGCCTTGTTACTGAGCTTCACGGGCGGGGACATGCGGTGACCAGGAACGTGACTCCCGTGGCGAGCCTGCTATGCTGCAGGACGCCTTCCCTCGGGTGCTGGCACTGGGGACTCAGGAGACTGCGGTGAGTGATGGCCTTCTTTTCCTTGAAGTTGTAGGACAGTCCCATCTGGACAGCAGCATTGAGGATCAGGAGATTGTCACCAATCCTCCAGACATCTGCCAGGTTGTGGAGGTGACCACCGAGAGCGATGAGCAGCCAGTCAGCATGAGCGAGCTCTACCCTCTGCAGATTTCCCCCGTGTCTTCCTACGCAGGTAAGGAGGGAAGAAGAAAGCTTCGGGACTCAGCTAAACAAACACAGGGCAGGGTAGCCCGTCAGGCCATGGCCACCGGCTTAGCACACACCGGAGAGAATCTCCCCTGCGTCCCACCTGACCAGCGTCTTGCTGGGCACGTTTGTTCTCAGCGAGGGGACGTGCTCATAGCATTTCTTTACGTGATTAGCATATCGCTTCCATGCATGACCGACAGACAGGAAGGTGTCTCTGGGAAGTGGTCCAGCAGAGCCCAGTTGATTGGCACAGGTGATCAGAAATGTGGCGCAGTGTTCCGAGGCGATCTCAGGCTCAGGGCCTCAGGGCTCAGCCCTCCCAGCTCCCTCGTTCTTGGAAGTGAAAGGACGCGCTCAGCATCACACAGCCAGTCAGTGCTTGGGCCAGGACTTAAACCCAGCCTCCAGCCCCCAGGACCATTCCACTTCACCAAGACCACTCTCCACTTTCACATAGTTTCTGCTGCTTTTCTTGTCTGTTACAGCTTCCGAGTGGGTCAGGTTGCCTAGCCCACTGCTAACTCCCCAGGGAGTTACTGTAGCGATGGCCCAGGCAGAATCACAGAATTAGAAATAGGCCCAGGTTCCTTCCATCCTCGCAGAGCTAAGTGAGGGCTCCTCCTTCCCCACCACCATGACATCATCTTGAACTCTTTTCCTCATGATCCGCATTTCACTTTTGGGGACTCAACCATAATTAGGAAATATAAATTCTGAGTCAGGGCTTGCAAATGTTGAAAATAAAACGCAGAGGGCCTCTCGTGTGAACTTAGCGCTGGCTCCATTAAATGGCTCAGGGACTCTGGCCAGTGTTCTTTTCACGCTGCCAGGTAGGGTGTCCTCCAGCTGGGGGCCACCCCCGGGCACCAAGTCAGCGCCAGAATCAGAGCTCAGACACAACCCAGAGTTTTTGAATTATCAGCCACTACCTTAACCTCCTATTCCCTCAATACCAAATTTATTTTTTTTAATGTTAATCATGGTAAAAGTACATATAATGTGGAATTTGCTATTTTTAAGTGTACATTTCAGTGGTATTACCTGCATGCTGTTTTGCTCCCATACATACCATCCATCTCTGAAATTTTTTTTATTTTGTTTTACAAAACCAAACTCTGTCCTCATTAAAAATTTCCTCCCTCTTCCTCCCCAGCCCATGGCAACCACCAACCTACTTTTAGTTCCGATGAATTTTTTTTTTTTAGATTTTATTTATTTATTTGAGAGGTAGAGTTACAGACAATGAACGGGAGAGACCGAGATAAAGGTCTTCTGTCCATTGGTTCACTCCCCAAATGGCCGCTACGGCCGGCACTGCGCCAATCCGAAGTCAGGAGCCAGCTGCTTCTTCCCGGTCTCCGATGCAGGTGCAGGGCCCAAGCACATTGGCCGTCTCCCACTCACTGCCTTCCCAGGCCACAGCAGAGAGCCGGACTGGAAGAGGAGCAGCTGAGACTCGAATCAGTGCCCATATGGGATGGCAGCACTACAGGCGGAGGATTAACCTGTGCTACAGCACCGGCCCTCCTATGAATTTTCGACCACTTTAGATAGTTCACGTGGATGGAATCACACAGTATTTGTCCTGTTGTGACTGACTTGTTTCACTTAGGACAAGTTCTAACCTGCTTTTATTCTCAAAACATGAAGGGGAATGTGAGAACAAACCTACAGGAAGCTTTGAATCGGGACAGGATAGGTTTGTCATCAGTAATTCATTCATCAGGCATGATTTGAACACGTACATGTGACAGTCTCCAATCTTTGCCAGTTCCTAATAACTATAACTGTTACTTGCTGTGAATTCACTGTGCCCGGGAACCATGCCAGATGCTTGGGCTGATTAACTAGTTTGATGATGATGAGAACGATTCTTTCAGCCTGTGCATCCTCACCAGCGCAGTGGCTCCAAGGCCGGTGTGGGTGAAGCAGTGTGGCCCGGGACCGAAGCTGGTAGCACAGACAGAGCCCAGTTCTTAACCCCATCCCCGCATTGTGTGCGGCTCTGCCACTGAGAACACTCCCACAGCCTGGGGGCTCAGCTGCTTTTCGCCAAGGATCCCCGAAGGAGGCAGAGCAGAATGTTGATGCCTTAGTGTTACCGTGGCTAGAACTGAAGCATGAAACACTAAGCCACTTTGCTTACGCTGTATTTATATAGTGATGGCTAAAACTTTGTGACTTTCCTCTATATCATGCTGTTGCTGGCAGTATAACACTCCATCCGGTTTTGTGGGTTTTATTTTTTTTTTAGGGGGCTGGTGCTTCAGAATAGACTTTCATGTTTTTCTGTTGAGTAAGACGTTTCTGAAGTCTTCCTGAGGATTTTGGAAAGACCCCTCCTGGCTGTTCTGCCAGCCACGGCATTTTCGACAGAAGAGCCCTGGGAACAGCTGATCCAGGCAGACAGAAAGGAAAATTTCACTACCCTTTCCAGGACATTTGCATAGATTGGAAAAGAAGAATTTCAGTGCCAGAATGGCAGGCAGAGGGAGGTTTTGTCAGAGCTTGGCTTTTCAACGCGGTCTTTGGGTCTATCCATTGTTTTCACTGCCCAAATTTTCCAGGCCACAACGTCCCCTCACAACTGCTTTTCTAGAGGGTACAGATGTGTGTCTGTTATGGGTCTTCTAGTCAGCAGCTGTAACGCCTTCTGCTAGGAATGTCGTGGTCACCCTTCTTGTTCTATGTTCTCCAACAGGATAGGCTGCATGTGCTGCTCCTCCGCACGCGGAGGAGCCGCACCAGACCGGGCGCTTGTTGTTCCCTTTTTTTACAAGTCCTTTCTATAGTAAAGTAAGAATAAGTAAACAGCAAACTCCCAAAGCAAGAATGAGTAGAGAGAAATGAGAAAGAACGAAGTAACGAACTTCCCCGCGAACTCTCCAACGCACTCTCCAACCAACCCACCCCACCATGCCGTCTCTCTCCTCCTATATAGTCCTCTCCACCAATCCCAACTCGGCTGCCCACACACCGAGCACGCCGCTCTCCTCCAATCAGGAGCAGCTCCTGCAGCTTGTCAAGTTGGTGAGAGGCAGCTGGGTAGAAGCTGTTTACTTCTCTCCCAGCGCCATATTGTGGGAGAGCAGATGCATAGAATAAATCTTAATTCCAGTAACAGTATAGTCCGAATTGCTCCCCACAGATCCCCCTTTCTTTTTATTTTTTAGCGTTGATACGCGCCTGTCTTCGGTGTCCCGCGGCACACACTCTGCTCTACTTGCTAGAGTTGCCACAGGCTCTTACAAGTCCTATCAGGCAAACCGAATCCGGGTCCTCTCTTCGCCATGTTGTGAGGAGGTTTTTAGGCGCTGATGCGTGCCTGTGTTCGGTGCCCTGCAGCGCATGCTCTGCTCTGCCTGCAGGGGACTTACAAGACCTATCAGGCAAACCGAATCCAAGCCTTCTCATTGCCTTATTGTGGGGGAGACTTATTAGTGTTGGTTCGTGCCTATCTTCGGTGACCTGCAGCTCATACTCTGGTCGAGCTTTGCTGGCGCTTACCGCCTTAAATCAGGCAGACCGAATCCAAGCCTCCTAATTGTTGCATTGTGGGGAAGCTTTACTGATGTTAATTCGTGCCTGTCTTCGGTGACCTGCGGCTAGCCGCCCAGGTGCTCATCGCCTCACTAATCGGGCAGACCGAATCCAAGCCTTCTAATTGGCATGTTGAGGGGAGGCCTTATTTTTCTCTATTTCTCTATCTCCGGGCATTCCTACCTCTCCCATTTCACTTCTATCTTCCAGCATTCCCATTTCTCTTTTACTTCACTTCCAAACTTCTGTTTCTCTTATCCCCGCAGCTTCCCGGCACCTCGCCGCTTCAGCCCGCTCGCCTCTCTCATCTGCGCAGCTTCCCGGCTTTGCGCGGCTCGGCTTCGCGCGCTCCAAGGTCTCCACGCTTAACCCTTTCGCGTCTGAACCACGGCCTACGCCAGCGTTCCCTATCTATTCACGCCCCGTGCTCTCTCTGCACGCGGCGGCTTCCGCGAGTAACACAGCGTAGCTTGCGTCTCCACCACTAGCATTCAATCCAAGTTCCCCGGGCTAGCCTGGCGAATTCAACCCAGCGTACGTCTCCGCCCCACGGTTTGGCTTCCCGTCCTTTGCTCCCCGGGCTAATCAGACGGATCCCAACCTGGCTTGCGTCTCAGCTTCTGGTTTCAACTTTTCGCCCCCTATTCCCGGGCTAACTTGAGAACCCCAAAGTGGCTTTCGTCTCCGCCTCGGCCTGCCCCCCGCGGCTTCAATTTCCCTAACATTTTTCTCTACCCGGTATGTTTCCCTAAGTTTTCTTCCAACGATATTCCTCCCTCATTTCTCCTGGCCTCTCCCCACAGTCCGCATCTGAGTCTGTTTGTTCTAGCTTTCACTTTCGCTTTCGACCTTAGAGATTTCTCCCAGCTTCCCCCTGTAGTCCGTATCCGAGTCTATGCCTAGGCTTTCAATAGCTTCTTCCGGCACCCTTTTCGTCCGGCTTTTCCCTAGGCTGTTTGCTAGTTTCTCTCTCCGATATTTTCCCTAGTTCTTCCCGTTTCTTCCCGTTTCTTCCCTCCTAAGTTTCATATCCGTCCTAAGTTTCCTATCCGAGCTAGGTTTCCTATCCGAGTCACGGCACCATTATGTCGCTCCCCCTCTTCGTGGAGGAACGACACAGGACCCTGCGCTGTTCTTTCTGTCTGCTCGGCCCTCCCCGGGTTTGCTGCTGGTTCTTCCCGGGTTGGCTACTATCCCTTCCACCTCCGTGGAAGGGCAGTTCCCCCTGGCCGCATTCCCCACTTCCGCAGGGGAGCGGCACACTGCCAGCCAACTCTTCTCGGGGGCTGCACGGGTTCCCTTAGATGTTCCCCATAGATGTTCCTGGTGCATGCCGTCTCTCTCCTCCTTTATAGTCCTCCTCCGCCAATCCTAACTCGGCTGCCCACACGCCGAGTACGCTGCTCTCCAATCAGGAGCAAGTCCTACAGTTTATTGGTTGAACTGGAGGCAGCTGGGTAGAAGCTGTTTTCTCCTCTCCCAGCGCCATATTGTAGGAGAGCAGATGCATAGAATAAGTCTTAATTCCAGTAACAGTCTAGTCCGAGCTGCTCCCCACAGAGGAGAGCAGATGCATAGAATAAGTCTTAATTCCAGTAACTTAGTCTAGTCCGAGCTGCTCCCCACATGCATGCCTGATTTTTGTGACTGTGTCCCGTTGTTCAGGCAACCTGCTAAATTGGGGGGGGGGGTGTTTGTTATGTCCTTTTTTCAGACAGAGACAAGAGATTTCCCATCCCTGGTTCACTCTCCAAACGGGCCACACCATCCAGGACTGGCCGAGGTCAAAGCCAGGAGCCAAGAATGCAATCCAGGTCCAGGTCTCCCATGGGGGTGGCAGGGGCCCAGTTACGTGAGCCATCACCACTGCTGCCTCCCAGGGTCTGCATTAGTAGGCAGCTGGAGCCAGGATCTGGAGCCAGGTTATCCTAGGTACTCTAAAGAGGGATGTAAGCTAATACCCACCCACCCCTCACCACCACCTCCATTTGCTCTTTCTAATCTTTGAAGTGTAACCCAGGAGCAGTTCAAAACCTCATTCAGTTTCACACTTCTGTCTTCTCCTCTATGGTCAGTTCCTTTGAGTGGGTGTACATGCATTGCATGTTGTAAGACAACACTGAAATTCTGCTTTGATTTCTAACACTTGCATCCTGGGGAGGGATGTCTCCAAGCCCAGCCTTGGGAAGCTCCAGAGCATGGCCATCTTACTTATTTTAAAGGGCTCCTTGCCTGATCCGTGGTACCAGGGTTTTTCAGATTGTTGATGGTTTGGTAAAACAAAGCCACAATAATGTTTTGGGAGAGGAAAGATGAAGGGGTGGAAAATACACTTCCAAAGGAGGCATAATACAAAGGGTTAACTGATTGCAGCAGAGAGAGAGGAGGGATTGCCTGGTGACCAGAAACTCATAGTAAAGATTTTGGGTCCTCAAACCATCAATGGAAAGAAATCCTTGTCAGTCTGAATGCATAAAGTGCGTTGAACAAGGGCGTTCCAGAAGAGTACCAAAAGGCTTGCAGATAAAGCCTGTTGCCTCCCTTCCCATGAGGCTCCTGCAATGGTTTGACAGTGTGTGTTCTCAGGGAGGCACTGAAAGCTGGGCTGACGTGGGGCATGAACCTAAGACTACACCTGCAGCTGCAGAAGCAGCTCTCAGGACATCTCACCCAGATCGGCCCTTCCCTCTGGTCCTCACTGATTCAGGAGAACACGGCCCAGGAAGGCCACGGGTGCTGCTCGCACACCTGTGATTGCTCTGTACACCTGCAGCTTATTCAGACCATGCAAGTGAAGCAACTCCAAATATTTTTATGCCCCTGTATTCAAAGGAAGCAAGGAAGCAGATCCAGATGACTCAGAAGGGAAAACGAAGTAGTGGCCATGTTGGTATTCAGCAGTAGCGCGGATGTGGAGCAGCCATCGCAGCGAACGCATTTGTCAGCATGGAAATGGCGATGGTGACGGGAAAGCCAGAGCGCAGAGGAAGTGGGGTGTGAGGACACCCAGCACAGCACTTGGGACCAGCAAGCCAGGGGTGGCTGTGAGAAACACTGTTATGTGGAGAGGAGGGCCTTGGAGCTCCCACCGGAGCTTCAGGCTCTCCTCCTCCTAGGCTGAAGGTACTCAAGGCCACTGTTCTTTTTTTTTTTTTTTAAGATTTATTTATTTATTTGAAACTCAGAGTTACACAGAGAGAGGAGAGGCAGGGAGAGAGAGAAAGAGAGAGAGAGAGAGAGAGAGAGGTCTTCCTCCACTGACTCCCCAATTGGCCTCAACGGCTGGCGCTGTGCCTATCCGAAGCCAGGAGCTTCTTCCGGGTCTCCCACATAGGTGCAGGGGCCCAAGGACTTGGGCCATCTTCCACTGCTATCCCAGGCCATACCAGGGAGCTGGGCAGGAAGTAGAGCAGCCGGGTCTCGAATTGGCGCCCATATGGGATGCCGGTACTTCAGGCCAGGGCGTTAACCCACTGTGCCACAGCGCCGGCCCCATGGCCATTGTTCCTAAATAATAAAAACTAGAAATCCCAGTTCACCAGTGCAGAGAGTTTTTGTAACTGCTTCAGGCGCAGTTGAGCTTAATGTAAAAATGATGTTCACACTGGGTGCTTAGCCTAGTGGTTAAGAGAACTGGGTCCCACATCGGAGTGCCTGGGTTTGATACCTGGCTCTGCCTTCTGACTTCACCTTCCCACCTAATGCAGACCCTGACTGGCAACAGCGACGGCTCAAGTAATTTGCTTTCCTTTTTTAAAAAGATGTACTTATTTATTTATTTTGAAAGAGTTACAGAGAGAGTGGAAAAGACAGATCTTCCAGCCCCTGGTTCACTCCCCAGATGGTCACAACAGCCAACACTGGGCAAGGCCAAAGCCAGGAGCCAGGAGCCTCATCTGGGTCTACTGCATGCATGGCAGGGGCCCATATACTTGGTCCATCTTCTGCTGCTTTCTCAGGCCATTAGGAGGGAGCCAGATTGGAAGTGGAGCAGCCAGGACACTATGGGGATATCATCTCAGGCAGTGGCTTTTGCCCCAGGTTCAAGTAGTTTGATCTCTGCCACCTACTTGCTAGACTTGGATTGAGTTCCTGGATTTAGCCCCAGCCCAGTCCCGGCTGTCATGGATATTTGGGGAGTCAACCAGCAAGTGGAAATTCTCTCTCTCTCAAAGGAATGATGCTCTTCAACTGCCATTTGTGTCAGCTGAAAACATAATTTCAAAACATGTATCCTTGTTTTTAAAAGATTTATTTTATTTATTTGAAAGAGTGACACAGAGAGAGAGAGATAGAGATCTTCCATCTCCTGGCTTGTTCCCCAAATGGCCACAAGAGCTAGGGCTGGGCCAGGCCAAAGCCGGGAACCAGGATTTCCCATATGTGTGGCAGGGCCCAAGCATTTGGGCTGTCTTCCACTGTCTTCCCCAGGCGCATTAGCAAGAAGCTGAATCAGAAGCGGAGAAGCCAGGACTGGACCAGCACTTGTTTAGGAGATGCCAGTGTGGCAAGTGGCAGCTTGACCTGCTGTCTCATCTGCAGCTGTTTCCCTGAAGTTGCAAACAAGACTCTTAAAAAGGAATTAGCAGGGGCCAGAGCTGTGACATAGTGGGTAAAGCCATTGCCTGCAGTACCAGCATCCCATAGGGATCCCAGTTCGAGTCCTGGCTGCTCCACTTCCGATCCAGCTCTCTACCATGGCCTGGGAAAGCAGTGGAAGATGGTCCAAGTGCTTGGGCCCCTGCACCTGCATGGAGGACCCAGAAGAAGCTCCTGGCTCTTGGCTTCGGATCAGCCCAGCTCCGGCCATTGTGGCCACTTGGAGAGTGAACCAGCAGATGGAAGACCTCTCTCTCTGTCTCTTTCTCTGCCTCTGCCTCTCTTTAACTCTGCCTTTTGAATAACAAATAAGTAAATCTTTAAAAAAAAAAAAAAGAATTAACATTCTTACCACATTCATGATCTGTGCAAGGTGCTCCTGAGGAGTCTCACCCTGGCACTGACTTTCAGCCTCATCAGCCGTTGTGGCTCGGGCCACGTGGAATCCCAGCACCGTGGTGTTAACCTCACGTCTTCGCACATCTCCAGTCCCCAAATGTGTCCGGTGGTGCTTGCTTTCACTTTCAGGGAAAAGGAACAGAAGAGAAGCCTTGGCTTCAGAACACAACGAAATCTAAGCATGAATACAGCAAGGGGACCTTGGCGTTTCGTCAGAGGCAGGCGCAGCAGGGGGCGCAGCGGCTGGGCTGGGTGGGTGCACAGGCCTTGAACCCGGAGCGCAGTCCTGTCTTCTCTCCTCGGTGCTGACTCAGTCGGTAACCGGCAGGTTTCTCAACAGCTCTGTTCCTCATTCTTCGGCTTGGGAGTGTCAGTCCCGATGCCTGCCTCCGAGGGCTCAGAGAGGCCAGGAGCCTTCCTCTTCTGCTGTTCTCCATTTGTTTCTGTGCAGAAACATCTTGTGCCTGGCCTTGTCTGTCTGTCTTCGTAGCTGTGGATGTTATCCTGGGAGGCCACAGCCTACCCAGGCGTCAGCTGCTCCCACTCAGAGGTACTCTGGGGAAACACGCTCCGTCCAAGGACAGTGGAGCTGTGACCTCCAGCTGCTCCCAGGCCACCCTCAGCAGTCACCCGGCTCTGCCTGACCTCACTGAGATCGGTGACCAAGAAATACACCGAAAGGCTCTACGGGGGGACTGGTGAAGTCCACGCTCTTTTTGTTCTTTAATTTGTTTATTTGACAGACGGGAAAAAAGCTCTCCTACTTGCAGGTCTACTCCCCAAATGCCTGCAACAGATGGAGCTAGGCCAGGCCTAAGCCAGGAGCCCAGAACTCCATCCAGCCCCCCACACCGTGGGTGGCCAGGACCCAACTGCTTGAGCCATCACCTGCTGCCTCCCAGAACATGCATTAGCAGGAAGCTGGAATTGGGAGAGGAGCTGGGACCCAGGCTCCCTTATACAGGGTGTGGGCGTCCCAGGCAGCACCTTAACTGCTGTGCCCAGCCTCAACCTGAATCCACATATTGCTGTCTATTTAAGGAATGAACCTGAAGTACTGTTTTGTGTGGTTGGTTTTTTGTTAATTCTTTTCATTTGAAAGTCAGAATTCTAGAGACAGAGAGATCTTCCGTGTGCTAGTTTACTCCCCAGTTGGCTGCAATGGCCAGGGCTGGGCCAAGCTAAAGCCAGGAACGGAACCAGGAGCCAGGAGCCAGGAGCTTCTTCCATGTCTCCCACATAAGCGGCAGGAGCCCAAGCACTTGGATCATCTTCTGGTGCTTTCCCAGGCCATCAGCAGGGAGCTGGATCAAAAGTGGAACAGCTGGGACTTGAACTGGTGCCCATATAGGATGGTGGCTTTACCCGCTATGCCACAGCACCAGCTCCCCGTTTGTTCTTTAGTGTATAGGGTGCAAATGCTTGGATGGTGCAAGGGGCTCTACCTGGGCTGGAGTCATCTTGTCCCAACTGTGCCACCAGGGAGATGTGAGCCTGGAGGCCTCACCCTCAGCAGGAACAGGATGGCAGGAAGCAGAAGGTTCCAGAGCCGGTGAGCTCCTCTGCACGGGGCAGGGATCCCAGTGCAGGATGAGCAAGCCTTGCACCCAAAGGCCCTGGCTCGTGGCCCAGAGCGCTCCACCAGTGTTGGCGCTTAGCTTCCCTGTGGGCCTCGTCCGCCTCACGAATCACCCAGACCAAGCGATCCTTAAGGATCTGTGTCTCTGGGAAGCTCTGCGTTCTGTGATATCACTTCTCGGTGGCTTTGAACACCGGCACACGGCACGCTGTCGTTTTTGAAATCTTAGCTGAAAATCATTCTGCTTTAAACCTTTACTCTAAACGCAGGAGCTAGATGGCCACTGCTCACTGGCTCTGGCCCCGTTGGTCCGGGCTGCCGTCCAGCACTGAGTGCGCCCTTTGTGCCGCGCCGCCACCCCCACCGTGAGGCCGCTCCCCGTGGTCCCCCTCACCTAACCCAGCACCAGCACATCGTCCTCTTGGAAGGCGGGAAAGCCTCGGTACCCAGATGAGTAAGCCACAGCCGGCAGGCTGAACCAGCATGGTAACGAAGGCGTGGCAGTGTCGCGCGTTCAGCGGCCCAAGGGAACACGTTGATTTTGGCACAGTTTCTGTGGGTTGCTGGCCAGGCATTGACCGAGGCTGCCATCGCTTCCGTAGCTTAACCGGGGAAGGGCCCTTTGCCAAGCACACGTGCTTCTTGGCTGAATTTAGTTCCTTGCAGGTTACTGAAGCGAGGGCCGCAGTCTCTTGCTGGCCGTTGGCTGGAAGCAGCCCTCCGTTCTTGGCCACATGAGGCTTCCCGGCGTGGCCTCGTGTGCCCCTGCAGTCAGCAGGGGAGTCCTCCCAGGACCACTGTGCTGTGTGGTCATGGCCACACACAACCGTCGCCTTGGCTTCTGTTGATCATAAGCAAGTCACAGGTCAGGAGGAAGGGCCCCCAAGGACAGCACCAGAGTTGAGGGTATCAAGGGCCGGTGTAGACTCTGTCCACTCAGGGTAACCCAGGTCGAGTTGCAACTCGGGAAACACAGAAGTCTGCAGTGGGCATGTGGTAGAGGAGGGGTCTGAGCAGAATGGAGAGGAATTGGGACACCACCTTGCAAGATGTTGTCTCTGGGTCGGGACTGAAGGGAATTGGAGGAAGGGCCCCGTGTGAGGGCATCACAGATGGAGCTCGGTGAGCCAAGGCCGGGTCCTGGGAGTGGGGGTGGGGGGGTCCCTGCAGAGCAGGCCTGCCCATCCGCTGCGAATCCCACTTTCTCCGAAGGTCAAGGTAGAGGACAGAGATGGCCGCCCAGGGCTGGGAGCGGTCAGAGGTCAGGGGAGACGCTGGGCTCAGCCACTTTGGAAAGAGAAGCGTCCATACAGCTCGAGGGTGCGGGCGAGCGGCGGGAATGACGCTGCTGTGTTTGTCTCTGAACAGAAAGCGAAACCACGGACAGCGTGCCCAGCGACGAGGAGAGCGGCGAGGTGAGCCCGCGCCCCGCGCCCCGACTCCCTGCTCTCACTGCCGGATTGCTTGGGTGTGGTAAAATAGACATAACCTCCGTAAGCGTAAGCGTAGGGAAGGGCGTGAGAGGAAAGGCGAAGGTGGTCATTGGGAAAAGAAGGCAGGACATGGGGATGCTCTTACCACTGTCCGCAGCCATTCGGCAGGGAAATGGCGTGGGGGAGCTGACCCGGCGCCACTCCACGTGGACGCGGGCTCTCTGCCCAGAGTCTGGTCGAGGGGGTCCCGGCTCCATTTGGAGCTGGCTTCCTGCGTCCCTCCCGTAGGCGGGGCTCCCACAGCGCCAGGAAAGGGCTGCGGTGGGGATGGAAGCGCTGGGTGGGGCTGTGCCTGGGTGAAGGAGCGACCGAGGGAGGCAGGGGCGGAGAGGAGAAAGGGAAGGCGAGGAAAGGAGGACGGGAGACGCGGACGCTGATGGCTGCTGAGGAGGCTTTCTCGGTGTGCTGAACACCGTCAAGTACAGGAGTCTGAAGACGGTAGGAGTCCGCGATCGCGTGCAGTCCACGTTCTAGCGCTTTCCTGAATGCGACGCCCTTGAGGCCAGCTGCTAGCTGGACGCATGGAGCCCTCCCTGAGCTGCCCCCACGCCCAAGAAGCAGTAGAGGAAGGCGTCCTGGCTGGGGCTGAGTGTGCCACTTCCCTTGCCCTGGAAATGCAGACTGACTCACAGATCCACAGAGGCTGCGGTGAGAAACCGAGGCAGCCTGACAAACCACGCGTGGGAGAGGATCTCCAGGGAGTTCATGGGAAGTGTGCGTTATGAGAAAACTATGCATGGATTTCCAAAGTTTGGTGCCAAAATGAACTGGCCTCTTAATTCCATTGTTTTCCACAAACTTTTGGAAGTAGCCATGTATTTCTAGGAGGTGGCAAATGGGAACTGGCAAAAGAGGGAAGAGAATCCATTGCTTGGGGGACGAATCGCTGGGCATAGATGTCAGTGGGGGGAATTCGGAGTTGCTAAGCCTTTGTTGCTGCCACAGCCCTGCAGATATTCCGTGAGAACACAGGGCCGTGAGAGCAGAGGGACGCTTGCGGAAAGCCATGCGCCGGGCCGAAAGGAAAGCGCGGGTCCTAACCCTTTTCTTCGGCAGGCGCGACCACACTGGCGGAAGAGGAACATCGAAGGCAAACAGTACCTCAGCAACATGGGGACGCGGAGCACCTACCTGCTGCCCAGCATGGCCACCTTTGTCACCTCCAACAAGCCAGACCTGCAGGTCACCATCAAGGAGGAGAGCTGTCCCGTGCCGTACAACAGCTCCTGGCCCACCTTCCCAGACCTGCCCCTGCCCGCCGCCGTGACGCCCACGCCAGGCAGCAGCCGGGAGACCAGGGCCAGCGTCATCAAGAAGACGTCGGATGTCACCCAGGCCCGCGTCAAGAGCTGTTAAGCCTTTGACTTGCCCTGGTGGTTGTTGGGAGTTCTTGGCTTTGTTTTGTTGTTTGTTTGTATTTTATTTTCCTCTCTGACACCTGTCTTAGACAAATCTAAGGAAAAAGCCTTGACAATAGAACATTGATTGCTGTGTCCAACTCCAGTACTGGAGCTTCTTTTTAACTCAGGACTCCAGCCCCTTGGTAGACGTGTGTCTCTAGAGCCTGCTGGATCCCCCAGGGCTACTCCCTCGAGTTCAAGGACCAACACCCACACGGGCAGTGGAGGTGCTGCATTGCCTGCGGTCAAGGCCAGCATGGTGGAGTGGATGCCTCAGAACGGACGAGAAAATGTGAACTAGCTGGAATTTTTTATTCTTGTGAATATGTACATAGGGCAGTACTAGCGACATTGCAGTCTGCTTCCGCACCTTATCTTAAAGCACTTAACGATAGGCCTTCTTGTGATCTTGCTCTATTTCACGGCACACTCAGCATCCCCGCCGCCCCCCCCCCATCCCGCTGGTTCCTCCCTGAAAAGGCTGTGTTGGGCAACCCAGAGGAGGAGGAGAAAACGACCCTCCCCACAGATGTCCCATCTTAAGACTGCTTTAAAACAAAACAACGAAAACGATCTTTCTAATCTGCTATGCTTGAATGCCACGCGGTACAAAGGAAAACTATCATGGAAATATTATGCAAATTCCCAGATTTGAAGACGAAAAATACTCTAATTCTAACCAGAGCAAGCTTTTTTATTTTTTATACGGGGGAATATTTTATTCAAGGTAAAATTCTAAATAAAAATATAATTGTTTTTTATCTTTTCTACAGCAAATTTATAATTTTAAGATTCCTTTTCTTGTTTATCAGCAGTTGTTATTACATCCTTGTGGCACATTTTTTTTTAATTTTGTAAAGGTGAAAAAAGCTTTTATGAGCTCATGTAGCAATCAAATTATCCTGTGGATTGATAATAAATGAATATGATATATAGTTAAATTTTTAATGAACATCGCTCCTGACTTTCGTCTGTCTGCGTTCTGGAGCACAGGCACGGGCGGGGCCAGAGCGTTGTAGCTTCCTGGAGGCCAGCGCTCTAGCGGCTGAGGGTTCCTGCTGTGAGGCTGCAGGGGACAGCCTCTGCTCGCCCTACAGCCCGAACCAGCCCCGTGCTGAAGGCTCTGTGTGTGTTTCCTGTCTGGCCATCACCAATGTCCATTTATCTCCATCTCACGTGGAGGAAAGGGAGACTTCTGGTGAAAGGCTTGTGCTCAGGTCCCGTGGCAGTAGAGTCAAGGGTCCGAGCCGAGCCCAAGTCTGGTGTTTCTGAGGGAACTGAGGCTTTCCACTCCACTCCACTGTTCTCCTCAGCCGGGAGCAGATTTCACTCACCTCCATCTTTCTCCTGTTCTCCTTGGGCTTATTCGGGAGACTGAACGTGGGTGTTGATGTCACATACACGGTGCGTGGATAAGGTTTTCAATGATGGGAAATGTTCGTGGGGTTCGGACTCTGTCAGCTGCTCGTCTTTCTAGGATTCGGGCCTTTCTAGGATTGTGGGTCCTGCCCCAAAACACAGGCCATGTCTTTTGAACTTCAAGAGCACCAGCCTCGGCCGGCGCCATGGCTCACTAGGCTAATCCTCCAGCACACCGGGTTCTGTCCCGGTTGCCCCTCTTCCAGGCCAGCTCTCTGCTGTGGCCCGGGAGTACAGTGGAGGATGGCCCAAGTGCTTGGGCCCTGCACCCATGGGAGACCAGGAGAAGCACCTGGCTCCTGCCATTGGATCAGCGCGGTGCTCCGGCTGCAGCGCGCCGGCCGTGGCAGCCATTGGAGGGTGAACCAACGGCAAAGGAAGACCTTTCTCTCTGTCTCTCTCTCTCACTGTCCACTCTGCCTGTCAAAAAAAAAAAAAAAAAAAAAGAGCGCCAGCCTCCATCACTTTGGTATTTCAAGGAATAGACTTGTTCTCAACTCTCTGGAGCCTCCAGAGGTCTGTGAGATCACCATATTCAGACCTACCCTTAGCTGCCTGCCCTCTGGGGCGTGTGGGGGAGATTGCCAAGTTAATGTTTGAAAAGGTTCCTGTGCTGAAAGGACAAAGGGCTGTGTTTAGCCTATCTCAGTGTGTGGCTGCTGATAGAATAAGAGATCATAAAATTAGCTCTGAACAGAAACCAACTGAAGCGGTGGGAGTGGTTGTCCACTTGGCTTCTGTGAGGAGCACCTGTGTTGATGGTGTTTTTATCTCGATTTCCCAGCCAAGGGAGGAGCTGTAGGTGGACTGCCACTCTCCCAGACTCCTTAGCACTATGCTTTTCAATTGATACCCACTCTTCCTGCTGATCCCAAATAGGTATGAGTTCAGTTTTTTGTGACTTACATCTATATCTTTTTGCTTAGTCGTCCTGGTTTTATTTACTTATTTGGAAGAGAGAGAGAGAGACAGGTAGCAAGGGAGGCACTCCCATCCATTGGTTCATTCCCCAAATGCTCACCATGGCCAGGAACTAGGAACACAATCTTGGCCTCCTACATGGGTGACAGGAACCCAGCTGCTAGAGCCACTACCCCCACCTCCCTAGGTCTGCATTGGCAAAAAGCTGGTGTCAGAATCCAGAACTGGGTATTGAATCCTGGTACTCTGATGCGGGTATCTTAACCAGCATCTTAACCTCTAGAGTAACTCCCTGCCTCAGTCATCCTGTTTTTAAAGATTTATTTGAGAGGCAAAATGACAGATCTTCTATTTGCTGGCTCACTCCCAAAGTGGTCACAGCAGCCAGGTCTAGGCCAGGCTGAACCCTGGAGCTAGAACCCCAACCTGGCCTCCCATATGGATGGCAGTGGCTCAAGTACTTGGGCTATCTTCCATTGCTTTCCCAGGCTCATTAGTGGGAAACTGGATTGGAAGTGGAGCAGCCAGGACTTGAACCAGCACTTAAATGGGATGCTGGCATAGCAAGCCATGGCTTAAACCACAGTGCCACAACTCCAGCCCCATCCTGTTTTTTTATTATTATTTTATTATTATTATTGACAGAGTTAAACAGCGAGAGAGAGAGACAGAGAGAAAGGTCTTCTTTCCGTTTGTTCACCCCCCAAATGGCCGCTACAGCCGGAGCTGTGCCGATCCAAAGCCAGGAGCCAGGTGCTTCCTCCTGGTCTCCCATGCAGGTGCAGGGGCCCAAGGACTTGAGCCATCCTCCACTGCCTTCTTGGGCCACAGCAGAGAGCTGGACTGGAAGAGGAGCAACCGGAACTAGAACCCGGCGCCCATATAGGATGCTGGTGCTGCAGGCGGAGGATAAGCCAAGCGAGCCATGGCCCCGATCCCCCCCATCCTGTTTTTAAATAAAACAGTGACAGATGCTGACCACGAGTCCCACAGCCTGGTTATCAGAGGGTTTACGGGAGCTCATGTTCTCAGCCGTTATCCAAACACAGCGTAAGCCCCCAGACCACATCCTGCAGCTCTTTCAGTAGCTCTGCTGGTCCCAAGCACCGTGTTTACCACCTTCCTTCACTGTTGTGGTAGTAACCAGAACGTGGAAGAAGATTCCAGATTTTTAAATGCATGGTCTACCTACTGACAATAATACTCCACTGACAGGAAGGCCATGAAGAACAGAACCGTGTGTGAAACATTTTGGAGAAAATCTGTTATTTGTAAGTGATCCTTGCCAGCAGTGTAGGGAGGTAAGTCAGTTACATAATGCCTGGGGTTGATATGCAGAAGAAAAAGATGGACAATCTCATGAGACTCAGACCTTGCTGGTGTCCCTTACAGGAAGTGCTGGGGCAGGGACTCATTTGGCTGGCCTGTGTGTGAGATGATCGGCTTTTACAATGGGCTTGGTTGTGAGTGTATGTGTGTTTAAGGAGCAAGTTCGATGTCATTGCCTTTGGAACAATAGTCTCCATTCTCCCAGGTCTCGCCCTTGATAACGGGATGGTTTGTACAGCTGTGACCCATAAAGCCAGTGACAGGTGCCTCTCCCCAGCTGTAAGACAGAGAACCCAACACATCCACCTTCCAGGACAACACGTGTGAATCTAAACAAATCCACGCTCAGCTGTATCACTTTCCCCATGTTTAGATGAACTGCCAAAGGAGGTATTTAGTCTATTTAAATGTATTTTTAAAGAAGAATAAATATACATGAGTAAGAAATACAATTTTTTTCTATTTCAAAACCCTAAAATAATACCCTTTAAGTTTCTCCAAATGCAAAGCATACATGCTGTCGCCCCTATCATGAGACGGAAATCTTAAGAATGAGGAAGAGTAATTACTATTCTGTCAGCACAATCGTAAGATTGAAATACTAAGAATGAGGAAGAGTGGTGATTTGGTTTCAGGATTCTGAATTTTCAGACTTGTGCTTTGGGAAGTAATTCTGCATGTGAATGGGGAAAAGTGTTAAGCCCCAAGTGGCCTCCTAACCTAAGGGCAGAGAGAGGGAACATTAAACTTTCCATCTGTTCCAGACCATTCTTTACATGTTGAATTTATTAGGCTTTAAAAGCCCCCTGTTACTCTAGCTTTGGACAAACAGACCCAGATAAAAGGGGAAAACAAGAACCCCACTCTTCTGCCGAATGAATTTCAACTGAAGAAAGACAAAAATCTGGAAAAGGCTTGCACACAGGTAGGCGAGGGGGCCCCTGGCATGCAGGTGTTGGGTATCCAATGCCTCGGCACCAGTTTGAGTTTGGAAAGAGAATAGAGGCATAGACTGGTTATTACCTAGTGGTGTTCGGCCACTTGTCTCCTCAAGAAACTCCATCCCAACCAGGAAATCAGAACCATGGCCATGAACTTGACCTTCCTCAGGGTCTGGGAGCAGCTCATGCGTGGTTTCCAGGCTGCAGGAGACCCTTGCCTCAGGGTATCACAGGGGATAGCCTAGGGCTCTGTACCGCTTGTTTTAAAAATCATTTATTTGAAAAGCAGAGAGAGAGAGACAGCTCCTCTCTCTGCTGGTTTACTCCCCAAATGCCCACAACAACCAGGAATGGGCTAGGCTAAGGCCAGGAGCCCAGAAGTCAGTCTGAGTCTCCTATGTGGGTGGCAAGGCCCCAAGTGCTTGAGCCATCACCTGCTGCCTCCCAGGGTGTACATTAGCAGGAAGAGGGAACGGGGAGTGGAGCTGGGACTGGAACTTAGGCACTCTGGTATGGACTACTGGAGCCCCAGGTGGCTTCGTATTCAGTGAGCCAAACACTTGCACCCCTGTTAGTATCTTGAAGTTGTGTCTCAATCACATTTGCACCCCAACATGTGTTAGAAGGTTGGGTATCTATCTCTTGGATAGTTGATGGCCAGGATTGCCTCCTTCCATGAGCCCTACCATTCCCATTGTCAAGGGAACATGGCTGGGACCCTTGGCTGTGGCCTGACGACTGTAGCCAGCCACAGCCCTGGAGCTAAGTGAGGCTTCTGGTCAGGAGATGCGGGAATGGGTGGTGGAGATGCTCCTGCCTGAGGCTGCCTGGCCTCTGGGCCTCCACTGGCACCACTGGGCACTGGGAGCAGCCCCTGCTTGGGCTCAGCTGTCATGGCTCCGCTATGCAGAGGAAGGTTTTGCAGAGTTTTTCTTCTGTGGCCACACTAACAGGTGCAGAGGCACTGTGTCTCTCTGCTTCTGAAAATAGAGCCTGGAAGGAAGGAAGTGGTCAGGCCTAATAGCTGGGTTTAGCAAAAATATGAAGTCTGTCCAGGAACCCGGGGCTAGCTGGGGAAGGATCCAGGTGCAGGACATTTCCAAGTTCACATAATCTGCCGAGAGCGTGTTGTAAAGTGCTTTGACTCGGTTTCTTAGGAAGAAAAGCAGCATGCACTCGTCGGTACCTCTAAGCAGGTTGCCCTTTGGTGGGTTGGTCAGTAGCTCGGTATTTGCTTTATAAACATGTTCAGACAGAGGCTGCTGGCTCTGTGGAATGAATTATGCAGGGGCTGTGCACCTGTCACTGGGTTAACCCCTTACACACACAGCTGGACAAGCACATTTCACGTGCAACAGCCTGTGTGCAAAAAGAGATGATTTTAGTAACATGACTGTTTTTGCAGATGCAAAGAAATTCCAGGGCGATCGCATCTCTATGTTTCAGTTATGGTTGAGAAGAAGGTCTGAAAAGCAAAACACCCAGACATGCATCCACAGGAATCATCAGGGAAAAGAGGCCACTCAGAATGTTCCCTCTGCCAAGTGCTGGGGTCCAAGCCCTCGGACCAAGGATGCCCTTACACTTCACATTCTCAGGAAGGCACTGGTTCAAAGCCATTGACAGTTCGAATCCACAAGTTACACGGGAACACACTGCCTGAGTTTCACGATGTTAGCAGCTGGATGGGGGCGGGGCCTGGTGGTTAGTGATGACTCAGCATCTGCTCATTCCCAGAATTAACACTGATGAATACTCTGTGAGTCTGCCCTTCTTTCAGCCAGGCTTTGCCAGTGCTGTGGGTCTGGAGCACATTTTTATGGCTCCTGTACATTTTCTCTGGGACGCTCATGTTGTGTTTTTAATATAACTCACATCCAGAAACCATTTCACAGGCTCAGCACTAAAATAGTCAGGAAAAAAATGTATAAACTACAGACCAAATCATTGCTCAAATTTTATTTTATTTTTTTAAGTTTTTAATTTATTCAGAAAACAGGGCGAGAGAGAGAGAACCTATCCTCTGGTTCATGCCCCCAAAACGCCTGCAGTAGCTGGTGCTGGGCCACGCCAGAGTTGGGAGCCTGGAACTCCAACCAGGTCTCCCCTGTGGGTGGCCAGGACCCCACAGCAGGGAGCCAGATCTGAAGCGGCATGGGAACCTGAACTTTGGCACTCCAACCTGCAATGTGTGTGTCCCAAGGGCAATGGTGTGTACCAGCAACACTGTTGTCAGAAGCAGAAACCACACTGGGTATTGTAAGCAGAAAGGCATTGACTGGAACTTAGGCACTCTGGTATGGACTACTGGAGCCCCAGGTGGCTTCGTATTCAGTGAGCCAAACACTTGCACCCCTGTTAGTATCTTGAAGTTGTGTCTCAATCACATTTGCACCCCAACATGTGTTAGAAGGTTGGGTATCTATCTCTTGGATAGTTGATGGCCAGGATTGCCTCCTCCCGTGAGCCCCACCATTCCCAGTGTCAAGGGAACATGGCTGGGAACATTGACTGGAGAGAAGCAGGAACCTGGATGTGCATCTTAACCATTGTGCTCTATGCTCTCCCCCACTGTGCAGACCACCTGCCGGCAGTCTACGATATGGGAGGAAAACCATGGACTGGCTTAACAGATTTAGGTGTTCAAACTTCTGTTTGCAAGATTCGTTTAAAGGAATGTAAATCCGGGTGCCTTACTTCTGCAGTTTATGAATTTATGTTAGGACGAGCAGTCGCCTTGATTGGCCCAGCCCTGGGGTTGGGGTGGGGCTCCCGGGACACGGGCCGGCCGTTTAGTGCTAAAACCTGAAGAGTCAGGCAAACCAGGAGGAGTTGCTCACCTTAAATGTAATGCTGGGATCAGGAGGATCTATGCTACTTTGTGCTCATTTGAAGGTTTCTAAGAGCCATGTGAAGGCTCCATAGCCTAGTGGTGTTGAAAGTGTGATGCTGACGAATCCATCTACGAATGCATTCTTTGAATAGTAGCATTTTGTTAAGGGAAGTAGATTTTATTCATTCAACATCATTTGAGTCCCCACTACTGGCTAGTAATGTTTTAAGTGTCAGAGAGAGGTACCGAGGTGAACAAACTGAAGTCCTTGTTCCAATGGAGCCTAAATTCTACTGGGAGGAGGGGACATTCAACCAATACGAAAATGATCTTTGAGACCAGAAATACTGTGAAGAAAAGCAGAGCTGAATAAGGGAGACAGGGCATGAGAGAGACTCAAAGCTTCATTCTGCAGCTCACAGAGTCAGTTGCAGGGCTGGCAGTTGCAAAGAGCAGCAGTTAGAGGGAAAGAAGGAAAACGGTGTGTACCAGCAGCACTCGGTCGCAGGAAGCAGAAACCGCTCTGGCTATTTTAAACAGGAAGGCACTGAGGGGAGAGAAGCAGGTGTCTGCAACGTTGCCACGAAACCTGCAGGAGCTGGGCTTAGGGCCGCTGCTACCTCGGCCACTGCTGTGCAGGTTGAAAACCAGGAGGCTGTCACTGGAAAGCCTGACTCTGAGAACACTTTGCTCTGGCTGAAATCCGCTAAACAGAAGCCCCCATCACTGCTGCCTTAACTCTCTCCCAATGCCTGACTCTCTAGTGATTGAGACGGTGTTTCAGAAAGGCCCACCGTGCCCGCCATCACACCTTCGCCAGTGCGTATGGCTGAATCAGCACAAAGGCGGCTTCTCCCTGAATTCTGGCTTCCAAGTCTCTCGCAGGTGCATGTTTTTATTTGAATGCATCCTTTATGAGAATAACTTCTGTGGGTTACATTAGGAGTAAACGCATCCATACTGAACTTGGAAAGTATTATCAAGAAAGAGCCACAGTTTTATTGGGACTACCCAGCTTTGCACAGTAGCAGGCACTGAGATTGTAAAGCGACAAGAAAAGCCACCTCAAGAGTGCAGGGCAAAGGTTCTTCAACAAGCAGCTGGATGTGGGTGCGATTTCCTCAAAACTTTAATCAACTTCTCAAGGGACCTGAGTGAGCTAAGAAACAGTGCAGGTGGAAATCTAATCTCCTTCTCTATATTTTCAATAAGCTCACATCTGCACATCTAGGTGCTAATTTTAATGGAAAGAGGATAGAAAAGAAACAAAAGTAACCTGCAAGGCTTAGGCAAGGAAAATCTGCAGTGTTATTTCTTTTATGAGTTTACAACATGCTCTGGTTTATAGAGAGGAAATGGGCACATAGGTGGCAACATAGCTGAAAGCAAGGTGCCTCCTTAAAGTCCTTAGAAAAACCGGCCTTTAGTCAGAACAAAGCAATAGTGTGAATTTAAAATACGCTTTAATTCATGGTCAGTTTTTTGGTTTCTGCATAATATCAACTTAATTTTTAAAACCACATACTTCAGGGGCCAGTGCTGTGGCACAGTGGGTTAACGCCCTGGCCTGAAGCACTGCCATCCCATATGGGTGTCAGTTCTAGTCCTGGCTGCTCCTCTTCCAATCCAGCTCTCTGCTATGGCCTGGGAAAGCAGTAAAAGATGGCCCAAGTGCTTGGGCCCCCACACCCACATGAGAGACCAGGAAGAGGCACCTGGCTCCTGGCTTCAGATCAGCACAGCTCCGGCTGTTGTGGCCAATTGGGGAGTGAACCAATGGATGGAAGACTCCTCTCTCTCTGTCTCTACCTCTCTCTGTCACTGTCTTTCAAATGAATAAAATCAATCTTTAAAAAAAAAACACATACTTCAAGCATAACACTTTAGGAAATATTACTCTGCAGGCATTTAAGAAATCTGACAAAAGGACCAAGTAACCAGTCTACTTGCATTGTAACCAGGAAGCATTAACTGACCAGCCAATGATCACATATTTAAAATCCTTGGGCACAGTAGCCAGGAGAAGGCCGCATGCATGAAGGTGATGAGGTCCTCCGCTATGCAGGCATTCACACGACACGACTGGCACTGAGCTAAAGCACATGCAAGTGGCGTTGGAGGCCTCTCTCGGTCGTCACCATCTTCACACTGAGGACGCCAATGCCGCCCGTGCGTGGGGCCCTTCTTCCTCGACATTCTCGAAGCCACCCAAGGTCCCCTCTCAGAACCGTTGGGACCATCGCCTTCCAACAGCTTCTCATCATCCCTGTTCCCATCAGCACCTTCTCCCGCTTGCTTCCGTTCCACCAGGGTCCTCCAGGAGGTTTCCGTCCGCACCATCATCTTCCTCCTGGGCATCAGCGCCCTGGGGCCCCTTTCTGCCTCCTGCTTCGTCTCCCACTCATCACCAGAAACTCCTTGCTACAGACCTTCTGCTTCCTTCTCCTCCGAGTCTCTGTCAACTCTTAGAGCCTTCCTCATCAGATCCTGACCTCCCAGAGCCGGCTTCTTCCGACCCAGTTTTGCAAGGTTTCCAGGAGACTCCGGCTCAGAGCTGCCCCCGTCTCTTCAGATTGATTTTTGGAGCCATCGCGAGACCGTCTTTCTGAGCAGCCTTCATCAGCATCTCTCTGCTTCAGGCCCTGCTCAGGGTCCCCTTCCTCAGTCCCCTTTGCGAGGCAGTTCCCCTGATGACTGTTTTCGAGTCTCTTCTTGAGATGCTCCGATGGGGCCGTTCTCTTCCAACTGCCTTTGAGGGTCGCTCTGTCCCAGCTCTTCTGCAGGACTGCCTTCTCCTCGGGGTGGGGAGGGGCAGCAGCCCCCTGACTCTCCTTCGGGCCAGCCCCGCTCCGAGTCTTCCTACAGGCTGTCTTCTACAGCAGCTTTTTTTCTGGGGTGGGGGGAGTCACCTTCTTTAGCATCACTTTCAGAAGCAATTGCTTCAAATTCTCCCCTGTCCTCTGTCTTTTCAAATTTCTCACCAGTAGGCTCTTCACAGGTCATTTCAGTTAGGGCTTCCTAGGAATTTGATTTTTTAAAAAAGAGTCATTTATTTGAAAGAGAAGAATGAACAGAGATACAAGAGACAGATTTTCCATCTGCTGGTTCACCCCCCCCCCCCCCCCCTCCTACAAATGGCTATGAAAGCCAGGGCTGGACCGAGCCGAAGCCAGGAACTTCCATCCCGATCTACCATGTGGGTAACAGGAGCTCAAGTACTTGGGCCATCCTCTGCTGCCATCCCGGGCACATTAACAGGGAGCTGAATCAGAAGTGGAGCAGCCGGGACCCAGACTGGCACTCTGATGTGAGATGCCAGCATTGTAAGCACTGGAGTAGCCTTTTTTTTTTTTTTAAGACATTTATTTATTTGAAAGTCAGAGTTACACAGAGAGAGGAGAGGCAGAGAGAGAGAGGTCTTCCATCCGCTGGTTCACTCCCCAATTGGCCGCAACAGCCGGAGCTGTGCTGATCTGAAGCCAGGAGCCAGGAGCTTCTTCCAGGTCTCCCACACGGGTGCAGGGGCCCAAGGACTTGGGCCATCTTCTACTGCTATCCCAGGCCATAGCAAAGAGCTGGATGGGAAGAGGAGCAGCTGGGTCTTGAATCGGCACCCATTTGGGATGACAGCGCTTCAGGCCAGGACGTTAACCCACTGCGCCACAGTGCCGACCCCTGGCGTAGCCCTTTTGCTACACCACCAGCCCATGTGTGCTCCTTTTCCCTGTGCTAGGGCGCCCTGAAAAACACCTTGCCCTAGAAGGCCTGACCTTTGGACACAACAGAAACTGAACACCTCTCTCAGCTCAGGAGCACTGAGGAAAGCCCCCCACTCTCTCAGCCTCGCCTCCTCTGTCCAGGGATCTGTAGCCCCATCCCGTGCATCGCATCGGCAGCGATGTGACGGCCACCAAATCACCTTCCACTGAGGGTTTGAATACAGGAATCAACTTCTGGATCCCTCGGGGACGCAGGGGCCACAGCCTCCAGGTGCCTATCTAATTTGTCCAGACTTTGAGCGCTGCACTGAAGGGTTCAGTACCAGTGGATCTTCCAGTGGGTCTTCCCTGACATCCGTGGGATGACACCTTTTTGATGACAACCTGGGCTGGTCTGGCTGCCCTCCCGGGTCACCCATCCAACTGCTTGCATTTCTTGCAGAAACAGCTTCTGTGGTCTCTGCACTTTTCTTCTTCTTCAAAAAGAAGTTCCTCCAGCTGGAACTTTGCCACCTCCACGTGCAATTTGTAGCCTCTGATTTCTTCACCCAAAAGTTTAATGCAAGTTCCACAGATTCTCAAGGAGCAGCAAAGCCCACCTCCTTTAAGATTTCCTGGATTATCTTGGTGAAGTTGGACCTTGCATTCTTCTGTCTGAGACGCTCTCCTAGTAATGCCAAACTTGAACGTCAGCTGTAGAAATTCATCCACTGGAATGTCTTGAGGCAAACCAGACACACGGACCCTGGTATTTCTGTCTTCTGCAACAGGAAACCATCCTGACTCGGCCTTTCTTTGCCCTGCCTTCCTTGTGGGACCAGTATGTTGGGTCTGGGGGTGGGGGGGTGCTTTGCTTGGGTTCCTCTGTGGTCTTGGTATTGACAGCTTGTGGTTCACAGAAGTAGATGCGCCATCATTAGAGAAACCCTAATTAGCCTGAGAGGTAGCAGTGGTCGTGGGGAACCAAGCTTCTTGTCTAGGTCCCACCCACAGTGGGTGTCAGCCAGCTGCTGCCCAAAGAATCAGTCCCCGCCGCCCCGGGATCCTCCTGGGTGTCTCTCTCCTTGGTGTCTCTTTTTGACACTTACATTCACAACTAGTCTTCGAACTCGTTCCCTTCCAAGTGACTGCTGCTCATATTTTCTACCTAGCTCAGGGGCAGGGTTCAGGTGAGCCAAGAGGCCAAAATGATGCTGGAGAGGAGCTGAGGAAAGGGGACGCCGGTGCCCAGGTGCCTCCCATGGCCCGCAAGCGTGATCAATTGGTTGAACCTAAGTCACAGCTAGAAGCCCAGCTGCAAGCAAAACTGGGAAATGTGGGTTTCCAGCCTCTGCCGTGGAGGAAGGGGTTCAGGAAGCAGGTGCAAATGGGTGCTCTGCAGGTTGTTAACCAAGAACACCAAAAGGAGTGAAAAACACAAGGTAAGATTATCCAGAGAATGGTCTCTGTATCCCACACAGCCCTGTGTGTCAATAGGTGATCCTAGGGAACAGGTGTTTTGAAATCAGATCAAGTTCTCAGTTGCTGATGACTTTGGGCAAATCCTTAACATCTGTGAGAGGCAGTTTCTTCATACGTAAAATGGGGATGTTGACAACGTACTTAAAATGTAAGAATTAGATAATGCCATTTAAGTATAGGGCACTTTGTAAGCACTCAATTATATCACTCCTGCAGTCTGCACATCAAATAGCTAAGATCCATATTTTGGAGTGCTGATGACTCATCCTCTCCCGGACTTTTGTTCATTCAAGAGCTCTCCAATGAGAGTCCAGGGCCCAAGCACGTGACTCCAATTTCTGGATAGATAAAATGAGGCTTCCCCTTACCCCCCACCCCCCACCCCAGATCTAGACTCTCCTTCATTGGGACAGCTTAATTCTGTTATTTGTGTGGCTGAGTAGGCTCAGAGAGAGTTCAGCACTTACTCCTTCCTGGTAAAAATTGAAGGGAATCAAAACCTGCCAGTAGTTACTTTTATTTTTAAGCAGCATCAATTCAAATGAAATATTTAAATGTCTTATGCACCTCCCAGGGGAATTACATTAACTTCTGTTGATTGAAGCAATTCTAATTCGCCTCATTGTGGGTCAGCAATACAGTTTCCACCGTGGGCCATTTTGCACTGTAATTCCCACCAGATGCATGACGTTTTGGCTCAGCAATTTTGAAACTGGGAATACTTCAACATCTGCGTTCTTTATAGCCTCCTATCCTCTCATAGAATCTTATCTGAGCTCATGGACAGGGTGAGGGAGGGCGTGCGGCAGGTGCTTCATCCGAGCCTAAACACATATCAGGTGTGAGGAAGACAGCATCCCCCTTCTACGGCGTCTGTTTGTGCAAAGTGATTAACACAGGGGCTGAGGAGCCTCCTGAGGAAGGAGCTAGAAGGATGCTGGGAAGAGAATCAGCCCGAGGCTGTGACCAGCTGGAGCTAATTAGACCCCAATGGTGCCAGGAGCTGTTCTTGGGATAGTGTGAAAGCTATTGCTGGAGACCAAGACACCTGCCCACTTTGGGGGGGAGCAGACCTTGAAGAGAGCATGCCTCAGAGCACCCCTCTGAGTAGACACTCACAGTGTCCTGAGCCCGGGTGGAGAGCACTGGAGGAGAGGGCGGAGCAGGCAGCCGCAGAACTTCCCAGCCATTCGGCCCTGGGATTGCGTCAGAGGTTCTGCGGTGTCAATGTGTGTGTCTTCCTAAAATGCTTATGCTGAAATGCAGTTCCCATTGCAACAGTGTTAAGAGGCAGGGGCTTGGCCTGTGAGGGGGTAGCCCTCAGGAGTGGGATTGGTGCCCTTGTAGGAGACACACCAGAATCCTGTTTGTTCCTTCCACCATCTGGGGATACCCCAAAGGTGCTGCATGTGGGGGCCAGGTCCTCGCCAGACACGGATGCCTTGATCTTGGGCCTCCCTCCCTCTAGAACTCTGTGCAGTGTATCTCCAGTGTTTATAAATTAACCAGATCTAAGGCATTTTGTTTTGGCAACCCAAATGGACTAAAAGTAAAGCAAGCAGAAACCTTAGCCAATGAATGAGAATTTATCTAAAAGTAGCCAAACAGTAAGGCAGACAGCTGGCCCAGGGCAGTAGCAGCCCCAAGGCTAGGGACGGAAGAAGTGTACTTAGAAGGCTGATACACAAAGGCACAGAACCCGAGATATCATATGTGGAAGGGACCCAAAAAATGGATGACTGGAGAGGCATAGTACTATTATTGAATTTCTGAGATTGTGTACTGGTGAAGGGAGCGCCCTCTCTGCCCTTTGATAATTGAATCTGTTGAAATAAATTGACAATAGGCAGACTAACAGGAGACAAGCTGTACAAATTTATTTACATGACAGCCACAACAAAACATGAGACTCAAAAAAAGAACCAGATAGCTGAAATTTACATAGCGTTCTGAGTTACAGAAAGGAATAGGGCTTGGGATTTGGGGAGAGGGTGATGACTGATCCTAGGGATTTGAGGGAGGAAGTGCATAGTAAACAAAGACTGGCTGGTTTTGCAGATAAAGGCTCTCAGCTGCTGTGGTAAAGTCTCTGGGCGCAGACTTTCGGTTCCCCTTTCCTGCGAATTAGCCTTCTTGTTTAATGAGGTACCAGGGAGGGCTTCCATGACAATTGCATTCGTTCTGGAGGAATGTTCTTAGAAAAGCAGACTTCCACCGTGCTTTGGGAGGGACGTGCTTTGGGAGGGACAGAGGAACAAGAGACAGGAAGGTGGGAGCAGGTTAGAGAGACCTTGGTTCTCCTTTAGTTCTGAGTTCTCCTCAGGGGCCCGCATTTGGTGCTGTGGTGAGCACGTTGCTTGGGATACTCACACTGCGTTACAGAGTGCCTGAGTTCAAGTTCCAGCTCTACTTCCCTGCAAGCGTCCTGGCTCAAGTGGTTGGGTCCCTGTTACCCGTTTTGGAGACCCACATTGAGTTCTAGGTTCCTGGCTTCAGCCTGGACCAGCCCCAGCTGCTGTGGCCATCTGGGGAGTGAACCAGTGGATGGAAAATCTCTTTTTCTCTGTTTCTCCCTCTCTGTAGCTCTGACTTTCAGATATATAAATAAAGATTTTTTAGAAAAAGGCACCTAGGAAAGCAACAGAAAATGATGATGGCCCAAGTCCTTGGGCACCTACAAGCCATGTGGGAATCTGAGTTTTAGGCTCCTGTCTTCGGCCTGATTCAGTTGCAGTCATTTGAGTGTTGAACCACCAGATGGAAGATGTGTCTCTTTTTTTCTCTCTCTCTGTCTCTCTCTAACTCTACTTTTCAAAAAAAACTTTATAAAAATAACTAAAACTGTTAGTAGATGTATTAATAAGACATCATATGTACCTACAGATTGGGAAGCAATAATAAATTAAAAAATCAGAATTTTAAATAATTAAATATTTAAATAGCAGTTATTGATATTTATATTTTATTTATAATATTAACAAATATAAAATGCAATAAATAGCATTTAAATAGCATTTAAGCAATAAATCAGAATAATAAAATCAGAATTTTTCATGATGATGATGACCAACCACTGTTATATAAAAACCATTATGATGCAAAAGTGTATTTCTTTCATTTCTTCAAGAAATTCTCAAAATTCCCTCTCTTGCTTCCACTTTTCTCCTCACTTCCAACTTTGCAGGAGCATCACCCCTTTCTTATATGTCTGGATTCTCCTTGAGAGACAAGTCCCCTCTGAGGGACCACCTCCACTCACACTCATGCACACTCACCACCCCTGAGGACTCTCCTAACAGATGGGCTTCATCCAGCAGAAGATGACTGGACTGCTTCAGCAAAAGGACTGATGGGGAACATTTAATATATTTAATTGTATAGCCCAAAACTAAAACAAGAATATGACTGGAATAGTGGTATATACACATAACATGTTCTGGCAAGTCAGAAAGAATACAACTAAATAATATAGGATAAGGGGGAAATAGGATATTATTTACCATTGTATTGGTATTTGTGTGTGGCTCCAATTATACTGCTTAAAGTAGACAAAAGGTTAAGTAAGAAAAAAAGGGGACAAAAGATTTCTATGGAGAGCAAGACAACAAAACAGTCTCACTTCATCAAGAGTTACTCTTAGAAGAACACAGAGAAATGAGAATCATAACTGTTTAACCAGTGGAAATTCTCCAACCACACAGCAGAATAAAACTAACTCAACACCTTGGAATGAAGTAATTATTTTTAAACAACTGAAGAAATTTAGAAAAACATCCAGAGGTGGAAATTTAAAAACTAGGACCATCAATGGGCACAAAATAGGAAAAAATGTAAACAAGAGTTGAATGACCTTGTGAAAGAAAAATATAAAACCACTTCAAAAATTAATTACAAGGTGCTTAAAGGAGAATAGACTTGAATATTAAATAAGTTCAACATTGAAGAAGTGCAGTAAAATAAGAGAATATGGAAAATGTAACCAAGATCAAACATGATGTAATTGAATGGGAGACAGGCAAGTGGGTCTAACATACATATAAGAGGAGTCTCCAGTGAAGGAAAACAAAGTAATGGAACAAAACTACAATCAAATTAAATTTTCCAGAAATAAGAAAAAATATGAATTTACTGTTGAAAAGATCCACTATATATTTAGGAAAACTAACCTAGAAAGAGCAGCTTCAAGACATTTTCTAGTAAACTATGAGGCTTCAAACACACACATATAAGATGTGTGTATACACATCTTCAGGCCCATATGTTTCCCTATGGCTGCTGCAACAAGCTACCACAAGCTTGCAGTTCAAGACAACAGAAATGAAATCTTACAGCCCTGGAGGCCATAAGTTCCAGATCAAAAGTGATGCCCTTTCTGAAGTTTCCAGGAGAGAGCCCTTCCTTGCCTTGCCCAGCTTCAGGTGACTCGATGTGCCTTTGCTTGTAGCTGCATCACTCCAAAGCTCTACCTCTATCCTCATGGCCTTCTCCTCTTTGTCCCTGCCTCTTTTCTCTACTGTTTCTCTCCAATCTACCTCCCTGTGTCTGTCTTACAAGGATGCTTGTCATTGAATTGAGGGCCCACCTGGATAATGCAGGATGATCACATCTCAAGATCTTTAACTTAATGATGTCTGCGAAGACCATTTTTTTCAAATAAGGTGGTGTTCACATGTTACAGGGGTTTGGACATTGACATGTCTTTTGGGGGGACAATGTTAAATCCACTGTAGTGTATTCAGGCAAAAAAAAAAAAGCCAAGTTACTTAAAAGGGTGAGAATCTTAAATAGGTGTCAGACTTGTGAGCAATACATAAAGAAAATCAATTACAGCCAACTTTGTGACCACAATTTAAGTGCCAGTTTTAGTCCCTTTTATTCGTCTTCCAATTCAGCTTTTTTTTTTTTTTTTTGACAGAGTGGACAGTGAGAGAGAGACAGAGAGAAAGGTCTTCCTTTGCCGTTGGTTCACCCCCCAATGGCCGCCGCGGCCGGCGCACTGCGCTGATCCGATGGCAGGAGCCAGGTGCTTCTCAAGGTCTCCCATGGGATGCAGGGCCCAAGTACTTGGGCCATCCTCCACTGCACTCCCTGGCCACAACAGAGAGCTGGCCTGGAAGAGGGGCAACCGGGACAGAATCCGGCGCCCCGACCGGACTAGAACCCAGTGTGCCAGCGCCGCAAGGCGGAGGATTAGCCTAGTGAGCTGCGGCGCCGGCCCAATTCAGCTTTCTTTTAATGTCCCTGGGAAAGCCACGGATGATGGCCTAAGTACCTATGGCCCTGCTTACCCATGTGTAAAACCTGGATGGAGTTCTTGGTTCCTGGCTTCAGACTGACCCTGCCCTGGCTTTTGCAGCTGTTTGTGAGTGAATCAGCAGACAGAAAACCTCTCTCCCTCTCTCTCTCTCTCTCTCTGTCCCCTGTCCCCTTTAAATCAATCAATAGATCTTCAGGGGCTGGAATTGTAGTGCAGCAGATTAAGCCACTTCCTGTGATGCCAGCATCCTGTATTGGAGCGCCCATTTGAGTCCCAACTTCTCTACTTTGGATCCACCTCCCTGCTAACACACCTGGGAAAGCAGCAGAGGATGGCCCAAGTAATTGGGCCCCTGCCACCCATGTAGGAGACATGGATGAAGTTCCTGGCTGTTGTGGCCATTTCAGGAGTACACCAGTGATGAAGATCTCTCTCTCTCTCTCTCTCTCTCTCTTTCTGTCACTCTGCTTTTCAAATAAATAAAATAAATCTTTTTTAAAAGTAAATAAATCTTTAAAAAATAGGGTAGTCTTTTGAAGAGAGCAAAGAATGTGAGCCATTGATCCAACCAAGTCTTTCTTCAAATATCAAGATTAAAGGAAAACAGGTTCAACATGTAACAACTCAGGGAATAGCATACCTGTGTGTGGTAGAACTCTCCTAGGAGAGCTTCATCCAACCAAGACATAACTGGAGAAACTTTGGCAAAAGGACTGAGAGTGAAATTTTATTTCATGGAATAATTTTATTGCATGAGAATTTAACATATTTAATTATATTGCTGAAATTAAAACAAGGTATTGAAGGGTACTATGTATGTAATATATATTCTAGAAAAGTAAAAATTATACAGTCAAAAGAAGAGAGGGTGGGAGAATGGAAAAACTGAATAAGATGATTGACAGTTATAGAGATAACAGGGGTGGACAAGAATACAAATAGGCAAACCATACAGTAAAGCATTCAATGAGAAGAAAAGGAAATTAAAGGTATTACCAATGGAATAAATACACAGGCAACCACTGGAACAAGCACATATACATTTTGAAAGGCCAAAAGAAATGAAAAACAAATAGCTGATAAAATAAGGAAATAAGGTAAATATAACACAAGCAGTAGTTATGCAGTAATGTAACATGACTAAACATATGAGCCATATCAATAAGTGGAGTGGGCTTCACTGGTTTCCACTCTTTCTTTATGATAGTGACAAATGAATCAATTTTCAATTTTGTACCCAAGAAAGAACTTGATACAATGATACTTATACTTAGTAGATATATCTCAGGCATAGAGACTGAAAAAGCTACAAAAATGCCAAAGATATATCAGAAAAATAAAAACAATAAAAAAGTGGAATAATGATTCTAATCAGGAAAGTGATTCAAGCCAAAAAGTTTAAATGAGATACTGAAGGATTCTGTATTGTGCTGAAAATCACAATTCACAATGGAGATACGAATATCTTGCACCAAATAACACAGAAACCACCAATATGTAGCAGAAATTATGAAAGATGATAATAAAAGTAGGGGCCAGAGTTGTGGCATAGGGGGTAAAGGCACCCCCTGCAATGCCGTCATCCCATATGATCACCAGTTCAAGTCCTGGCTGCTCTCCTTCCAACCCAGCTCCCTGCTAATACACCTGGGAAAGCAGCAGAGGGTGGCCCTAGTGCTTGGACCCCTGCACCCACATGGGAGACCTGGAAGAAGCTCCTGGCTCCTGATTTCAGACTGGTCCCATCCCTGCTGCTGGGGAATGAACCAGCAGATGGAATGGAAGATCTCTTTCTTTCTCTCTCACTCTCACTCTCACTCTGCCTTTAAGTAAAATTTTTATAAAATCTTTAAAGAAAGACTAAGGATGGCTAGAAACAATAATAAGAAACTTGTATACTCTGCATTCAGTACATGACAGGTCAAAGGTAAAGAAGCAAATATATGGGTGTTCTAAGCAACTTGATCAATTACATTCAGCACTATGCCAGAGTAATAGTGGTTGTGTGTTCTTTGCTAATTTGTGGACCATTTTGAAAAGCTGATTGTATATTCATACTTACAGTTCTACTAAATAAATCTGAATAGGTTTTGTAGACCTCTACATCTCTTCTAGCTTCTGCTGTGGTCTTATCTAGTCACAGAGATGCACGTGCAAGGGAAACACGTCTCATTTTAATGCATGATTAAATCTGAGAGGTGACCAGGAATGCTGTTCTCATTCCTGACCTTTACCAGGTCCCCAGACAACTACCCCCTCTCTTCATGCGGAACAAGGGGGTGATGACAAGTAAAATCTGCTGTAAGATGACAGTGTCTGGATGCAGGCCTGGCTGCAGGGCCATGATGCTCTGCACCTGCAGGACAGTCCGTGTGTCAGTCAGCTGTCTTGTGTGGCCTGTGAGCTACACAATATCATCCCATTGCCATTCAGCAAGGGTCAGGGGGAAACACGGGAAATACGGGAATCCTTGCATAGGAAATAGGTGCAGAAAATGAAAGTTGATCCGGCCTTCTGTAGAGCATATAAAATGTTAACTGTTTGTGCTACAGTGGTTTTGTCATGCATGGCGAGGTATGGCTTCCATAGTTTGGATATGATTTCATTATGCCCCCCAGGGGTTCGTGTGCTGGGAACTTGGTCCGCAGAGTGGCTATGTTGGGAGGCAGTCAATTTTAAAAGGTAGAGCCTCGGAGTAGGTCACTGGGGTTTCTGAGCTGAGAAGGGGTTGAAGTAATTCTCATGGGACTCCTGAGTCAGTTCTTGCAAGAGCGAGTTGTTATGAAAGAGCCCTTCCCTCTCCATGCTGTGTCTCATGGTGCGGCCAGTTCCTCTTGCGGATCTCTGTTCACTGTGATATCGTGCGCCATGGAGTGCTCACCAGAGCTGAGCTGATGGCAGGGACGTGCCCTTGAGCCTCTGGAACCAGGAGCTAAATACACCTCTTCTTCTTCTTTTTTTTTTTTTTCTTCATGTATTTTAAAGGCAGAGTTATAGAGGGGAAGAGACATGCACACATGCACACACACACACACACACAGATCTTCCATTTGCGGGTTCACTCCCCAGATGGCTGTAACAGCCAGGGCTGGGCCAGGCCAAAGCCAGGAGCCAGGAGCCAGGAGCCAGGAGCTTCTTCCTGGTCTCCCACATGGGTGCAGGGACCCAAACACTTGGGCCATCTTCCATTGCTTTCCCAGGCTATTTGCAGAGAGCTGAATCAAAGTGGAGTGGCCAGGACTCAAACTGGCACCTATGCAGGATGCTGTAGACAGCAGCTTAACCCACTACACCAGGACACTGGTCCCAACCTCTTTTGCTTTTAAAGTACCCAGTTTCATATATTTTGTTATAATAACGAAAACAGTGACTAATTTAACATCTGCAACTTTTTTTTGTTATTTACTAACTCGTTTTTTCTTTTGTAATGAATAATTTTTACAATAGCAAGGTTTTTTTTTTTCCTAAGGTACATGCTGGAGTGGATTTTTGGTGCAGCACTCAAGACAAGAGTTGAGACACTTCGTCCTATACTGAAGTGCATAATTCCAGTTAGCTTCCTGCAAATGCATGCCCTGGGAGACAGCAGGTGATGTCTCAGGTATGGGCATTTGCCACCCCCATGAGAGAGAGACCTGGGTTGAGTGCTGAGATCCTGGCTTCAGCCTTGGCAGATACGTGCATTTAGGGAGTGAACCAGCAAATGGAAGATCTCTCTTTCTCCTTTCTGTATCTTTCAAATAAAATTTTTAGAAAAATATTTGAGTGCATACTAAGTGCAAAGAAGTCACTGTCTTTTTGATTATCAAAAAAGTTGATTAGTACCCAATTTGGCCCCCAAGAAAGGGCTGTGCTGGTAGCACTGATCCCAAGGAAACCTGCAGGTAAACTCTGCTAAAGGAGTGTCAGTGTCTGCAAATGTAACTATTGCGTTAAGAGATTGTGCTGGAAGATGGCTGTTTGATATAAACAGATGCAAAAGGCGCGTTTACATATTACCGTGAAGCCTGTTAGAACTAAGATCTGTTCTAAATGCATGTTCTTTATTTTCGGTGGCTCCCCAGCTCACCAGAGACGTCCAGGTCCTCCCAGCGTGCCACCCAAAGGCAAAGGCACTCAGCAATGTTGAAAACGAGGCTTTTTTTTTTTTTTTAAATAAAAGAAATATCCTGGTCACGTAAGGCGTACGTGAAAGCCGGTGTGGTGCGGAGGGGCGCGTGATCGTGCGCAGGCCAGAAACAGTGCACTGGCGGTGATGCGGCCCCTCCTGTGCAGAAGGCTGGGAGGACGGAAGGCCATGCAGCGGGGACCTGGGGTCCCATAGGCTCTGCCTGACCGTCCAGCGCAGGGACAGGGCGGCGTGCACTCGCAGGAGACGCACTCACCTCGGGGCTGGCTGTGTCAGGAACACGGGGTCCAGTGACGTGACTGTTCAGAGCTTTGGGTAAATTCTCCCAGAGACCTCTTGGCCAGTTTGGCTTTGTCCTTTGATGCAGGTTCTGGTCCTGTATTTCTAATCAGGGGCCTTACTCCTTCTTTGAAAGGTCGAGCCGAGAATTGTATTAGGGGCTACAAGGCAAAGCTCTTGACTGGCAGAACAGGAGAAGTTTTAACCACCATGCACAGGCCATTTGCTTTGTAACTTTTTTCTTAAATAAAGGACAAAAAAGCCCACCGAAAGCAAAAGTAACCCCACACATGAACACACAAAAATTGCAGAAATACTTTTATAGGATTAATTCCTAATTCCTTTATTAGATTCAGGTTGATGTTTCACAATAGCCCTGTATCATTGCTAATTCAAGGGAGGTTCAAAGTCCTTTCTAAAAGACAGCTAGAGTGGTCTGCTTTCAACACAGCAAAGGAGATATACATTTGCCCATGAGCCTTCAAGAAATGAAATCGGATCTTGAGGAAATTAGCCTAATGGCAGATCAGGCAGGAAGCTTAAAAAACAAGCTTAGCTGTTGTCTTCTTCCTTTGAGACTGGTTTTCCTTCCAAGCTGTGATCTGAACTCTTATCTCCAGGATCAGAACTGGGGTTCGGGGTGGAAGGTTGTGATGATAGAAGGGCTGTGAGAGGTAGACATCACCTTTCAGCTGATAAATGCTGCTTCAGCCTTGCCGGCTAAGTGGAATTCTCAAGGCCTTGTGATTTTTTTTTTTTTAAGATTTTATTTATTTATTTGACAGGTAGAGTTACAGTCAGTGAGACAGAGAGACAGAGAGAAAGATCTTCTTTCCAATGGTTCACACCCCAGATGGCTGCAATGGCCGGAGCTGCGCTGATCCAAAGCCAGGAGCCAGGTGCTTCTTCCTGCTCTCCCATGCGGATGGAGGGCCCAAGAACTTGGGCCATCTTTTACTGCTTTCCAGGTCACAGCAGAGAGCTGGACTGGAAGAGGAGCAACCGGGACTAGAACTGGCCCCCTTATAGGATGCCGGCGCTGCAGGTGGAGGATTAACCTACTGCACCATGGCACCGGCCCCATGGCCTTGTGATTTTGAAAACTGCCATATTTCTTCTCATTTAAGGCCCATTTTATGTTTTCACGTGTTAACATCTGTGGCAGTGAGATGTGTAATATGTGCCCTGTTGAAACACTTTGCCAACCGCTGGACAGAGGAGTGAGAGGTTTTACTGGGGTTGGTGCTGCCCTTGACCACAGCGTCCAGGCCAGCTTCGTAGAGGTATCTGTCCATCCACGTTGCCACTTTGGTGTTATTATATTCGCATGGGTGACACCACCCACTGGTAACTTAGAGTCGTGTCCCCAGTGGTTGTGGAAAATGTGTTCTTGAAGATTACACTGCTTTACCGTATTGAAACCAAAGTTACCACGAGTGTATACGATTGCTTGGCACCTGCCACCCATTACCTGCTGCCCTCTTACACAGAGTAAATGATAGTGTTTTCAAAACTAGGGGAAATTGCTGTGACGACTTCATGTGTTGTGAAATCAGGCTCCAGAATCTAACAAAAGCTTCCAATGATTTTCAAAAGAAACTGCGTAATGTTTATCTTTAAAAAAAAAAACAAAAACAAAGTTATAAGTTTAACCAAAGAGGAAACGCCAGCAAGCCAGTAGGATTCTGCCTGGTGCCCTACACTGCCATTGCTGAACTGAAGTGCCAAAGGGCCCAAGTCCATGAGCAGCTTGTCCCAGAAGGCTGTGAGTAACCGTGGGTGTCCAGAATGACTTGGAAGAATACTTAGTTCCCGGGTAGAGAAAATGTTACAGTTAAATTTGGGCAATGAAGGAAGCATATAATTGCATGCATAAGTGCATGCTAAAATCATTTCAGAATACACAAACAAAAAAGAATGTACACAGTAAGTTTAGCTACACTCTACTCCCCCGCTCTGTTCCACTCTCCCTTCTCACTCCCTCCCTCACTCTGTCATTCCCCCTTTGCTTTATAACCCCTCTTCCTTTTGATAAGAGGACAATTCTGAAATGTCTTAAGTTTAATTACAGGGGTCACACAACAGAAGGTAGGTGAGATAGGGGAGGTTAACCAGTGAAGAGCTATGGGCAGAAAATAATACACCCTTTCATGTTCTTGGATGTCTGTTGAAGCCTCAAATGCCCTCATAACCCCACAGGTACTGTCACTTCCTGATTCAACTCCAACCAATCCAGAAGCCACAAATGTACCTCCTTATGGACTGCTCCTCCGCACCCAAAATCCTCCTTGCTTTGCATAATCTTACCCCTCTCATGTATGTCAAAGTAGATTCAATGCAAACAGCTCGTACTTTCCTTCCCTGAATAGCTGTGACTAAAAATGCTCTTACCTCTGAAACCAGTGGACATCTCTCCAGTTGCTCTCCAACTTGTCCTAGGACCAGCACTTTCTTTGTGCCACACATCTACAATGGCTTAATAAACCCTTTTATTTCAGAGATCTCCCAACATGAGATGTTCAGTTTAATACTCCTTTCTTCCTCCCATTAAGAGGCTGCTATTAAATTAATAGAGTATCTTACAGCCCATGACATCTTAGAATTAGGGAAATAGAGTATCAAACTGCTTGCGTTAGCCGCTGGAAGATGAAGGGTTGGGAATGATTTCAAATAAGCAAGATTGTTTATGGGGGAGTCACCTGGGCTCCTGACAGTAAGGTAGCACCTAGTGAAAGTCCCCAGCAATATGGAAAACACTAGCAATGGAACAGCTGTTAAACCAGCAAGCAATCTGCCTCTGGTAGGTATCTATCTCCCAGATTATCACCCATGCTGCGGCAGTAGTCAGCTTCCACTGTCCTGCTCGCCCACTGTCCCTCTGCAATGTTTAGTAAGTCTGACTGTGCTCACTCCTCTCTGACTGCTGCTGGACTTTTTCACCATCCACAACACCGGCCTCAGCCAGTTGCTTCCTGCGATTTTTCAGAGAAGATGATGACAAGAGGGAATCACTTGGCTCCGGTCAAGAGGAGATAAAAATGTTACCAAACAAGGTAGGTCTGCTGCCCAAGGGCCACAAAAACCAGTCTGTGACTCTGTCTTTTGAGAAGAGAAAGGGTTTGTGACTGGCCATCAGTGACACCTCCTTGATCAGAGGTCTGGCAACAGCTGTACGGATTAGGTATGGGGAAACATTGGTGAGGCACATTCTGATTGGAGGGGCTTGGAATTAGGCCAACATGGTAAGATGGAACAGCTTTCCTGAGAAAGCAGGACTTCAGAAGTGCTCAGGGGTTGGTGTTACGGTGCAGTAACTCAAGCTGCCACTTGGAATGCCAGTATCCCGTATCAGAGCACCGGTTCAAGTCCCAGCTGCTCCACTTCTGATCTAGCTTCCCTGCTTATGCGCCTAGAAAGCAGCAGATGATGGCCCAAGCCCTTGGGCCCCTGCCACTCAAATGGGAGACCTGGATGGAGTTCCTGGTTCCTGGCTTCAGCCTGGCCCAGCACTGGCTATTGCAGTCATTTGGGGAGTGAACCAGCAAAGAACGAACTCTCCCCCCCCCCCCTCTCACTCTCTCTCGCTCTCTCGCTCTCTTGCCCTCACTCTCTCACTCTCTCATTCTCTCTCTCTCTCTCTCATTCTCTTTCTCTCTCTCTCTCTGTCACTCTGACTTTCAAATAAACAAATAAATCTTTAAAAGAAATATGATCTGACCCATTGTTAAAGCGTAAGATGGGAAACTTCCAGGAAAGGGGGTGGGAAGTGTAACGAGAAGGTTTTGAGTTTGGAGCACTGGGGGGAGCCTGGTAGAGGGGCAATCTAATATCCAAAACACATCAGCTATCTGCAGAGGATAGGAAAGGGATGAACATGTGTTTGGAAGCATTACACGTGGGTCATGTGGGTGGAAAAGCAAGTGATAGTCTCGAAAGACATGGAGGTGGTACTGTTGGAGCATTTAGAATGGAAGAGATCTTGGTCACCTCCTTGCTGAATGCCTTCTTCTTTTTTTTTTTTTTTTTTTTTTTTTTTTGGACAGGCAGAGTTAGAAAGTGAGAGAGCGAGAGAGCGAGCGAGCGAGAGAGAGAAAGGTCTTCCTTTTTCCCTTGATTCACCCCCCAAATGGTTGCTACCGCTGGCGCGCTGCGCCGATCCGAAGCCTGGAGCCAGGTGCTTCCTTCTGGTCTCCCATGCGGGTGCAGGGCCCAAGGGGTCATCCTCCACTGCCTTCCCTGGCCACAGCAGAGAGCTGGACTGGAAGAGGAGCAACTGAGACAGAGTCCGGCGCCTCAATCGGGACTAGAACCCGGGGTGCCGGCGCCACAGGCGGAGGATTAGCCTAGTGAGCCGTGGCGCCCGCCTGAATGCCTTCATTTAACAGATGAGGAAACTGGGCTCATCTAGAGACCAGATACCTGTAATGTCAAGACAGTACCCAGACGCTTATGTCTCCCTTAGCCAAGGGTGTTCTTGTCTGTCCCTTATCAAAAGGAATTCACTGAATTGAGGGAGTCATACAGCTGACCTCAAAGATTCTTTTTTTTTTTTTTTTTGACAGGCAGAGTGGACAGTGAGAGAGAGAGACAGAGAGAGAGAGAGAGAAAGGTCTTCCTTTGCCATTGGTTCATCCTCCAATGGCCGCTGTGGCCGGTGCAATGCACTGATCCGATGGCAGGAGCCAGGTGCTTCTCCTGGTTTCCCATGGGGTGCAGGGCCCAAGCACTTGGGCCATCCTCCACTGCACTCCCGGGCCACAGCAGAGAGCTGGCCTGGAAGAGGGGCAACCAGGACAGAATCTGGCTCCCTGACTGGGACTAGAACCCGGTGTGCCAGCGCCGCAAGGCAGAGGATTAGCCTAGTGAGCCGCGGTGCTGGTGACCTCAAAGATTCTAATCACCAAACTGAAGAAGTCATTTGCTTCTTCAATAGAAAAAGCCCTGTTAGCCAGTATTTTCTAGAGGGGTCTGTATAGGGGGATTCCAAGGCCAGGCAGGGAAATTCCAGGTCTGGAACAGAAGTAACCACCATTTACATTTAACTCCCCAGACCACTGGAGCCCACTGGCCATCATAAATTTCCTGAAGATCAAGGCATCACCAACCAAAGGAAGTTCATTAGCACTACTTATGAATTAGGAACTTGGACATGAGCTGACATACACCTCTTAGACCCAATTTCACTCTGTAAGAACCTTCACCCCAACTCCTTGGGGAGCATGAGAATTAAGCAATAGCTGCCTATCTCCTTGATCTGAACTTTGCAATAAATACCTACTTTCTTCTACCTCCCTGATGTCCATGATTGGCTTTCTGTGCATCAGGTGAGCCAACCCAGGTTTGGGAGTTCTATAGCAAGACCTCTGAGTAGATTGGAGTGCTGTTTGGCAACAATATTGTTAGGTAGCAAGATAGACATTAGCCTATGTTGTGAGAGGGGCTGCAGAACAAAAATGGGAATTTCTGTACAATTGACTAAGGGAAGAAATATAGGTGAAAGCCTTGGAAATAGACCAGCATTTGTATATCTGTGGGGAGCAACCGAGACTAGACTAAACTACTGGAACTGCTAAGACTAACTCTATGCATCTGATCTCCTACCATATGGCGCTGAGAGGGAGTAAACAACTTCCACACAGCTGCCTCACCAATTCGACTAACAAGCTGCAGGAGCTGATCCTGCTCCTGATTGGAGGAGAGCAGCGTGCTCAGTGCGTGGGGAGAGAACGCCAGCAGAGTTGGGATTGGTGGAAGAGGACTATAAAGGAGGAGAGAGCCAACATGCAGGAGGAACACCTGAGGAACCCCTGAGAGAGCCGGCTGGTGGTGTGCTGCTCCTCCGCGGAAGCGGGGGAAGTGGTGGGGGTGCCGCCCCTCCACGGGGCGGGGGAGTTGGGGGAGTGGCAGCAAACCCGGGAAGGGCCGGGGAAAGAGAACAGCGCAGGGTCCGGTGTTGTTTCTCCACGAGTGGGGGAGCAACATATATCTAAAGTCTTGATAACCTTCTTAGGTGAGTCCCAACCCTCTTCTAGCCCTCTTCCAGGAGCAGCTCATGGGATTCTTTCCTGCCTTGCACCACAGGGACTATTAAGCCTGATAACACAGTGCTGATAAATTGCATGAATTCCACACCCCAGAAAACCCTCCTCCCAAGCAATATTCTAGAGGGAGTTGGGAGGAGAAATGGCAGGTAGTACTTAATGTGGGCAACAAATTCAGTAATTTTTAGCCCAGGTTCTTATCTCCTGCAGAGATTGAAATACTAAAAAAAGACTGGTATTGTGTGCAAATAGGAACAGAGTTTATTTGGCAGTGGGGGGATAAACATAAATTTATACATAAGTGTGGGCCACCCTACACAGAGAAATACACAACATGAGTGGGCCAAAGAATATCCCGTAAACCAAAGAGGAAAGAAAAACTGAAAACAGTACCTGTGATTGGGAAGTTCTGTGTGAGAATAAGAAGGTGGGACAGTGGAAAACCTCTAAGAGTCAAAAACATGGCTGTAGTATCTCTAAGTGAAGCCCAAGATGGAAAGAGAGCACTTTCCTGCCTTCCCCCTCTTTCTGTCCATAAGTGCCCTGGCGCTGGATGCAAGATGCATCATGGGAATGTGGGCATTTTGATTGACAAGTAGGAGGTTACATGGTGGTGGAGGAGAGGGGGTGAGGGGCTTACAACTCCACAGGCTTAACTAGCTGCCTGCTTATCCCATATCAGTATAGGTATAGGAGCTGGCTGCTCAGATATTCATGTCTTCACACAAGAAAGGACTTTCAGATGTGACACAGAGGGTAGCAGTAAGCATGCTAGCCAAGTGTGATGAGAAGAAGTAAGGAAGAGCGTGCACCTGACAGGCCAGCCAGGGCATCCCCACAAAGTGCTCTCAGTGAGAGCTCAGTCCGCACTCAGACTGGAGTCTTCACGGACGTGGGTGTGGGCACTCAGTTTCTCCTCCCCTTGCAGCCTGTCTGGGATTTGCCTGGGTAGTGGGTTTTTGTGTGTGGAATTCCTCCCAGAACTTCCCAATAGTGCCCTTGGTGAAGGAAAAATGGAGCAGACGAGATCCCCCTAAGCTGCCTCCGGGGAGAGAGCTGGGATTCACCCAACCAGGTTATTGAATGATGGATGATTTTAGATATGTAAGTGCTGATTTGCTTCCAAAGCTTGCTTCCTCATTCCATCACACAAAAATTCCCATTTTCAAAAAAATTCCCGTTTTCTTCAGCCCCTCACACACGCACACACACACGCACACACATCTATCTAGCTACCCTTGTTAGCCGTCACAAAACACACCGAACACCGGAGTAAGGGAAAGGGTTTACTGGGGAAAACTCAGTAGACCGGAGGGAAGGGGCGAAGAGGGAAAAAGAGAGGAGACTGTAAGAGAGAGAGAGAGGAGAGGAGGAGAGGAGCCAAGAGAGAAGAACCCAGAGAGCAGAGAGACCAGAGGAGGAGGCTAGAGAGAGAGCACGTGTTCAGGAATAGGCCCTTTTAAAACTTTGCCCGAGGGCGGGCAGGGAAGCAGGAGCAGCGAATCCCGTTAGGATGGGGGTGGAGCTTGACCACAGAGGTTGGGCCATGTGGCCACCTGGCTTCCAGCAATGGCGGTAGGGCTAGAACTTGGGATGTAAATCAGGGTATAGATCGCGCCATAGTTAAAACTGCGCCAGTTTCCTAACAACCCTAACAATAGAGCAGAAATAATCATATTGGGAACCAGATTGCAGGTGTCCAACCTTCTGCTTCAGGGATTTTTATTTGGAGAAGTCAGGTGTGTTCCTGCCTCGGGGCTTTCGCACTTGCTCTTTCTTTTGCCCCAACCATTCTTCCCCTGGGATAGCTGCATTACTTTCTTCCTCACCCCCTTTAAGTGTTTGTTTTAATTACAATTTATCTGTGTGGTCAGGGGAAGTTAGCTCCACCTCCTCCCTGGAGGCTGGGTTCCAGAACAGCATCTCCCCTTGGAGACTGCATTACCATGAGAGATTTTTTTTTTTTTTTTTACAGGCAGAGTTAGTGAGAGAGACAGAGAGAAAGGTCTTCCTTCCGTTGGTTCACCCCCAAATGGCCACTACAGCCAGCGCTGTGCCGATCCGAAGCCAGCAGCCAGGTGCTTCCTGCTGGTCTCCCATGTGGGTGCAGGGCCCAAGCACTGGGCCATCTTCCACTGCCTTCCCAGGCCACAGCAAAGAGTTGGACTGGAAGAGGAGCAACCGAGACAGAACCGGCGCCCCAATCGGGACTAGAACCCAGGGTGCCGGCGCCGCAGGTGAAGGATTAGCCTAGTGAGCCGCGGTGCCGGCCATGAGAGATTTTAAAACGTTTGAAAAGGGACAGGAGAAAATACTGAGAATAATCTGAAGAGAGGGGAGAAAGGAGAAACCTTTTTCCCTTATTTGCAACAGAGAGAACTAAGCCTCTTCTTTGAGACTGGTATTTGCCCTCCCATCCCCCAGCACCTAGGACAAAGCATGGGTTGGGGCTCACTAAATATTTGTGGGACAAAGGAATTAATGAGGGATCCTGGCATGATTGTCTGAATGCTTAATCCGGTGATCTCAGCTGCCACTGATGAACTAAATAGCTCCATAGGCTTTGAATGGGTGTTTTTGTTTTGTTTTGTTTTTACTTATTTGGCACCCATTTCTATGCCATTTTTTCCTTTATTCTCAAGCTATTTTCTTTGATGATCGAGATCTAACAGATGCAATAGGGGTAACCCTTTAACATATTCAATTATACAAGTTTTGACAAATGCAGGCGACTCTCCCCTCCTCCAGGATATACAACATGTTGTTGTTCTGAGCAGCCCCATCTCCTCCTCCCAGGCCTGGCACTTCCCAGCTTCCTGTTTTCCCAAGTTCGGCCTATCTGAGCTGTCCTGTGAATGAATTATTCAAAATGGAGCCTTTGAGGTCTGGCTTCTTTTCCTTTATGTAATGTGCTTTATATTCGTTGATGTTGCTGCAGGTATCAGCTGTTCGTTCTGTTACCACTGAGCAGTATTCCATTGTATCACTGTATCACGGTTTGTTAGCCCACTCATCCATGTAAGGACATTTGGATTGCTTCCCATTTGGGGTGAGGATGGATAAAATGTTTTAAACATTTGTGGTTTTGTGTGAAAATGCTTTAATTCCATTTGGGTAAATTTCTAGGAGTAAGAATTTGGGTGTATGGTAAGTTATGGACTGAATGTGAGGACGCAGCAAAAAAGCAGCCATAAGCAAACCAGGAGGAGAGCCCTCACCAGAACCCAAACATGCTGGCACCCTGATCAGAGACCCAGCTTCCAGAGTTGTGTGAAAAAAGTGTCTGTTGTTTAAGCCACCAAGTCTATTGTGTGTGTCATAGCAACTTGCACTGACCAGGACAGAGACAGTTTAATTTTATCTAAAAACATCTTATTTCCCAAAGTCGTGGCACGTTATGTAGTCTAATCAGCAATCCACAAGAATTCCAGTTGCTTGTCAGCCTCACCAACACTCATCTTTGCGAGTGTATTTTGTTTTTATTCTTGATATTAGCTACTCCAATAGGTTGTGGGGATCACCTGAGCCCCTGGCAGTAAGGAAGCCCTTGGAAAAGTCTCCAGCAATAAGATCATTCATAATGGGAAACTCCTAGCCAGCAGCAGTCTGCCTCAGATGCACACCTGCCAGATTGCAATCCACACTGCAGCAGCTGTCAGCTTCTACCTGACCTGTTCACCCACTGCCCCCACGCAGTGTATTTTAACAAAGCTGACTGCTTCCTCCTCTCCCTGATCTGCTGCTGGTGAGTTCTCACTGCCCACAGCACATGCCGCAATCTTCCTATGACAAAGGTGTGCTGTCTTTTTAAATGTGCACTTTCCTGATTCCTAAAGGTATTGATCTTTTCACTTTGGCAGGGCTTCACAATTTCTTTCCTGTAGGCCGTTATTATTACAATAATGTACAGTGTGAATCCCCTGGTGGGTAGGCAGCTGAGAACTCTTTCCCTATGAGCAAGTAAAGATCATAAGGGTGGCCAGCGCTGCGGCTCACTAGGCTAATCCTCCGCCTGTGGCGCCGGCACACCGGGTTCTAGCCCCGGTTGCCCCTCTTCCAGGCCAGCTCTCTGCTGTGGCCTGGAAGGGCAGTGGAGGATGGTCCAAGTCCTTGGGCCCTGCACCCGCATGGGAGACCAGGAGAAGCACCTGGCTCCTGGCTTCGGATCAGCGCAGTGCGCTGGCCGCAGTGGCCATTGGATGGTGAGCCAACGGCAAAAGGAAGACCTTTCTCTCTGTCTCTCTCTCTCTCACTGTCCACTCTGCCTGTCAAAAAAATAAATAAATAAATAAAAAGATCATAAGGGTGTAACTAGTGTAAAGATATTCTGGCACATACCAACCAACATGATTAATGGAGTCCAGAATCTGCCACTCTCAAAATATGTGCCACTTTGACACAAGAGTTATTTTGGGAAGGAAGAAATGGAAAATTAGCAGATGCAGGAAGAGTTCTCTGCTTTCTGCCTGAAAGAAAGACATGAGATTCCCTTTGTGAAGATTTCCCCGAACTGCCGAGCCAGGAGGAGGAAGAGCGACTCTCATCACCGAGATGGAGGGTCGGCCCGAGGTGGGTCTGCACACACAGGCCCCCTAAAGCATCCCTTGCCTTCCATTAGTTTCCCCCATCCAGCATCCACTCACCTTCCCACACTTTATTGTCCATTGAAGCCAAAGTCCTTTCCTTTGTTAAAGTGGTCTATAAACTCTGAGTCTAATCATCTGTTTAAAAAAATTTATAGGCAGGGAGACAGAGACAGAGACAGCGAGAGAGAGATCTCATCTGCTGGTTTACTCCCCAAATGCTTGCAATGGTCCCAAGCCAAAACTGAAGCCAGGAGCTGGGAACTCAACCCAGATCTCCCACACAGGTTGCAGAGCGCAATCGCCTGACCCATTACTGCTGCCTCCCAGGATCCGGAGTAGCAGGAATCTGGATTCAGGAGCTGCAGCCAGGAAATGAACTCTGGCATGCTGATGTAGATGCAGAATCCTTAGCCACTAGGTCAAATGCCCTCCCCTCTAACTACTTTCTTGAGTTACTTCTTTTATTTTGAGATTTATTTTATTATTTGAAAGGCAGGCAGAGTGAGAGAGGCAGAGAGAGAGAGAGAGAATCTTCATCTGCTGGTTCACTCTACAAATGCCTGCAACAGCAAGGGCTGGGCCAGGCTGAAGTCAAGAGCCTGGAGCTCCATCCAGGTCTCCCACATGGGTACAGGGGTCCAAGTACTTGGGCCATCTTCTGCTGCTTTCCTGGGCACATTAGCAGGGAGGTGGAGCAGCAGTATAGTAGCCAGGACTTGAACTGATGCTCTGATGTGGGGTACCGGAGCTCCCAACTGGCAGGTTAACCCACTGCACCACAATGGTGCACCCCCACCTCCCAACCCCCACCCACAGTTAGCTTCTTTTCTGTGAACTCCTGTGCACATAAAAATATTAATAGAATCTGTATTGCTGTTCTCCTGCTGGAGTCAATATAGGTGTCTGTCTGTCTATCTATCATCTACCAACTACCTATCATCTATCTAGCTACACATACGCACACACATGCACACACACTCACACACACTGAAATATTATTCAGCCACAAAAAAGAATGAAATCCCTCCATTTGCAACAAAATAGATGTCACTGGAGGACACTATGTTAAATGAAATAATTCAGACACAGAAAGACAAACACTGCATGTTTTTTCTCTCATACAGGAGCTAAAAACAAAGTTGATCTGAATGGGAAGGACGTAGGGAGAGGTGGGATAGAGGGCGGTTGGGTAGTGAGTACCAAGAGTTAGACAGGAGGAAGTTCTTGTGCTCTACCTCACTGTGAATTCCCGGTAACCTGTGATGTCTTCTCTTTATAGAAGATCTTAAAGACTTCAAATGCATAGTAATGAGAAGGAGACGGAAATCCTCATCACCCTGATGTGATCAGATCACATTGTAGACCCTGAAATATCTCACTATGCCATATAAATATGTGCAATTATTAAGTGCCAAATAACATTTTAAACATGTTTAAGGTGATGAAACTGCTAACTAACCTGATTTGATCATTACACATTTTATCCAAGTATCATATTATCATACTGTGCCCTATAAATCTATACAATTAAAATATTATTAATAAAAAAGAATAAATACAATTATTAAAAAATATCCTTCCATCAGAACTCTAGGCCAGTGTTATGGTTTAATGGGGTAAGCTGTAACCTGCAATGGCAGCATCCCATAAGCGGACTGGTATGAGTCCTGGTTGTTCCACTTCTATCCAGCCCCTTGTTAATGCACCTGAGAATGTAGCAGAAGATGGCCCAAATACCCATGTGGGAGACCTAGATGAAGTTCCAGGCTCCTGGCTTAGGCATGGCCCAGCCCTGGCCTCTCTGTCACTCTGCCTTTCAAATAAATCATATAATAAATAAGTAAATCTTTAAAAAAAGAACTCTAGGCATGAGCTACATTTGCTGGGTTGCACCATTGTGGGGGGGGGGGTTGGGCTGAAATATGAACACACTCACAGTCACAGATGCGTGTTGCTGTGATCCCACTCAAACAAGCGCTGAGGTCTTCTATAGGATATGAGTCCTCTGGTGCTCCTGGCTGCTTCCTTCTTTGCCTGCCCATGCCCCAGCAGATATGCTCTGCTGATACTGGCGATGGACACAATAGATAGATAGATAGATAGATAGATAGACAGACAGACAGATAGATCCCCACCAACTTCTGTGACAGGAAACATGTCTCCTGGTTTGACATACTAGCCAAGTCCCTGTGCCCATCCGTCCCTCAAATCTACTCCACTGATGCCAGGGTTTGGATATAATCTGAATGTCTCCTAAGGCTTTATGTATTGAAACTTAATTTACATTGTGAGATATTAGGAGGGTGGAAATTGAATTGAACCACACGTTCAGAGGTTAGGTCATTCGGGTGAAGCCCCCATGATTGAATAGTGGTGACTTCATAAGAAGAGGGACAGACACTCATGTGCACGCCCTGTCTGCTCTCAGGTGATGCTCTGCACTGACTCAGGACTCAGCTGAAAAATGACGTCACTAGAGCAAGCCCTTTGACTTGTACCTCCAGATCCATGAGCCACACCTTCCCAAGCTTGCCTCTGACTGGAGCTCACAGGCAGGTCTCCCGGAGCCCTCATCCTGACTTTCTGGCAGCCCTCTAACGGTCAAATCTCCCCGAGCACATCTGTGTGGGGAGCAACTGGGAGCAACTCGGACTAGACTAAGTTACTGGAATTAAGACTTATTCTATGCATCTGCTTTCCCACAATATGGCGCTGAGAAGGGAAACAGCTTCTACACAGCTGCCTCCAGTTCAACCAATAAACTGTGGGACCTGCTCCTGATTGGAGGAGAGCAGCGTACTCGGCATGTGGGTAGCAGAGTTGGGATTGGTGGAAGAGGACTATAAAGGAGGAGAGAGACGGCATGCACCAGGAACATCTAAGGGGAACACCTGTGCAGCCTCCGAGAGAGCCGGCCGGCGGTGTGCCGCTCCCCCGCGGAAGTGGGGAATGTGGCAGGGGGAACCGCCCTTCCACGGAGGTGGAAGGGTCAGCAGCCAACCCGGGAAGAACCAGCAGCAAACCCGGGGAGGGCCGAGCAGACGAAATAACAGCGCAGGGTCCTGTGTCGTTCCTCCATGAAGAGGGGGAGCGACAATCTGGCCTCCTCCAAAGAGCACGGCTGCGACCAGCCTGAGGCAGGAGACGCCATCCCTCGCTGTGCCCTCTTCCCGAGTTAACACATCCACACAGCTGGGTTTTTCATTCATTCCCCACAGCATGACTGAGACCACACTGTAATGTTTAACAAGGTTTTACTGGAGGTTCAAGGGTAATGGAAGGAACACAAAACCATACGTGCATATCGTATGTGAGTATATGATACAATTTATTACATTATCTCCCCTGGGAGATACATAGAAGGGTAGTCAGATGTAGCTAGAGGTAGAGATAGAAATTCCAGGAATATGTCCACAAATGGCATAGACTGAAGATACAACCTGTAGTTTCTCACAGACCACTGGCTCCACTGGCCACTGCCTTCGTGGCCTCCATGCATGTGGTCAGGGCCAGCCCACTCCCACTCTTCCAGCCTCAGAGAGAGGCAGAAGTCACATCCCTTCATCTCAACCCAGGGCCAGCCACCCTGAGTCCTTATGGACTGTTCCAGAAACCATCTCTTTCAGGACAATGACAGCTATAACCCCCAGCAGAACTGCACCTTCACCCCCTCAAGGCTGGCTACAAGATAATAAATACAAAGAAGTAATCTCAATATAATACATTTCTAAAGTCTGGTTTCAAAAAAAATTTTTTAAAGATTTATTTATTGACTTGAAAGACAGAGTTACTGAGAGACAGATTGAGACTGAGGCAGAGAGAGAGAGAGATCTTCCATCTGCTGGTTCACCCTCCAAATGGCTCCAATGGCCAGAGCTGGGCCAGTCTAAATCCTGGAGCTTCTTCCGGGTCTCGCACATGGATGCAGGGGCCCAAGTGCTTGTGCCTTCCCAGGTGCGTTAGCAGGGAGCTGGATCAGAAGTGAGGTGGAGTTGGGGGGACCCTCTCAACCAACAACAGCAAGTTACAAATGTCAGGGCATTTGTAACTCTCTTTGTCTTCAACTCAATTTGATGACTATGTCAAATCCTCCATTCACCAGAATTGGAGGTGAAACAGCGTTTTATTGAATAGACTGAATTCTGGAGTTCCCCCTCTTCTTCCTTTATTTTTTTTAAAAGATTTATTTATTTATTTGAAAATCAGAGTTACACAGAGAGAGGAGAGGCAGAGAGAGAGAAAGAGAGGTCTTCTATCCGATGATTCACTCCCCAAATGGCTGCGAAGGCCAGAGCTGCGGCGATCCGAAGCCAGGAGCCAGGAGCTTCTTCCTAGTCTCCCATGTGGGTACAGGCACCCAAGGCCTTGGGCCATGTTCTACTGCTTTCCCAGGCCATAGCAGAGAGCTGAATGGGAAGTGGAGCTGCGGAGTGTCAAACCAGCACCCCTATGGGATGCCGGCGCTTCAGGCCAGGGCATTAACCCTGGGCCAGCCACAGTGCTAGCCCCTTTTCTTCATTCTTCAAGTGACTCGTAAGGCCTGGAGTGTGGGAAGGGGAGCACTTATTTAGTGCCTAGCAATGCTAAGGAGGGACATTTTACCCACAGCTGTTCACTGTCTTCCCCTGGCACTTGTGGACATGTGACCGCCCGGGGAGACTGACCATGACCGTGAAGCTGTTGATGCCCTTCTTTGCCCCTGGGGGTGGTGGGTGTATTCAGTCAGTTGTATGATTATACAGCTTGCAAAACAAGACACTTAAGCAACCATCAAGAGCACTGCAAGTCCTCACCACCCTGACTTCCTCTGCCTCCGTTTTCCATGTTGGTGTGGGGAGTGGTGCCGGGTGATTTCTGTGTTTGCTTTAATGGAGTTTGGGCTGCAGGTGTATTTAGTTTGTGATAAAAGGGTTATTTTATGTGGTTTCTCAGGCAGTTTCACATAAAGTTGGGTTATGATTAGCTGTGTTGATGAGGAATGATTTCCAAGAAGGTTTCCTGAGTGCCTGGGGCTGACTCACTCAGTGTCAAGACAGAGAACAAACACATGGGCCAGCGCTGCAGCTCACTAGGCTAATCCTCTGCCTGCGGCGCCAGCACCCCAGATTCTAGTCCCGGTTGGGGTGCTGGTTCTGCCCCAGTTGCTCCTCTTCCAGGCCAGCTCTCTGCTGTGGTCCGGGAAGGCAGTGTAGGATGGCCCAAGTGCTTGGGCCCTGTACCCACATGGGAGACCAGGAGAAGCACCTGGCTCCTGGCTTTGGATCAGTGCAGTGCCAGCCATAGCAGCCATTTGGAGGGTGAACCAACGGAAGGAAGACCTTTCTCTCTGTCTCTCTCTCTCACTGTCTAACTTTGCCTGTCAAATAAAATAAAATAACATCGGTGAATGCAGATTGCATAATTGTTATTATACAATGAAATTATTATTCAATATTTGACTGTGTTTGCCTGAGAGAGAACTTGCCAAACTTTCTGTTTATTGGGCATCAATCTATAACAACTCCTTTAGGAAAGAAAGACCATCAACTTTCCTCACACTTGAGAACAATCCTGGTTTTTTTTGTGTGTTTTTTTTTGTTTTTTTTTTTTTTTTTTTTTTTTTTTTTTTGACAAGCAGAGTGGACAGTGAGAGAGAGAGACAGAGAGAAAGATCTTCCTTTGCTGTTGGTTCACCCTCCAATGGCCGCCGCGGCCAGCGCGCTGCGGCCAGCGCACCTTGCTGATCCGATGGCAGGAGCCAGGTGCTTCTCCTGGTCTCCCATGGGGTGCAGGGCCCAAGCACTTGGGCCATCCTCCACTGCACTCCCGGGCCACAGGAGAGAGCTGGCCTGGAAGAGGGGCAACCGGGACAGAATCCGGCGCCCCGACTGGGACTAGAACCCCGTGTGCCGGCGCCGCAAGACGGAGGATTAGCCTAGTGAGCTGCGGCGCTGGCCAATCCTGGTATTTTTAAGATGTTTGACAGTAACATCCCATGAAACTGAAAGAAACTTCTCCAAGTTTCCCAATACTTAAAAGCATATTTTGATCAAATGTACTATAAAAAATCTTCAATATATTTTTATTTCTGCCATTAAAAATGACACTGTGAAATAGGTAGCTAATAGATGTGTGAGAAGGGTATGATAGACATGGTTTCAAGTACAAATTAACGAAAGAAATCTTACTTTTCTGAGCATTGCAATGTTTGTTGTTTGCCAGTTAAAATTATATCTAGTCTTCTCATTATAAATATTGGCATTCATATCTCATTTTATATTTATTATCTTACATTTTTTTCTTTAAAGAGAGCACCATGAATTGTGTAAGCTTTGAGGTTCCCACAAATCCTGAATCTACTCTGGTCTCTTTACCCAAACTCTCCCCGAATTTTAGTTCCTCTTCTACTTCCTCCTACCAGGGACCTGACCTGGGAAGGAAGTAGCCTGGCTTCTTTTATCTTCTCTCTCCAAGTTGTTGACCAGGACAGAAGGTCCTTTCTTGAGATCTGGTCTTTTGAAACTCAAAATAGGAGTGAGTTTTAATGTGGAGAGAGGCCATGCTACCTGGGATTCATGCCTAATTAATTCTTTGATGGGAAAATGGGGCAATAAGTAGGGTGTACCTAAAGGAGGGGACAGTGGCTTTGGGTTCTTAGACTTTAGAGGAACCTGTTAAAACAACAGGTGTCCTGGGTTTTAGATCGAGGAAGTAACACTTGCTTCCTTTATTTAAATTATTTCTTCACCCATGACAACAAAATAGTGACAAAGTGGTCTCTTGGGAACTGGGGCCATGAAAAATTGGCTTCAGAAATAACCAGAGAGAATAGGATTGTTCAGTGAATTTTCCAAATCTGTGGTGTTCTCAGAATCTTTCAGGAACTGACAGACGATGTCATTTCAACATTCCAAGAATGGACAAAGTGATTGTGGGTGTCAACCCTAGCCAATGCAAGGCCAGACGAATGAAGGAAAGAGACCAACGGTCTCAGACCCTGCATCCAATATCATTTTCCCTACGATTCTTGCAATGTTCTCATGACATGCACTAGGTGTCCTTGGGAAACACAAACAGAACACAAAGGGACAGCATTGGGGCTGGCATCGTGGTGTAGTGGGTCAAGCTGCCGCCTGCTGCATCCCACATGGGTAGCAGTTTGAGCCCCAGCTGCTCCACTTCAGATCCAGCTCCTTGCTAATGCACCTGGGAAAGCAGCAGAAGATGGCCCAAATCCTTGGACCCCTACATTCTCGTGGGAGACCCAGAGGAAGCTCCTGGCTCCTGGTTTTGGAGTGGCTCAGTTCCAGCCACTGAGGCCATTTGGGAAGCGAACCAGTAGATGGAAGATCTTTCATTCTGTTTCTCCCTCTGTCTCCCTCTACAACTCTGTCCTTAAAATAAATAAAATACATTTTTAAAAAATAAAATAGTGAGCGGGGGCAGTAGCATTTCCTGACACGAGGCCACCCCTCCCAGCTCCTACAGTGCTGCTCAATTGGGCGGATCAGGTCAGGGGAGCGAAGCAGAAACAAGTGTCACCACGTGGCTGGCAGATTCACACTGAGGACAGATGTTCATCCACTTCTACTGCTTCACAGCAGTAAGGGTAAGTCTGGAAGGCAGTCAGCTTCCAGATCACAAGGAGTGTGGAAGGACTCAATACTAAAAGCTAAACGCCCTTCGGGACAGGGAAAACTACAGGCAAATCCTTGAAGCTCCACAAAGGTGGCTTTGGCATCAGTGAAGTCACACACGGTTTCACAGAGTGGGGCATGTGAACAATGGGGTAAGAAAGGCTGGATTTGTGCACAAGTCAACAATGCCTATGGACATCGACATTTTCCCCCAGTGCGGTGTTGTGGTGATGTGGATTAAGCCACCGACTCCACGTCTGATCCAGCTCCTTGCTAATGTGCCTGGGAAGGCAGCAGATGACGGACCAAGGACCTGGCCCCTGCCACTCACTTGGGAAACCCGGATGGAGTTCCAGGTTCCTGGCTTCAGCCTGGCCCTGCTGTAGTCATTGCAGCCATTTGGGGGAGTGAACCAGCAGATGGAAGATCTCTCTTTCTCTCTCTCTCTCTCTATCATTTAAATAAATAAAATAAATATTTAAAAAAATATATATGTTTTCCCCTGTTTTGCAACATTGAAAGATTCCTTGGGTGCCTGAGAGGATCAGGACCTTTTACGTGACGCTGAAGTCCTGTGGTTTCCCAGGCGGGTGTGCTAGAGGAATCAGGTCCACGCATGAGACAAGGGACAAAGTTCTGTCTTCCATAGCAGAGGGACCAACGTCTGCATCTGAGCTCCGCCACTTTGCACCCCTGGGGGCTCACCGCCTCTGGAATTCAGTTCTCTAAGGGTCTCTAACACGGACCTGAGGCTCCCTTCGGCCACAGCAGCACTGGGTGTGGCCAGTGCTAAGTCAGAAAACTCCCCGAACTAGTAGGAGGCGCTGTACGGAACCCCGCAACCTGGGAATGCCTGCCTGATGGGCAGACAGCCAGTCACTGCCGTGGGGGAAGAGAAGGAAATCGGTATTGATCTGCAAATGGCAGAGCAAGGAGCTGGGCAGCCATGGCTTGATCCCCAGAGGAGGTAGAGGTGCAGCTTCTTATAAAGTGAAATTGGGGCTGGGGTCCAGGTTCCTGGCTGGTCAGGGGTGCTCATGACCTTCCCTTGATTGGTCAGCGATGCTGTGATCTTAGGGGCATCTCTTCGGAGGCCAAGTGGGCTTCCGTGGGTCTCGGCGGTTGCATCTAAGTGGTGGTGCAATTTCGCCGTCTCGACCTGGAACTCCCCTAAACAAATGCCATCCAGACAACACCGGCCAACGAGGTTTTAATCTACTGGAAGAGCAAATGACTCCTTAAGTGTGGTGATGAGAATCTGCTAGGCCACAGGGCCAGTTGTCCCACTCCCTCAGCTCAGTGAAGGGTAGCCATCCTAAGGGAAGGGAGAGGAAACCTGGGGCTAAGGGCGGGAGGCTGAGTGTTGGTGATGTCTTGCCTATGCTTTTAGGGACATTCGAATAGGGGTTTGGTTTCGGTAGGTCCTGGCAAATTGCAGACACTGCAAATGGCACACCTAATGAACTTTTTTTACCTTTAGGTTTTTAAAGCCTTGGTTACAAATAGAATATATGTGAATTTTTACCGGCAAGCATTTTCCTTTGAAGTAATGGAAGCATTTCTACGGAGTCCATGACCTCCATCTGTAGATTTATTGTACGTGAAGGGACACACTAGCAGGGGTCTTCCTATGAGTCCCTCCAGCTCCTGCTTCCATAGGTGGTTGCAAATCTTCCCTGAGTGGCACTGGGATCCACTGGGAAGGACCACAGCTATTCTATCAAACCTTATGAAATTACTTTCATCAGCAAATGTTAGCTTTGGAATTTCCCTTATAAAAGTTTACTCCAGGCTTCCTTGGAATTCTTAAATAGCTCAGCAAGCACTTGAGATCTGATATAAGCCAGGAAACAATTTTCTTTGGAAGAGACAAGCTCCCTTAAATGTACATGCACTTGCAAAGTAGCCATTACTCTCACCATTTTCGTTAAGTAATTCAGAGGCCACACGAGCTACACAAAAGGCTTCTTTCTTCGATCAGCCTCTAGCGAAGGATTAACCGGAGATCTGAGAGGGCCCATTCATCTTATTTACAGTTCTTGTGCAACGTCAGAACACCGTGTGCTCTTCCTCGCAACTGAACAACAGCCCCAACGACTGGCAGCACTGGGCAGCTTCCCAGCTCCCCGCCAGGGTTTCCGTTTGGTCAGCATTCTCTGCTGCGTCCCAGCTGCTCTACTTCAGATCCAGCTTCCTGCTGTGGCCTGGGGAAAAGCAGTGGAACATGATGCAAGTGTTTGGGCTTCTGCTATCCACCTGGGAGACCCAGATGAAGCTCCTGGCTCCTAGCTTTGGCCTGGCCCCCAGCCCTGGCCGTTGTGGCCAACTGGGGAGTGGCCAGAAGATATTCTCTATCTCTGTTTCTCTCTGTGTGCCCCCACCATTCCCCCTCTCTTTCTGTAACTCAGAATTTTAAAATAAATAAATAAATATATATATATATATTTTAATTCTGGGTCTTTAGGTGGTCTGGAACAGAGCAAAGAGGAAAACAGGCTCAAGTTCAGCTGTCATTTGCTTTGTGTTTACTTATTAATTTTTTTTTTTGACAGGCAGAGTGGACAGTGAGAGAGAGAGACAGAAAGAAAGGTCTTCCTTTGCCGTTGGTTCACCCTCCAATGGCCGCTGCGGCCGGCGCACTGCGGCCGGCGCACCGCGCTGATCCGAAGCCAGGAGCCAGGTGCTTCTCTTGGTTTCCCATGTGGGTGCAGAGCCCAAGCACTTGGGCCATCCTCCACTGCACTCCTGGGCCACAGCAGAGAGCTGGACTGGAAGAGGAGCAACCGGGACAGAATCTAGTGTCCCAACCGGGACTAGAACCTGGTATGCCGGCGCCGCAGGCGGAGGATTAGCCTATTGAGCTGTGGTGCCGGCCACTTATTAATTTTTAAAAAAGATTTATTTATTTATCTGAAAGGCAGAGTTACAAAGAGGCAGAGGCAGAGAGAGAGAGAGAGAGAGAGAGAGAGAAGTCTTCCATCCGCTGGTTCACTCTCCAAATGGCCGAAATCTGGAGCTGAGCCAATCTGAAGCCAAGAGCTAAGGAGCTTCTCCGAAGCAGGTGCAGGGGTCCAAGGACTTGGGCCATCTTCTACTGCTTTCCCAGGTCATAGCAGAGAGCTGGATGGGAAGTGGAGAAACCAGGACTCAAACTGGCGCCCATATGGGATGCCAGCATGGCAGGCGGCGGCTTTACCCACTATGCCACAGCGCCAGCCCTTGTGTTTATTTAATCTCTCATTTTCTTTTTGCCTTCTTCTATAAAACAAAAAGAAAAATGTCACAGTCTTTGCAGGATTGTTGCGGGAGATCTGGTGTCGCAGGGGCAGGAGGAGGGCTCTGCGGTGCCGAGTGCCGGGGTCTGCGTCTCTCCCTGAGAGGTGTGGTCTTCTGTTTGCAGCACAGCTCCTGTGTGACAGCTCACTGTGCGCAGCGCTTCCTGTCCCAGCTTCCTCCTCTGCCAGCTCACAGCTTTTCTTCCCTGCCAGCCTCTTTGTCTTGTGACCATAAAGAATGAGGCACATGGACAAGGAAGGCGTCAACAAAGCTCAGAGGGCCTGCTCCAAAGGGGCTGCCTGCCCTGAGCAGGTCCTCCAGACTGCCTGGCTCACATCTTTATGCTTTCCCAAAGCAGAAAGTTTTTCCTGATTGGTCAGCGTATATGCTAATGAAGTATTCACATGCGCCAATCAGGGGACTGATACTGCCTTAGCCTGTTTTGCATAGAAGTTTGCAAAGTGTTTGGTGAGGTCTTTCAGGTAGAGGCAACAACATCTGAAGATCTCAGTGTACCTGTTTCTCCTGTCTCCCTCTCCTTTAGCACTCCCGGAGAGTCTCCGCATGTGTTTGTTTTTTCTTTCCTACCTCTTTACTTTTCCTTTCTGGAGGTCCCTGGATTCCCTATCAGGATCATTGTGAAAAATGAAGAAGAAAGTGTGTATAAAGCACCCAGCATAATGTCTGGTAGTATTATGTATTCCAATAAACAAAGATGTTATGTAAATCATGATAGTAAGGGGATGTGCAATGTGCTTTTCCTTGTTGTATTCCCCGCACTAAATGCGCTGCCTTTTCTTAAATAGTCAACAACACTCAAAAATGTTTCATTAGAGAAGGTGTTACTAAGTGATACGAATTCTTGGCTGTAATAAGTATCTTTTTAAATGTTCTGTGTTGGATGGTTAAGTTGCTGGTTGGAAGGTCACATCCATGTTGGAGGGCCTAGATTTGAGTCCTAGCCCTGCTCCCAATTCTAGTTTCCTGCTAATGCACACCCTGGTGAGGCAGCAGGTGACGACTCAAGTAGTTGGGTCCTTGCCACCCTGGTGGAAGACTTAGATTGAGTTCCTGGCTGCCTACTTCAGCCTGGCACAGCCCTGGCCGTTTGGGGCATTTGGGGAGTGAACCAGTGAATGGAAGATCTCTTTCTGTCTATGTCTTTCTCTGCCTTTCCAGTAAATGAAAAATAAGTAAAATTTTAAAAAATCCATTTGGCAGAACCATTGCTATGAGTATTATTATAGATAAAGGGTTGTGCTGTATTTAACACAATGGGATAACAATAAGTGATCGTTTGTGTTACATCTTCTCTATGTAGAAGGAAGTGGTAGGGCACAGAGAAGGGCAGTTTATCACATAAATGAACAGTTCTCTAAACAGGTCTGCCAACCCTGGGAATTGAATCTACGCTATAGTACGGTAGCTACTCACAGATGAAAAATGCCCAACAGGATTTATTGCTAAGTGAAGTCATGGCCAAGGCCCCATCTCACAGCAAATCTTCTTGACTCCCAGCACTAGCTTCCCAAAGTTGCTCCAGGGGCACTGCACATGCTAATGCATCCATTTGTCAATGAGAACCCAGGGAGCAGGCGTCTCCCTCATCAGGGCCTCCCACGTTGGGTAGACCTCCTTGGGTGAATGACACTGCAAGAGGAAGGGTCATTACGCTACTACGCTCTGAGAGCGAGCTGGCCTCACGGCCTCATCCATCCTTGCCACATCCCCACAGGAGGGACCAGCTCCCAGCTCCACCTACTGCCTTGGGTTAAATGCAACACAGACCAAGACATCCAAGCTGGTCCTGTGGCTCTGCTGAGAACGGGCTTGGTTTGATAATTTACGGAACTATCCCCCAGGCTTGAGCATGGGTGGAATTCATGGTGTAAATTCTATGGCTGGCTGTTCACTGAAGAACTCTACTCCCTTTCTATGTTACCAGGAAGTGGCCTTGAAGTGGCCGCTGAGGCAGCAATGACATTTTCCCAAAATGAATACATTTAATTTGGGTCATGTGACTTAGTTCTGGCTGTATAAGGTGGGTGGAAGTGATACATGATGCTTCTAGGCCTGGCCAATAAAAGGCCAATAAAAGCCTGCTGCAGGGGCTGGCCCAGTGGCACAGTGGGTTAAAGCCCCACCAGCTGGCATCTCAGCTGGTTTGAGTCCTAGCTGCTCCGCTTCTGATCCAGCTCTCTGCTATGGCCTGGGATAGCAGTAGAGGATGGCCCAAGTGCTTGGGCCCCTGCACCCATGTGGGAAACCTGGAAGAAGCTCCTGGCTCCTGGCTCCTGGCTTGAGACCCTTTGCTGTCACTGCCCTGTCTGTTGGTGGAAGTCAGTGCCTTGGGTAGTACCTGTAGGACACCCCGGTCTCTCAGCAAATGTCTCCGCAGGATTGTGTGGAGTGGAGCCGCCTTTTCCCTGTGCCAGCTGGATCCTTCACAAGGGGAAATGAAATTTCAGTCCTGTTTTACCTCTGAGGTTTGGGGAGCTGGGTGTGATAGCAGCTAACATCAGCTTAGTACCAGATGATCTGTGCCGGACTTTGGCTAGAATGTCAGCCCAGGTGTGCTGGAGATTTGGCCATGTAGCAATCAGATAATTGAAGGGTTCGGGTAGGTGATCACTCCAAACAAGACCAAGGTACCTTGCACCATCATTCAATACATGTTTACAGATTTCAGGATGAGAAGAAGGAAGCCTGATTTTTAAAACTTTAGTCTTGTGTCTTGAATGCTGAATAGATTTCAAATGTGGAGTAAGTCCCAGCCTGTACAGAGGGGAACATCCATTAACTAAAGCTTTTCAAAAGTTCTTAGAGTTTCATTATCCAAATGACCATCTTTGGAGTAATTATTGCAAGGTGTCCGGCGCGTAACAAATCTTCCCAGGCAGACGAATCAATTAATTCACAGGCTTTTATTGGGATTCCGTTCCCAGGCGAGGTTCCCCAGCTCCAACAGAGCGGGGGGCCGGGGAAGTCGCGGATCAGAGATTGGGAGGGCTCCTTTTATAGATTCAGGGCGTGGGGGTTAAAGGTTGAGGCGGGTCTGATCCTCATTGGTTGACCTTTAGGCACCCGCGGGGACCTTGACAAGGACTTTTCTTCCCCGGAAGTGCAGGTAGGGACTCTCCATTCCCGGAAGTATAGGCCTTCCCTCCTTGCGGATCCCGAAGCTACCAATTATGTCTTGATAATAAATTTAATTGAGGAAGAAACACCAAGAACTTTATATTCCTAACTGAGTGTGAGCAACACTACTTATCTGTCTTGACCAAAGAAAAAAATAGCCCAGACAATAATCAACTGGGCTCCTAAATGTCTTAAACAACATCTGTAGACTCCCTAACTGCCCAGATACTAGCACAAAAAAGGCTGTGTTTTGAGTTTCATTGCAACTCTTCCCATATAAGGAAGGGTCCCGGCATGAGGACAGCTCACTTTCACTTCAGTAACTTTTGTGGACATTTTCTCCTCTCCTTTATTGGCCTTATCCCACAGACTCCTCGGACTGGGAAGGTTGCCAAGTTCCTCACATCTAGCCACCTAAGACATTCACCGGAAGTGTGCACTTCCCTTTTCTTCCCAGCAACAATGGGTTTACCCAGTGGGCAGGAAGTCCTGTCGGCCATCAGCTGTGCCATGTGTGTGTGTGTCTTACCCACACTGTGACATAAAACAATCGTGTAGGAGGGGATGTCAAAACTTCATGGAAAAATTCCATTAAAACATGAGTTTTGTTTTGTGCAAAACAATTAAAATTCATACTCAGTTTTTTCATAATAAACATTTCCCGTTAATGATCTGAAGCCCCCTCATATGAACTAACACGGAAGGCTTACTGTGGGACTGCCTGAGAATCCTTGACCTCCCTGAAAAATTTCCAGTACGGCTCTGCTCAGGCCGGGGCCACTGCTGCCCGTGCTGCGTTTGATCTGCCCTCCTCCTGGGGCCATGGAGTGGCCTGGGCGGATGCCTGTTCTCAGTGCCCTCACCCGTATTCTGCTCTCTTTCCCCTTTTAGAAGAGTGATTTATTCCAGGAAAGTGTGTGTGTGTGTGCGTGTGCACGTGTGTTGCTTCAAGTGAGACAAGTGAGTCATCCATCACTGCATCTGAAACTCTAGGAAAGTCACTGATAAATGTTAGTGTATTCATTAACCTAACAGAGTCATAGGTTTGATTCGGAAAATCTCCCAAATAATAAAACCAGTGTAAATAAGTATCCTGCTCATACCTGGTGCCCAGGGACTATGGGTGCCTAACGTCATCCCACAGCTGTCTTCTGTATGCTCCTGGCGTCTGTGGGTTTGGAATTTAGACAGCAGGAGTGGCTCCCGTCTGCTCTGCGATGCCCAGGGCCCTCACCGATCACCTCCTCCTCACTCCCGTGTCAGGAGATGAGAGTTGCTGCCCACAGCTCCTCTCCAGGCCTCCCCGTGTGGTGCGGCTCCCTCACAGTAGGAGGCCTCAAGGCCCTTGGATTTCTGGAGCTCAGGGCTCCAGGTGCAGGTGTCCAGCAAGCTCAGCCACCCTGTATGACTTCATCTCTACTACATGCTGCTGGCTGGAGGCCAGTCACACACCTGCCCCATCTGAGGGAAAGCGAACTGACTCCAGGGCTTGTTGGGAGGCTGGCCAAGTTCTAGAAGGCCAGGGATGCTGTGGCGATGTTTTCCTCTTTGGGATGCACAATGGGCCTGAATCTGCTGTAAACAAATGCTTTGGGGTGGGGTCTGCACGAGGAAAAGCTTTTCTTCATTGGGAAAAGTCTGGTTAGCTCTGGAAAGATGAAGAAGACAAGAGGAAATGCTGGGAGGAGATTTTAGCTACAAGGAGGCAGGGGCGTTCGGGGAAGTGTGACTCCAGCAGGTACCTTCAGTATTGGTAGAGAGGGACAGGAGTAGAGGGGAATCAGTGGGGAATGTAGACACATCTAGAAGTGGTTTGAAGGGCTGGCGCTGTGATGCACTAGGTTAATCCTCCGCCTGCGGCGCTGGCATTCCATATGGGCGCCAGTTCTAGTCCTGGCTGCTCTTCTTCCGATCCAGCTCTCTGCTATGGCCTGGGAAAGCAGTAGAAGATAGCCCAAGTCCTTGGGCCTTCGCACCCATGTGGGAGACCTGGAAGAAGCTCCTGGCTCCTGGCTTCGGATCGGTGCAGCTCTGGCCGTTGCGGCCATTTGGGGAGTGAACCAGCGGATGGAAGACTTTTCTCTGTCTCTCCTCCTCACTGTCTGTAACTCTAACTTTCAAATACATAAAATCTTTAAAAAAAAAAAGTGGTTTGGGCATTTGGTTGACAAAATGAAGGCCCAAGAAGCAGCTGTGCCAATATCCCCTCCCGTTTCCCACCCTCAAACACATCCTTAGGATTTTCTGTTTTATTTGTGTCACTTTAAATAAGCTAAGAGCTCTTTTGCTCTTCTGGCTTATTAAGGCATAACCATACTTGCTATCTTTTGAGTTCTCTTTAATATATACTACATCTTCACGGATATAATTTGTTCTGACCTCTCACTACCACTTTCAATTTGCTGTGATTTTATTCAAAATTTGGAGAGAGTGAATTCACTCTGACACTTACTCCCCCCCCCTCCCGCCCCCATTCAACCTGGCTATCTCTTTCCTCTACAATGCTGAACTTGACCTGCGGTGGCCTTCATCTTTTCTCTATGTGTCATTCATGTGTTAAAGAATCCTAGCCTTGGATGCTGATCAGTCATCCTAAATATTTTGCAAGGCAAATGTGTTGAAACCTGGGGCAATGTTGAATCATCTTTTTTTTCTTTTTGACAGGCAGAGTTAGTGAGAGAGAGAGAGAGAGACAGAAAGGTCTTCCTTTTTCTGTTGGTTCACCCTCCAAATGGCTGCCACGGCCGGCGCGCTGCGCTGATCCAAAGCCAGGAGCCAGGGGCTTCTCCTGGTCTCCCACACGGGTGCAGGGCCCAGTCACTTGGGCCATCCTCCACTGCACTCCCTGGCCACAGCAGAGAGCTGGCCTGGAAGAGGAGCAACCGGTACAGAACCGGCGCCCCAACCGGGACTAGAACCCGGTGTGCCGGCGCCGCAAGGCGGAGGATTAGCCTAGTGAGCTGCGGTGCCGGCCGTTGAATCATCTTTGTATCCAAATGACTAGCAAGAAGGTAAGATATCAAATTGGGTCAACCCAACCCTTACCTGGAAATACACCTCTGTGTTATTCAAATCAAGAGTCAGGAAGGTTAGTTCATTGAAAATTACTCTGAGTGTCTTAATTGGATGGTTGCTGTAAGGAATTAAACAACCAAGAAGCAGTGCCTTCCCCACCCCAGATGATCTTCCAAGCTGTTGGAGTGTCAAAGCAGGAGCACACAGAAAAGCAAAGAACAGCAAGGCGGCAACACGACACGAGGATGCTTCTCCCACCCCGGCACGTCCACACCCTCTCCCTGCAGTCTGTGCATCTGCTGCATCACCTGACAGCCGCAGTCTTGCAGGCACGACTGAGCGAAAGATCTGGGATGGAGAGATGATCCTAGATCATCTGGGGTTATTCCAGTAGGATGACCTACTGGAATCACGACAGTCCTTATACATCGGGGTAAGGAACATTTTCTAGGCCCAGGGCCCTTTGGATATTTAAAACATCACTCTCAGTCCATACAAAGTTATCAGCTTAACAAGTAGCCTGCCCTAGATTTATTGAATGTTGAGTTAGTTCTGCCTGTGGTTGCTTCCGTAGGGCCAGACCAAATGGTTTCACAGGACTTATACGTTCCCCACCTTCTGTATGTGGAAAAGAGAGGCAAGAGAGTGACACAGCACAATGTGAAAAAGACTTGACCAGCCACAGTTGTCTTTGGAAGACAGAACGAGCGGGATCAGACCCAGGACAAAAGCTGTCTTTAGAGGCTGGGAAAGGCAGTGAGACACACAGTCCTGCCAACACTGAGATTCTAGGCCAGTAGGAACAATCTTGGACCTCTGAAGACTGGAAGGCAACAATTTTGTGTTTTTTGAAACTACTAAGGCTATGGCAATTTGTTACAGCAGCCTTAGGAAACTCCAACAAACAGCAAACTCAATGAAATAAAAATCCAGGAAAAAAAAGTGTCATAGGTCAATAAGCCAGAATGGCCAAATGCTAAATTTTCTATGGTCAAGTATATGCACCTTCCTCCCCTACAAAATTTTCACTTCTGTAAAATCAAGTATGAAAACTTCTTAAGTGGGTTTATGGGAAAAATGGAGTCGGGGCAGACCATTCAAAAAGTGTGGAAGTTAGTTCCAGAACACATAACACACACAAGAAAAAAATAAGTCACAATGCTAATAAAAATACCAGTATACCACTTGTGATGCCAGCTCCCCTGTATCAGAGCACCAGTTTGAGTCTCAGCAGCCCTGCTTCCAATCCAGCTCCCTGCTAATGCACTTGGGAAAGCAGTGGATGATGGCTCAAGTACTTGGGCCCCTGCACCCAAGGTGTGAGTCCTGGATGGAGTTCCTGGCTCCTGGCTTCAGCCTGGCACAGCCCTGGCTGTTGTGGCCATTTGGGGAGTGAACCAGTAGATGGAAGATAGTGTGCTTTCTCGCTCGCTCTCTGCCTTTCAAATAAATAAATAAATCTTTTTTTTTTTAAAGGTGAGTGTACTTTCAACTTCACCGGCATTGTATCTCTGGCAGTCAGTCTCTTCTTTGCTTCTTTCTACCCTGGGCTCATGCTTTCTTCTCAAGAATGAAATGCTCCTAAGGCAATTGTTTCTTTTCTTTTTTTTTTCTTTTTTCTTTCTTTTTTTGACAGGCAGAGTGGACAGTGAGAGAGAGAGACAGAGAGAAAGGTCTTCCTTTGCCGTTGGTTCACCCTCCAATGGCCGCCGTGGCCAGCGCACCGCGCTGATCAGATGGCAGGAGCCAGGTACTTCTCCTGGTCTCCCATGGGGTGCAGGGCCCAAGCACTTGGGCCATCCTCCACTGCACTCCCGGGCCACAGCAGAGAGCTGGCCTGGAAGAGGGGCAACCGGGACAGAATCCGGCGCCCCGACCGGGACTAGAACCCCGTGTGCCGGCGCTGCTAGGTGGAGGATTAGCCTAGTGAGCCGTGGCGCCGGCCAAGGCAATTGTTTCTGATAGTGACTTGCTCTAGGAAAACCAAAACCGCACCCCTGAGGTGTCCTGCTAAGTCGATCATTCCTTTTTAAACTCTAGGGGAAACGCCTTCGCAGATTGCTTATCTTCCCTTACAATTTCCCCAGAGTGGAAAGTTCAGTTTCTTGAAGTTAGGCAATCAGCTCCTGTTTGCACTAAATGGAAGAAACTTCTGCGGAACCATTCAGATGGTTTTTCCTTAAAGTGTCCATAAGGTGCTACAGCTGTGCATTTCATCTGAACTTGCTGCTTGTTGCTTCAAAACATTAATCTGCATGAGAAAAAAATGAGTGAGACGAGACTGTAAGCTCAACCAAAGGTGGCCTGGGTGAGGTTGGCCTTCTGCTGCAGGTGGTCTTGACCGTGGACCTTGAGCCTGGACCGTGAACAAGACGGCGGAGAGCACAGGACTATCTTCCAAGCAGATGGAAGAAATCCGTTAGCCCTATCCAGCATGTGCTGTCCACGTGGGGGCTGTGTTTGGCTCAGGCCCCACTGACTGCCACGATCGTGGTGGCCAGAGATAGCACACTCCTCACTCACGCGTGCCTTCCTGCTCCCATGGTTTTGGACTGTGGGCCTGTAAGAGAGTGTTAGCCCTAGGTTTCCTCACCCGAACTTCAAGGTGCCTTAGCCTTGTGATTTCCCCCTTCAGATCAGCCTTCTGTGCTTTTGTGGGACTGGTTTTCTTGGAGGAAATAAAATGCAGAAGAGTTAGTTCTAGAGAGAAAGACCTCAAATGACTGGGATGCCTCTGCTCATGGTAGGGTGGTGAGTGAGAAAAGGCCTCATCAACGTGGAAACCGTGGGAGAGGTGGGCCCTCCACTCGGCCCTGATGCCACAGATTGGAGTCTGCTGGATATTAATGTGTGCCATGGATTTATTTATTTTTTAAAGATTTATTTTTTTGAAAGGTGGAGTTACAGAGAGGGAGGAGAGAGAGAGAAGCACCTGGGCCATCTTCTACTGCTTTCCCAGGCCATAGCAGAGAGCTGGATCAGAAGTAGGGCAGCCAGATCTTGAACTGGCACCATATGAGATGCCGGCACTGCAGGTGATGCGTTATCCACCACGCCACCACACCAGCCCTGGGTGCCATGTATTTATACCCGTTTCTCAACCTCCGCTCCATGATTCATGTCTAAGCTGCAATCCTGTGTAGTTCATTTGCTTCTGCCCACTCTCCCACTCCCTTCTCCCTTTTCCTGTTTTATCCCGAGTTTTTTCCTTCTCTTCTCCCTTCAAATCCACCCTCTAAATCTAGAACCGACACTCCACGTGCCAAGGTACTTGTGCGCACCGCAGCTGTGCGTGTGGTCTCCAGGCCCCTCCTCCCTGGGCTGCGTGCTGTGCCCCGACCTTGCCATCCATTTGCAGCACCTGCCCTGTTTACACTCTCCCTCCCAGACTCAGGGTTGGCCTTGTGTTCCAAACGGGTTACACACACACACACACACACACACACACCAGCATTTTCAGACTTTCTCCTGCTGTCTTCAGTTGGAACCGCTGATCCCTGGGCCGAGCGTGCCTGTAATTGGAACCGCCAATCCTTGAGAGGGTTCAAAGGAGAGATACAGAGAGGATCGGGGAAACAGGCTACACAACCTGGGAAAAGCAGGTGCGGTGCTGGGGGATCGTAGATGGGGTTCCTCCCCAGAGCATGCGAAGCCCCTTCATTTCCCCACAAGGAAGTTACCTTCAGCGGGCCTGAAAGTTTCTCTAAGAAGGAAGAGCTGGAAGCAAGTAAATATAAGCTGGAGCTTTGTCTGTCACCCCCCCAAAAAGATTCCGAAAGATGCTGGGGAACGACACACGCATGTAAAATGTTTTCACTCACTCATTCAAGAAATAATCGTGAAAAATGAGTTCCCTGTAAATGGATTAGTAAGTGCTGATCAGCTGGCATATGTAAGTGAATTGGATTTAAATTACACATTAAGGATAATTATAAGGCTGTAAGAAGGAGAGCAATTACACTTGGCTCAAACGGGGGCTTGTTACAGGCAAGAGGAGCAGAGAATCGCAGAGGCAGATTTCCCTGGCACCACCTTCAGCCCCCGCTCTGCGGTGCTTGCAGGTGTAAATGTTTGCTCGCCCGTTGGTTCAGCAAATCATGGGGCTGCCCCACCCAACCTGCTGCCAAGGTATCGTATTTTAAGCTGGCATGGTGAGAATAATATTGGCCTTTGTGTTCTAAAGGAGTGGCACGAAGTACAGTGGACCTTGACCTTCAAAGAACACCAGGATCTCCATAATCCACCCACCACCAGTCATCCCACTAGATTAGCAGTCCTATACAGCAGCATTTTTCCATGTATCATGTTTTAAGGACAGTGTTCTAGAGAAAAGCTTAGGAAGTTAACACAATACGGTGTAGTATGGGAGGGGCCTGGGGGAGGTGAGCAGTGGATGGTTTATATGGAAAGGGTTTATAAGTTATTTTAAAAAATGCTACCAAAAGATAAGGGTGTCCTTGTAATAGGCAGCCTCTAACATTGAGGGGATGGGGAGTCTGTGGAAGAAGTATGGAAAGAATTTCAGGCAGCAGATAAATCCACTGGGGAGGCAGTGGGTCTGTGACTAGGCATAGAGTGGTGGCGTTTGAGATGTTACTCAGCTGTGGCCAGGTGTCTGCTTCCATTTGGTTTGTAGGAAGAGATTACTTGCAGCCTACACTCTGAAAAAACAGTTTAACGAAGCATAGGACAACTAGAGATCGCTTCACGGACCCACGTGATCAGGAATCAAAGTAGATGTCCCACATGCTGGGAGCCTGACAGCTCCACGCCAACACAGTCACAGAGCCTCGCCATTGGGGAACAGGCTGTGAGAGGCACAGGGACTTCCTGGAGAAATGAGGAAAGGGTCCGTGGTGAATGCAAGCCCTAGCTATTCCCAGGAAATGGTCTAAAGAAGTGAAAATAAACACACATGTCCCAAGTTGGGACAGATTTTCTGCTGAAAGGCAGCCTGGAGACGGATATTTATTTCAGGCTGCTAAAATGCACTTCCTCTCTGCGAAGGGGCACTCGACCTCCTCGCGTCTGCTCTGGGTTTTGTGTGTGGCCAGATGATTCTCCAGCCCCGCTAGCTGACGAGGCAGGCTCCACAGGAAGAAACCCTCACTTGGCTTTGTCAGTTTTGCAGGCGAGCAAAGTTGTCAATGAAATCTCTTTGATGCAACGACCAGCTCTTTCATCTATCATTGGCATCCATCAGGCAAGTTCCAAAATTCTCACCAAGTAGAACTTAAGGGGATCCAAAGACACTGCTACAAACCTAGGGAATTTCTCACTAGGCAGGTGGACACAGCAGCAGCATATGGGGCTGTGGGTGTGAGACTCGGGCTGGGCTACAGGCAGGATGTTTCTCAGTGAACACATCACTGCTGGTTTTCCTGGGGTAGCTCTCCCCGGATCCAGTCAGCTTGGATGTGCTCTGAGGTGACCGGATATTAACTTGACTGTTAATGACATTGAGAAAATCTCAGTGTGGGACTTCGACTTCAGATTTTTAAGACTTCCATGTTGGGTAGAAGTTGATATGTAAACTTTATTTTTAAGTCGTAACTTCCTTCCCATATAGTATGAAGGAGACAGAGTGGGGGTCAGTCTACAAGAGATGTTTCCCCAGGTGTCTGGATGGATCCTTGAGCTAAAAGAAACCTGACACCATGGAGAAGCACCAGGAGGCTCTTGGGCCCAGATCCGGGGTTTCAGGCACTTGGCCGTGTACCCAATCCCACTGAAGCTGAAGACTCCAAAGCAGTGGGAGAGCATTTGCTGTGCCACAACTGAAACAGGAAGTGGAACTGAAGACAAGAAAGTGACATTTAGAAAATGCCCAGGGAGTTCACTGAGGGTTACAAATGATCTGTGTTTAAGATCTCCTAAGAAACCATCACAGGGCTACACGTGTTTCAGGCTCTTGATGCGGATCGGTATAGACTTGTTGTAAAATGGAGAAATTGCACCAGCACCGTTTCTGCTTTTTTTTTTTTTTTTTTGATCAGCTCCTGAAAATGTATGTAGATGCAAAATGCCAAAATTCCTCCCTTGGATGTGTAGCTGCTTCTAAGAATGACTTTTCACAAGATGACCCTTAAAAACACTTTACTTGGCTTTAAAAATTTTAACTGACACATAGAAATTATCCTTATTTATGGGGTCCCATGTGACATGTCGATATATGTGTACATTGTGTGTTATTCAAATCAGGGTAATCATATCTCATCAAATATTTATCATCTCTTTACAATTAAAACATTCAGCTATTTTTAGAGACATCCACAGTCATCCTACCGTGCAACAGAACATCAGACCTTCTTTCTCCTATAACTTAGTTCCTAGTAGTCAACCTCTCCCCATCCCCTCCTCCCTCCCTGCTCCAGGTTCTGGTAACCCCTCTTTATCTCTGCACTTCTAGGAGAGCAATGTGTTTTTGTATTACAAGTATGGATGAGATCATGTGAGATTGTCTTTCTCTGTCTGGCTACTTTCACGTAACATAATGACTTCTAGTTTCATCCAGGTTGTCACAAATGACAGGTTTCATCCTTCTCATGGCTGGGTGGTATTTCATTGTGTGTATATTCCATCTTCCTTATCCATTCATCAGTTGATAGACAATTAGGTTGTTTTGATTTTTTTTTTTTGGCTATTATGAGTAGCATTGCCAAAAACACAAGTATACAGATGTTTGCTCAATAGATTGATTTCACTCTCCTTGGATGTGTACCCTCTAGTGGGATTCTTGGGACATATGACTGCTCTATTTTTAATTTCTTGGAGAGCTCTGTACTGTTTTGATACAATGGCTGGACAAATCTGCATTCCCACCAACAGTGTACAAGCACGCACTTTCCCCCTCATCCTGGGCAGCACTTGTTTGTATTTGTCCTTTTTATAATAGCCAATCTAACTGCAGTGAGGTGATAACTTGTGGTGGTTTTTATTTCCATTTCCCTGATGATTAGCAATGTTGGCCATTTTTTCTTTAGAAACTTTTTGTTTATTTTTTTGTATATCAGAGACAGAGAATGTGTGTGTGTGTGTGTGTGTGTGTGAGAGAGAGAGAGAGAGAGAGAGAGAGTTGGTCTCCCACATGGGTGGCTAGGACTCAAATACTTTGGACATCACCTGAATTTGGCATAGATGTATGATGCTATATTGAGCTCTACCACAGACCTAGGTTAGGAGGACAAAGTGTTGAGATAGAAGGAATTTTTAGCCAGCAATTTCTCAGTAGTCCAGGGTTTCCTTTTTCCCTTTTCCCCACTTGTCCCTCCTCCTCCTCCCCTTCCCTCCTTCAGAGAAGAACAAGGTGTGGAGAGTGAGGCCACAACTGCAAGCTATAGGCAGGAAATGCCATCTCATGACCCTAAATTTTATACTCAAGATATTTTAGAACATGGTAACATATTTGTTGTCTACTTCTGTTTTGCTTGGTATCACTAATTTCTTAATGCATTGCAGTTGCTCTAAATGCTGCTTGCAAATCCCAACATGAGCCACCAAGTTGACTTTAATGGTTGCACTTTCCCTAAAATGGAGGAGATTTTTTTTTCTTTTTAAAAGTGTTAATGCATTATTTCAGTTAGTCAGAAGATATTTATAGATCACTCCCAGGATGCATAGTGACATAATGGGTCTTCAGAGATATCAATAAAAAGCAGGCGTGGACCCTGCCCCGCTGTATTTCCAGCTCCTTGGAAAGAGAGGCCTGGCCTGTGATGAAGGTATTTGCTCCAGGGAACCTGCAGAGTGGGATGTAGGCTGGAGGGGAGAAGCAAGAGGCCCCACTGCAGGGGGATCAGTAGAGATATTTGGCCTGGAAACCCCAATTCAAACTTCTACTGGGCCCTGGGGGGAAAAATATAAGTTGTTCAGGACTCTGCACTTCTGAGAGACACTGGCTGGGAAGAGGCCACAGAGAGGAAGAGAGCTGCGACAAGTGCCCAGGGCGCTCTGCTGTGTGGGTGCTTTAAAATTTATTTATTTATTTATTTGAGAGAGAGAGAGAGAGAGATCTTCCATCTGCTAGTCTACTCCTCAAATGGCTACAACAGTTGGAGCTGGGCCAGGCTGAAGCCAGGAGCCTGGAGCTACATCCAAGTCTCCCAGAGCTTCACCTGGGTCCCCTACATGGGTAGCAGGGGCCCAAATAGTTAGGGTCATCGTCTGCCGCTTTCCAGTTGCACCAGCAGGGAACTGGATAGGAAGTGCACAGCCAGGACTAGACCTGGAGCTCATCTGGGATGCTGGCATCATGGGCAGGGGTTTAATACGGTGTACCACAACACCAGCATCCCTGCTCTGTGTATCTTTATTTTTAATATTTATTTATTTATTTGAGAGGTAGAGTTACAGATAGCGAGAGGGGGAGTTCTAGTCCTATTCTCCCCAGATCTATTCCTTATTTAGACGCTTACATTTTAACTCCGAAATAGATGTTACTAAATGTGTATGACTTACGAACAAGTGTGATCTAGCTTCAATTCTTCATTTGTACTTGTTTATAACATTAGACTTCACATTCCTACCTGTAAAATGGGAACCAGTACCTACCATTCAGGGTGCTTGGGAGGTCCAAGTTGGTAATTTGTATCAAATGTACACAAAATGCCTGGCCTGTGACAGGCGATCCATGGAGGTCACCTATCTCTATTGTGTCTGCGAGACTGATCACTCGTCCATGCTGGCATATGAATGTAGGAGTCAGGAAATGCATCCTGGCTTCCTTGCTTACCAGACATGGGGTCCTCGTTTTCCTGTACCTAATTTCATCAGTTGTTGCAAGGATTAAAATGAGAAATTAAGAGAGCATGCATGTCATGAGGGACAGTCATGGTGGTTCAGTAGAATAGCCTTTTGAATGTCAGAGATTAAGCAGCCTTCATGTGTATCCACTGGCAAAGAATTATGGATAGTTTTGATGAGACCACCAGGTGTATCTCTGAGCTCATTTAAGAGAGAGGGTGAATCTGCATAGTCATGGCCCTGTACAATATATACAGTGCACCAGGTATTTAAGGAAGCACTTTAAAGTACAGAAGAGGCCGGAGAGGAGAAATATTCTGCTAGTTTTTTTACAAGGTGGAGTGTGAAAAGCAAGTTTTTTGCCAGAATTTACACATCCCATGCAGGAGTCAATGGCTAGCAGGAAGAGGGGTTTGATCATCAGATGGTTAAATGTGCTGTGACAGTGTGTTCTATTAGAAGTTTTGAAACACTCAACATATGTTCACTTCACTTCAAACACACTCAAATGGAAACCACCTGGACGTACACACACTCCGCCGTGGTATGTGAGGCATCTGTGTGGAAGTAGGACAGCGGGCCAGCTACTTGTCAATCGGCACTCAACTCCATTCGCAGTCTCCCTGCCGGTTTATAAAGGGTCCGGAAAGCCTGAAAACTACATTTCCCAGACTCCCCAGCGGGCTGGCTTCCGATTGGGTTCTACCAGGGACAGACGGCGGTGGGAGTCTAGAAAGCAGAAGCCCATTTTATTTCCGTTCCTGTTCTGGCGAAGTCTCAGGCAGTGGCGGTGGCCGCGGGTGAATGTGGATTTCTGCCCAGGGGTTAGAATGTCAGTAGCTGGGAGGCAGCCGCAAGGGTTCCGGCAGTCTGGACAGCGCGGCATTCCTGGTCCCCGGAGCTGGCCGCAGCAGGAGTGACGGGCACTCCCTGGTGGGAGTTTCCCTTCCTGGCTTCCTGAAAATTTCCCAGCAAGAGCGGTGGGGCAGTGGGGACCCCAGCAGCCTCAGCAAGAGAGCCAGCTCTGCGGGTTTTTTTTTTTTCCGGTCATTAGGGTGATAGTGGCCTCCTGCAGTTATTAATCTGTAAGTGACCTCAGCTTCCTCGGTTAGTCTCCCAGCCTTTCGGAGGCGTCGAAGCCAATCTCCTATGTTAACTTCCTGCTACTTGCAGTTCTTAGTTTCAGGTTTTCTGACTGGGTGCTGACCCATACACACAGATGAACTAAACACGAAATTTAATAATCCTGGAAGTTAGGTATGAGAATTTCCATTGCAGCTGTGAGAAGAACCAGATATTTTAAGGCACTGGTACCTATTTTTTTAGAGGTATCTAAGGATAAGTTTTCAAGAGTTTTAAAGATCAAGTTGGTTTTTATTAGTGATTCATGAATCTGGTAGCATCCAGTCTGTGAAATGGAAGGGAACGCAATTGGGAGTGGTAGAACAGTGGGGTTTTGTAAGGTAATTTGAACAGGAACAAGGAAATGACAAAGTACAAAAAGCAGATTAGTCAATATCACTTTCTCTCTCTTTTTTTTTTTTTTAATTATTTACTTACTGGAAAGGCAGAGTGACAGAGAGGAAGAGACACAGAAAGAGAAAGAGATATCTTCTATTGGCTGGTTCACTCCCCAAATGCCCGCAATAGCCAGGGCTTGGTCAGGCCAAAGTCAGGAGCAAGGAACTCCATCTAGGTCTTCCACATGGGTGGCAGGGGCCCAAGAAGTTGGGCCTGCAACTGCTGCCTCTGGGGTACACTAGCAAGGAGCTGGATGGGAGGTACAGAGCAGCCAGCACTCTAATCAGACACTCTGATATGGGATGAGGTGTCACAAACAGTGACTTAACTCCTTGCACCAGAATCTGCCCCAACAATATCAGTATATTTCAAATTGCTTTCCTTGTATGGATTAAAGTATTAAAGTAGAAATGACTTCCGTATCATACCAACTAAATTTTAAAAAAAAAATATTTTTTATTTTTGTATAGAGGTTTTTCTTTTTTTAAAATTGGTTTGCTTGTTTTTCTGAAATGCAGGGTGACAGAAAGAGAGAAAGATTGGGATCTTCCATCTGCTGATTCATTCCCAAAAATGCTCACAGCAGCCAGGGCTGGAGCAGGCTGAAGCCAGGAGACACTATCCTTTGCATATTTCCACACTATCCTTTGATATTTCTGATAAGAAATCTGGGATCATCCTGATTTTTGATCCCCTGTTCATATCTATTTTTCTGATGACTTTAATATTTTCTTTTTATTACTGGTTTTCATACATTTGATTATGGTGTGCATTGCTACAGTTTTCTTTGTGTTTCTTATGCTTGGGTTTTTTTTTTTTTTTTCTTAACTTCATGGGTCTATGAGTTTATGGTTTTCACTAAATTTGGAAATTTGTGGCCCTTATCTGTTGAGGTTGATTTCTTTCTGAGAGGATTCGTTCTGAGAGGAGGAGCGTGGTGGGGGCAAGAGGGGCGGAGTCACCACACAGACCCCGGGAGTCTGGTGAAAGCGGGCCAGAGGGAGCAGACTGCAGACTCGTTTATTTCAGTTGGTACAACATCTTATATAGCCAAGACAGCCAATCCAGTCAAGGGGCGGTTTATGCCCTAACCAATCACAGCCTGTTGCCAGGCAGTATCCAAAGCCATCCAATCACAGCCTGTTGCCAGGCAGGCTCCATTGCCAGGTGGGATTCAAAGCCATTCCTGAGTAACTGACGCTCGCTTGCCAGCGGCCATCTTGGCGTGGCTTTCTCATTCCACCACACTTATCTGCCTAAATATTTTTTCCATGCTACCCACCCTCTCTTCTCTTTTCCTAATTACATGTATTAGGCTCCTTGAAATTTTCCCAAAGTTATCTGATTCTGTTCACTTTTTAAATCTTTTTTTCCCTTGGTCTTTCCTTTTGGATAATATATTTTGCTCCACTTTCAAGTATACTTTTCAAGTATACTTTATTCTGTAAAAATCTTCAAGTAATCCTATACAGTGTGTGTTTATCTTAATATTGCAGTTTTCTTCTCTAGATTGTTCTCTTCTATGTCTCTCATGTTTCTATTTCACTCTTTTTTTAAGATTTATTTATTATTTGAAAGGCAGAGTTACAGAGAGGCATAGGCAGTGTAAGAGAGAGGTCTTCCATCTGCTGGTTTACTCCCAGATGACCGCAACAACCAGAGCTAAGCTGATCCGAAGCCAGGAGCCAGGAGCTTCTTCTGTGTTTCCCACATGAGTGTGGGGGCCCAAGGACTTGGGCCATCTTCTACTGCTTTCCCAGGCCATATCAGAGAGCTGGATCAGAAGTGGAGCAGCCGGGACTTGAACCGGCGCCCATATGGAATGCTAATACTGCACAGTGGCTTTAATCTGCTGTGCCACAGCGCCAGCCCTCTATTTTACTTTTTTAACATGGAATTCACTACAATAACTCTTTTCACCTCATTTTCTATTTATTCTATCATCTGTGTCAGTTCTAGATGAGATTGAGTTAGTTGATTCTAACTCTCATTGTGGCCCATTGGCCTGTGTCTTTTTATGATTAGTAATTGTCAAGCTCATGTGAATTTTAACTTATTGGATTCTTGATGATTTTGAAATCCTGTAAATATTCTTGAACTTTGTTCTGGGATCCAGTGAAATTGCTTAGAAGCAAGCAGTTGAAAACTTAAAGTCTTAACAATCTAAAAGTTTTTCTTTTATAAGTTGTTATGTGAGACTAGAGCAGACTCAGTCTGGGCCTGACTGTTCTACACAGCTGAGTACAGACTCTGTGTACTCTGTTCATTGCATCATGAATCATTGTGTCTTAAACCTGGCTGGTACAAACAGGTGCCATTTCTAGCTGTGTGTATCAGACATTGTTCCTCCCAATCCTTTCAGGTAATTCTTTGGCTTTGGGTAGTTTTCTCTTATGCATGCCCAAATCAATACTCAGAATACGCGGTAGGGCCCCTCTGCAGAAGTCTAGAACTGTGTGTGTGTGTGTGCGCGCGCGCAAATCTCTTCGGTAGCTTCTCTGTAAGTTCTTCCTGTTTTGGTTTACCCAGCTTTTAGCTCTGTTTCCTCAGCTCAGGAAGGCCACCTGGGTACCCCTTTCCTATGCTTTAGCCTCAAAGCTCTCGGCAAAGTGAAGTGGGGCCATTATCATTGGTATCTTATCAGTTGTTTCCTATCTCTCAAGCATAATTGTCCTTCATTGACTGATGTCTGGTATCATTAGAATTGTTATTTGTTTACTTAACAGTTGGAATGACAGGTAGAGAGAGAAAGAGAGAGAGAGAGAAAGAGAGAGAGAGAGATCTTCTATCCACTGGTTCACTCCCCAAATGCCACAACAGCTGGGGCTGGTCTATGCTAATGCCAAGAGCCAAGGACTCTGTCTAGATCTTCCACGTGGGTGGTAGGGGCCCAAGTACTTGAGCCATCCTCTGCTTTCCCAGGTGTCTTAGCAGGTAGTTAGATAAGAAGCAGAGTAGCTGGGGCTCAAACCTGTGATCTGGTATGGGGTGCCAGTGTGACAGCCCATGACTTAACCTGCAGTTCCACATAATGCTGGCCCCAAGAGTTGTCCTGAATACATCTTGATTTGTTTGTTTATTTCCAGCAGGAGGGAGAATCCAGTCCATTTTGGATGTATGTGGAAGGTTATTCTGACAATAATTAAAATGGTAAGGAAGACTTTATTCAGTATCACTGCAATGGCTGTCGAAACTATAACCATAGGAGAAAGACTAGGTGGGCTCAAATCTGAATACAGCAGGACAGCTTGGAATTTATAGGAATGAGCCCAAGGCACCAGATAAGAGGCTACTTTCCCTAGGAGGATTTCCTAAGCACTGGCTCCATAGAGTCAACGTTAGGTTATTAAGACGAAGTGCTCATACTGATTTCACGCATCCTTCTCCCATATGACATTCCAGACCAAGCCTTGGTTGTAGGATCAGTTTTGCCAATTATATCCTGCTACAAGAAAGACTGATTCTTACTGAGGTCATGTAAATAATTGTAAGGCCATGAAAATGAGAATACTTGATTCCAGAAAGATGTGACAGGGAGAAAAAAGATGGATGTTCCATTTTTGTTGGTAAAAATATGATCTACTAAATGGTTACATATTGTAGTTACCTTAAGAAGGAAAGGGGCTCCTTATATAAGGAACATAGAACATTCAAGAATCAGCAATATCCCAAACAGAAAGTCACAAAAATTATAATTCTCCTTGAACTCATTCAGTCATTGGCGATTCCTTTTTAAAAAGTTACTTGTTTTCATCTAGTTGAAAGTTCGACTGGCGGAGAGGCAGAGAATCTCTTCCATCCACCGCTTCACTTCCCAAATGCCCAAAACAGCCAGGGCTGGGCCAGGCTGAAGTCAGGAGCAGAGTGGGGACAAGGGGGTCTCAGTGTTGCTGAAAAACACCCAAACTAGTTGGAGATGTTGCTGCAGAACCCTCGAACCGGGGTCTGCTTGCCTGCTGCACAGAGAGCCAATCACCAACACTGGGGTGGTGGAGGAAAGTAGGTGTTTATTACAATGAGCAGAGCAAGAGCCAGCAGCTATTGCTTGAATCCTGGGCTCCCAGAGGATTAGGGGTGAAGGTTCTTATAGATTGAAGTTGAGGCTCCGATGTGCATGACAGACTCACGTCCAAGTTCCTAGTTGATCAGTAGTGTTCGCGACCTTCCTTTGATGGGTCAGCAATGCCGTACTCTTTAGCAACTTTTTTATGGCCAGGTGGGCTGCAGTTGGTGCACGTGGTGGGCTGCAGTTGGTGCACGTGTAGGGGAGGGTTACATGTCAGTGGTAGTTACCTTCTGCTTCAGACCTGGAGTTTCCCTGCCTGGACAGGAATTCCCCTAAACAGACCCCTCTAGCCAGTACTGGTCATCAAGGTTTTCATCTATTAGACAAGCAAATGACTTGAGTCTGGTGGTTAGAACCGTCAGGACAGCTGGATCACTCCCTCAAGTCAGTGGATTCCTTTTGATGAAGGACAGGCAAGAACACCTTGTTCTAAGGGAGACAGGCGAGAGGCTGGGTCTTGCCTTCACATTATAACCCACATGAGTGAGTTGAAAATGACTGAGTAGACATTACCACGAACATTTTCTAGTGGAGGGAGAGTCCTGCTAAACTGACTTAACAGGATTCTTGCTGAAGGTGGTGCAGAGTGATTAGATCTCAAGGGCAGCAGGATTCCTGCTACTCTGGGTTAGCAGGGTTCCAGGAGGCTGAAGACAGAGCTCAGGACAGAGGCCTAGCCCAGAACAGCGCTCACAGGGACCTATTTAAGTTGGTCAAAGTGAACCACCCACCCCCCCACCTATGTGGTGTCTTGGTTGGTATTAAAAGACTGATACTGTGTACCTTTCATGGCAAATCAGGAAGACATCGGCTCATTTCAAAGTTATGCAGAGAAAACACTGGAGATGGGGTTGATTGCTCCTGGTGAAGATATTCCTTAGTACTATGAATGCGTTCCCCCAAATTCATACATTGCTAACCTAATCCACACATTCATATGGTAGTGGAATCAGAAGGTGGGGTGCCTTTGGGAAGCAATTAAGATTGGATGAGGTCAAAAGGGTGGGTCCCCATGACAGGGTCAGTGGCTTTATGGGAACTAGAGGGGAGCCTTGAGCTAGAGACAGAGTGTTGAGCAGAGCTAGAGTTGGCTCTGTCTCACCATGTGATGCCGTCTGTGACGTCAGGATGCAGCAAGCCCGTACCCAGTGCTGGCGTCTTCACACTGGACTTCCCAGCCTTCGCCACCAGGGCATCCAGAAACTGCTGCTCTATCAGTTACTCAGTCTGTGGAATTCTGTTAAAACAGGGTAAAACAGCGAGCTTCCAGTTAGGAGCCTGGGAAGGAACTGAGCTCCACCCCTGCTTGCTGTCACCTGGTTGGTTAATGATTGGTGCAAGTCACAGACAAGAAAACCCCTGACAGCGGTGGGCTGTAACAACCAAGAGTGAGGACGGACTTTTTGATTTTTTCTTTCTTCCTTCCTGCATTTCTTTCTTTCCTTCTTTCCTTCCTTCTTTTTCTTTCTTTCTTTCTTTCTTTCTTTCTTTCTTTCTTTCTTTCTTTCTTTCTTTCTTTCTTTCTTTCTTTCTCTTTCTTTCCTTCCTTCCTTCCTTTCTTTTTCTTTCTTTTCTTTCTCTCTCTCCCTTACTTCCTTCCTCTCTTTTCTCCCTCCCTCCCTCCTTCATTTCTTTAAAAAAAAAACTCTGTACTATAATATAAATTTAAAATCTGTTACCTCAAAAACTAAAAAAAGAAAGAAAGGGAGAAGGAAGGATGGTGGGAAGAAGGGGGGGGAGGAAGAAAATATCATTATGTTCTTAGATTTGTATCTACAAATCATATTGAATCTGTTAAAAACTAGTTAGGGGCTGGCACTGTGGTCTTGTAGGCTAAGCCTCCATCTGTGGCACCAGCATCCCATTTAGACGCCTGTTCATGTCCCGGCTGCTCCTTTTCCGATCCAGCTCTCTGCTTATGGCCTGGGAAGGCAGTAGAGGATGGCCCAAGTGCTTGGGCCCCTGCACCCATGCGGGAGACCCAGAAGAAGACCCTGGCTCCTGGCATCATATTGGCTCAGCTCTGGCCATCTGGGGAGTGAACCAGCAGATGGAAGACCTTTGTGTCTCTCTCTTCTTCTGTCTGTATCTCTACCTTTCAAATAAATAAACCTTTAAAAAACTGATTAAAAATTTAAAGATGTACATAAAATTAAAAAAGCAAAAAACAAAAGGGATTTATGTATTTGGAAGAGTGAGAGAGAGAGAGAGAGAGAGAGAGAATATCTTCCATCCACTGGTCGACTTCCCATGTGGTCAAATGGCCAGGGCTGGGCCACACTGAAGCCAGGACCCTGGAACTCCATCCAGGCCTCTCATATGGGATGCAGGGGCCCAAGCACTTGGGCTATCTTCTTCTGTCTTCCCAAGCACATTGGCAGGGAGCTGGACCCATAGCAGGGCAGCCTGGGACTTGAACCAGCTCTCTAGTGTGAGATGCCAGCATCTGAAGTGATGGCTTTACCTGCTGTGCCACAACACCAGCCCCCAGAGAGGCCTTTCTTAAACCTAGAACCCTATGGTATGCCCAAGTTCCCAGTCTGACTCAAAGTTGTAATGAAAATGTTATATTGCCTGCAATTAACTTATAAACTTTTTCAGCAAAGGTACCTATCTCTGGATTTTTTTGTTGTGTTTTGGTTTAGAAATTTGAATGTTAACCACCCCACCCACCCGCCCAAGAGGTTACTATGTTAGAGACATGGTCCTTGGGGTGGCACTGTAGGGAGGTTGTGAAACATTGAGGACATGGGGCCTGGTGGCAAGTCCTTAGGTCACTGGGGGGTTCCCTAAAGGCAGTTCTCACAAGAAGCTTACTTTAAAAGCCAGAATTTGTTCTCTCTCTCTCTCTCTCTCTTTCTGCTCTCTGGCTCACCATGTGATCCTGCTTCTACACATTCTCTCATGGCCATCCACTGACATCATGGAGGCCAAGTCACTGGGGCCACCTGATCTTAGACTTGAACCTCCACAACTGAACTAAGTAAGCGTTTTCTCTTTGTAAAATTGGTTGCCTCAGGCATTTCATTGTGTATTGAAAAGCTAATTCAAATCAACACCCAGAGACACCCAGCTAACTTGGAAGACCTACTGAGGAAGGAACACACACTCATACCCAAGTGCTGGAATTTTTTTTTTATTTTTTATTTTTTGGATTTGAAAGACCAGTGGGAAGTCCTGCCCTAGAGGTAGTGAGAAGCACCACCTTTCTCTTTATCGGCCCCTCCCTCCTCCCACCCCCTCATAAACACGGACAGCTTTGTTATTTTAGCATAATAAAGTTTAGAAGTGATTTTCATTGAGTAAGAGGTGTTCAAAATGTGTGGATTCATTGCAAATACTGTCCCTGCATAAACAGGGTATTATAACCCAGACAGCCTAATTGATAACATATACCCTTATAACTCTTTTTTTTAAGATTTTTATTTATTTATTTGAGAGGTGGAGTTATAGACAGTGAGAGAGACAGGGAGCGAGGTCTTCCATCTGCTGGTTGGCCACAATGGCCAGAGCTCAGCTGATCCAAAGCCAGGAGCCAGACACATCCTCCGGGTCTCCCACATGGGTGCCAGGACCCAAGTGCTTGGGCCATCTCCCACTGCTTTCCCAGGCCATAGCAGAGAGCTGGATAGGAAGAGGAGCAGCCAGGACTAGAACCAGTGCCCATATGGGATTCTAGCACCACATGCAGAGGATTAACCTACTGCGTCACACTGCCGGCCCCCACCCTTCCAACTCTTGTTTCTGGTTTAGGATTTGACACAGGACCTGCAGCCACACTTCATAGAAGGGTTCTTGCACCTGACCCTCACTAGACATTCAACTAGATCTTGCTGTTATAATGTCATGACTTCTGCCTTCAGTGAATCTGTTTTGCAAGGCACTTGTCACAGAGCCAATGGAATAGAGAACTGGTGCTTCGTTGAATTTACAGAACTGGTCGTACAGCATTTTTCATGTGTTTGTTGGTTTCCAAATATTTACTTCATGGCCGCATTTGCTACTGCCTGGCAATGAAGCTGAGAAAAGGAGACGTACAGCCCTCACTAGCTTACGTAGGTCACATGTAAGGATTTGTGTCCCTTAGCGTAGGCAGGAGGTCAGAAGCTCCGAGTCTCGAGTAAAGTCTGAATCCATTGTTAAGGACCCTTGCTGCACAAGAAGTATTTTTGAAAAGCTTTTTTAAAGAAGATTTATTTGCTTATTTATTTGAAAGCAGAGTTACAGAGAGAGTTACACACACACTGACACACACACACACACAGATCTTCCATCTGCTGATACACTCACCATAATGGTCACAATGGCCGGGGCTGGGCCAGGCCAAAATCAGGAGCCTAGAACTTCCTCCAGGTCTCCATGTGGATGCCAGGAACCCAAGCACTTGGGCCATCTTCTGCAGCTTTCCCACGCTCACTAGCAGGGAGCTGGATTGGAAGTGAAACAGCTGGGACTTGAACGGAAGTTCATATGGGATGCTGGCATTGAGGTGGTGGCTTAACCCATTGTACCACAGCACCAGCTCCAGAAGAAGTATTCTTTATTATATTCATATGACCCTTGTATTTCTGCATATTGGTTCCTGCCATTAATAATGAGCCACCTCAGTTCTTTTATTTGAAGGACTTAGCGGGGCTGTTGCCGTGGCATAGCAGGTAAAGCCACTGCATGCGGCACTGACATCTCTCTGGGGCACAGATTTGAGTCCCAGGTGCTCCACTTCCTATCTAGCACCCTGCTCATACTCCTGGGAAAGCAGTAGAAGACAGTCCAAGTGCTTGGGCCATTGCCACCTGGGTGGGAGACGTGGAAGAAGCTCCTGGCTCCTGGCTTCAGATCGGCACAGCCCAGTCATTGCATCCATTTGGGAAGTGAACCAGCAGATGGAAGATCTCTCTTCCTGTCTGTCTCTCACCATGTCTCTCTCTGTAACTCTGTTGTTCAAATAAATAAATAACTAAATCTTAACAAAAAAAGGACTTAACACACCAAGTATTTGGTACTGAGCTAGGGACATAGAAGAGAGAACACTCTGATGCTCTCTGAGCTGTTTGTCTAACGTGTGTGTCTGTGGTTATACGTCAGTGTGTGTGGCCTCAGTTTTAACTTTTGAAGGAAGTTTAAGGCCAAGCTGAATTTCTGGAAGCCAACCAAAGCCCCTCAGGCTATAATTTCCTCCCCCTGTCTCGAGCCCAGGATTCAAAGGGCACAGAAAACCTCTTCTACTACAATGTAGCTTTTGCACGAAGCTGTTCTTTCCTTTGCCTGCTCTTAGTGTCTGCAAGAGCCCCTCCGGCGGCGGTGCACTGCCTTCCCTGCTCCGGGTCTCCTGTCTCCATGCATTACACGGGACACCGAGTTCCTCTGTACTTCCGTGTCAGTCAGCTTGTATACTGAATGAGGAAATGCTTACTCCTTGCTGTGGACCACACTATGAGATTCCGTCTGGGAAACCCGCAAGTAAGACAAATAAGACCATTAGCAGGCCTTAGACTTCCTTTAATTCTAGACTCTCTAAAAACATCTGTCCAATCAAGCATTAACAAAATGATCAGTTGAGAGCCAAAATGTTGTAGGATGAGAGATTTTGGACATTATCTGAATGATGGTTAGAATACCCAAGTCACTGTGAAAATGTGGAACTTCTAGTTTTCTTATTTTTTTAAATATTTATTTATTTGAAATGTAGAATGACAGAGAGAGAGGGAGAGACAGAGAAAGAGCGAGATCTCCTATCCACTGGTTCATCCCCAAATGGCTGCAGTGGCCAGGGCAGGGCCATGCTGAAGCCAGAAGCCAGGAACTCCATCCTGGTCTCTGCCATGGGTGGCAGGAGCCCAAACACGTGGGCCATCTTCCACTGCTTTCTCAGGCACATTAGTGGGAACTAGATTGGAAGTGGAGTGACCGGGACTTGAACTGGTGTTCCTATTTGGCATGCTAGCATCACAAGCAGCAGCTTAACCCACTGCACCACAACCCTGGCCTCCCTGGTTTTTAATACAAACACCATGTAAACGCCATGGCACTGCAATGGAAAAATGTCGATGCAGCTCCCATCAGTTTTTTCACTTCTGACTTTGAACCATGCTTTGGAACCACACTGGGCAAACAAAACCAACGTAAAACACCCTAGCTCACAGAACACATGTTAAATGATTGATACTGGGCAATAAACAAAGCTTTTGGAAAGGGCCTTTGCTCTTTGTAATTGCAAAATAAATGTTTCTTTGGAAGGGTGGCTACCTCTTCTTGAAAGGCCGGCCACTGGGGACAAGGGACATTGGGATTTCTGCCAGTGGAGTGCAGATGAGTTGCGCTTAATAGGCCTTATACTTGCCCAGCTCAGTACGGAACTACCCACAAGAGTCAAGGGGGTTTTGTGAATGCATCAAACTACAGTGATGATTCATTCTGATAGATTTAATATGTATGGTTACGTTTGATGTCGCTGACAGACTCCTGGGTTTTGAGTAAGGAACTCTGGGTGAGAAGCCCCTCATCTAGGTTCTGTAGGGGAGGAAAAATACTCTCCTTACCACCCCAGGTTGGCGACCGAGGCCTCTGTAACAAAAGACAGATGAATAAGAGACGAGCATGCAAGTGTATTTAATTTACCTGGTACTTGACGCAGGAAGCTTCGTAAGGAAATGAAGGCCCAAAGTGACAGCTAGGCAGGAGTCACTCTTCATAGTAGGCTTGGGGGGTAGACAGCTGTGGAGCAGTGTGGTTGCACAGAGTGGCCGGGATCTAATGACAGCCGATGCTGGGCGCACGTGCTGTCTATCCAGACCGTTCCCCGTGACTCTTCAAGGAGGGAGATGTTGCTTCCCGCTGAGCACAGGGAGGGCACTTCTCTCCTGAGCGTCCTAGGAGCTGACTCAGGAGGTAGATCAGAAAGTTCCTCCCAGGTTCTGTGACTTCCTTCAGGGCTGAAAGGGGGGAGGGGGGAGGGGGAGGTCAGAGAGACCCTCATGATCATGCTCTCTCAGACTCCTCCCCCTTAAAATGTTCAGTACACCAAGGTGCCATATTTTGGGGTAGCGCCTCCTTACCCCACCATTACCCAAGCACTCTGAGCTTGCCTTTGTAGAATGCAGATGGTGTCCCTCACCTGATAGGACATTTTAATCAAAGGCTTTTTAAATATATATGTATATAATAAACATATACATGTATATGTAAACTTATTTGAAAGGCAAACTCTCTCTCTCTCTCTCTCTCACACACACACACACACACACACACACACACACATCAGTCTGTCATCTGTTGGTTCACTCTCCAAATGACTGCAACAGCCAGGGCTGGGCCAAGCTGAAGCCAGAAGCCAGTAACTCCTTCTAGGACTCCCACCTGGGTGGCAGAGGCCAAATACTTAAGCCATGATCTACTGCCTCCCAAGGTACATTAGCAGGAAGCTGGATCAGAAGAAGAGCAGAAGAGACTCAAACTGACACTCTGATACAAGATGCAGTACATGAGCTGCATCTTCACCTGCTGTGCCACAGTGCCAGCCCCTAACCAAAGGATTAAATGAACACAACTATGCCAGGATCTGGAACGTAGTAAATGCTCAATAAATAATGTTCTCATTCTTATATTAAAGTTAATAATATAAGTGCCCTCCATGTATTGCTCTAATTTAACTTTTTCCATTTGAATCCCCATGCATATTATAAAATCCTTGAGGATAGGGACATAATATTATCTGTTTTTAGAAAAATCAACAGCAATAATCATAAGAAATTGATGCATGTTAAATTTTTGTCAAAAAATGTAATCACTTTCCAAAAGTACTTCAAAACACCCAATTGCTAATATTAAGTAACTTACTTAGAGACAACGTGGAGGTTATCCTATGGCTTAGTTAAGAAAGCCCTCTCATGGCTTTGAGTCGAATGGTTATGATGCTTACATCCCAAATGGGAGTTCTTGGCTTTGACCGCCAGTTCAGGCTCCTGATTCCAGCTTTATGCTAACACAGATCCTGGGAAGCAGTAGATGATGGCTTAAGTAGTTGGTCCCCTGCTACACATGTGGGAGTCCTGGACTGAGTTATAGGTTCCTGATTCCCAACCCAGCCCCTAGAAGTAGCCGGTGCAGAGTAAACCAGTGGATGGGAGTTTTCTCTCTGTTCTGCCTGCCTCTCAAATAAATAAAGGAGAAAGAAAGAAAGGTTGAAAGAAAGAAAAAGAAAGAAGGAGAGAGAGTTCAATCAAGCAAGTCTCGTTAGTACTGGAATGGGACAACTGGGCTGAAGTTGGGAAATAACCCCGTCCTGTGTTCTAAGTCAGAAACCAGGGCATATAATTGCCTTTGTTCATCACCTCATCAGTACTCAGCCCAATTCTTTGCTCTCACTTTGAGCACACTGGCACCTGTGCGGGAAGAGAAGAAAAAGAATACACATTCTTCAGGCTTTCATGATCCCTTCTGTGTTCATTAGAATAAACTAGAAAGCAAAGTTTGGAAAACCCCTGTGGCTATGTGTGCAGAGGCGTGCACACAGATGACTCCTCTGGTATGGATGGAAAACAAACAACGTGTTAAACATTCTATGAGGTCTATGTGGTTGAACTTGAGTCTGAAAAAACATCTTGTTTTAGGAGTTCACCAAGAACCATCTTAAGGTTAGGAAAGCAAGGTCTTGACATCAAGAGTATCTACTCTGCTTTGACCAACTGGTCACCTGGAATATTGTGTGTGTGTGTGTGTGTGTGTGTGTTTGTTTGTTTGTTTTTTGTTTTTTTGACAGGCAGAGTTAGACAGTGAGAGAGAGAGACAGACAGAGAGAAAGGTCTTCCTTCCATTGGTTCACCCCCAAAATGGCCGCTACGGCTGGCGCGCTGCGCCGATCTGAAGCCAGGAGCCAGGTGCTTCTCCTGGTCTCCCATGTGGGTGCAGGACCCAAGCACTTGGGCCATCTTCCACTGCACTCCCGGGCCACAGCAGAGAGCTGGACTGGAAGAGGGGCAACCGGGACAGAATCCGGCACCCCAACCGGGACTAGAACCTGGGGTGCCGGCACCACAGGCGGAGGATTAGCCTAGTGAGCCGTGGCGCCGGCCAAATATTGTGGATATTATGCATAGTTCACAGGTGTATTTTTTCTCTCTTCACCCTCTGTAATCCAACTTCCTTCACTGAAAATGAGACTGTTAAAATATGTTGAGGCTTAAATACTTTAACAAGATTGAGCTCTCGAAGTCAAGAGGCTCCTACTACTTCTGAAGTGCTTCCCACTTTTCCAGAATAAGTCTTCTTCCTCCATTTACCTCATCATCCTCTTAAAACGGTGTTCTCTGTCAACTGAATTGTTTTTGTGTTGGTTTCACTAAACCTGGGTTTGGTGAACAATTTTCCATTCAAAATGACTATTAACCATCCATTTGTCCACTGATTCAATAACTCCAGCTTTCTGTGTTTCTAGTTATGCACCAGTAACTGAATTTTATTGATGAGCAAACTGAAGCTCAGAGAATGAATAACTTCCCCAAAGCCAACAGCTGCTAAGATGCAAAGCTGGGATTTGAAAGATCTTCAGACTTCAAGCCTTACGCTTTTTACACAGTACCTCTCGTTCCAACATCTGGCAAAGCCAGAAAACTGGGTGATAATCCACATTAATTATGTGGATAATTATGGCTCATTCCACTCTTAAATTGGTTTTTCTAGCTGTTCCACTGAACTGGCTTGGCTGCCAGTTTCACCTTCCTAAAGATCTCCATCTTTTTCTACACAATATTTCATCAATTCAGGAGGAGAAAAATCAGTTTGAGTTTGGAGATTGGGAATATTGGTGTAGAGTAGGCAAGACTTTATAATCGTAAGACTTGTTGTATTTTTAATGATATCTGGGTCGAGGCTCAGAAAACAATTCCTCAAAGGCTGGGAGGGCTTCTAATATGCTTCACAATCAACGTCCCCAACTTGTCTTGCTTCTGCTCCCACCTCCCAAGCACCGGGAGGGAATCTCTCTGGAAACTCCTTGTCTGCCTTAAGATTGGGCCTCTCCTTCCTCCTGACATCTCATCATCTACTGCAGAAAAGAAGACCGAGGAATGAAAGCACACAGGGCGGCTGCCACCGCCGCGGCTCACTAGGCTAATGCTCCGCCTTGTGGCGCCAGCACACCGGGTTCTAGTCCTGGTCGGGGCGCCGGATTCTGTCCCGGTTGCCCCTTTTCCAGGCCAGCTCTCTGCTGTGGCCCAGGAGTGCAGTGGACGATGGCCCAAGTGCTTGGGCCCTGCACCCCATGGGAGACCAGGAGAAGTATCTGGCTCCTGCCATCTGATCAGCGTGGTGCGCTGGCCGCGGCGGCCATTGGAGGGTGAACCAACGGCAAAGGAAGACCTTTCTCTCTGTCTTTCTCTCTCTCACTGTTCACTCTGCCTGTCAAATAAATAAATAAAAAGATTTATTTATTAAAAAAAAAAAAGAAACCACACAGGGATAATCTTTGCCACAAGATAATGGTTATCTCTCGGGCTCACCACTCAAACTCCAAAGACAAGGATTCACAACTCCTGCTTGCCAGGTCTACTCCTTCTCCCTGGTAAACAGCTACTCTCCTTCTGAAGTCGCCAGTGACTTCCTCTACTTCCTTTTCCCCTGTGAAGGGTGTGTTTAAGCTTCCACCAACTGGGCCTTTTGAGAGGCCAACACTGTGTATGACTCGTGTGCCCATGCTCGTTATTAAATTTGTACGCCTTTTTATCCTGGTCTTTGTTCATTTCAGTAAGCCTTGATGCATGGGTGGGGTTTCCCTTCACCTTTATACCCTAAAGAGAGGAAAAACATTTTTTCCTCTATCTCCTAGTTCAGTGGTTGGGGACCATGCAAAATAAACTGAAAAAAGACAGATGAACAAGAGAAAAAAATAGATGGAATTACATTTATAAGTATTGGAATTCACAAAGCAATGTGAATCAAAGAGGTGGTTAGAATTTGGGGCACACATCTTGGGCTAGACAAGGGAAAAAAGTTTTGGACTTCAGCATGGGAGAGGTGAGTTATAGAAAGATGAAGGGAAGGAATTTATGATAAATGAGGGTTGTTTACTAAAATATGTTATGCAGAGAAGTATTTTCTCAGTGTTAACAATTTTATCTGGGGGCTGGCGTTGTGGCATAGCAAATTAAGCTGCTGCCTGCAATGCCAGCAACCTTTATAGGCTCCAGTTCGAGTCCTGGCTGCTCCACTTCCAATACAGAACTACCCTGGTAGTTCATGTGTTTTACAGTCTCCACATAACACCTCAAGACTATAAAATCTCCATTTCACAGATGAAGAAACTGAGGCTCAGGGGGTTAGTAGGCTTAATAAATAAATGCTGCAGATAGGTAGTGGAGGACTCACGATTGGTCCATAAATCTGTGTATTAGCCACGTTTCTCCAGAGAGATAATCAATAGGGTGTGTATGTGTGTGTGTAGGGGTGTGTATGTGCATGCGTGTGTGTGTGGGGAGAGAGAGAGAGAGAGAGAGAGAGAGAGAGACTTTAGTGAATTGTTGCATGGCCAGGCTGGCAAGCCCCAGGTGTGCAGGGTGAGCCGGTAGACTGGAGACTCGGGAAGAAGCCAGTGTTGCCATTCACGTCCGAAATCCACCTGCTGCAGAATTCCCTCTTGCTTGGGCAGGTCAGCTTTTTCTTGATTCAGATCTTCAGTGGATTGGATGAGGCTCACCCACAGCAAAGCAGTCAAGCTGCTTTACTCAAAGTCTGCCAATTTCAGTATCAGCTTCATCCAGAAACACTCTCCTAGAAACCCCCAGCGTAATGTTTGCCCACATATCTGGGCACTGTGGCCCAGCTAGGCTGACACCACTGATGAATAGCACATGCCACACTGCTTTCTTTTTTGTCGCATTGAGATTCTTTTCAACATAGGTGCATTGCTGCCTGGAGTGAGGTTCAGGCCGTGCACACTGATCTAGAGCAAAAGCCTCCCCACCTCACGTGAAATGCACATCCACTGCCTTGTGAAAAACCAAGTCCATCTGAGAGGATTTTGTGCCTCCTGAAATGAACAAGGCCAACCTGATGACAGTGGGTATAAAGAGCAGGCACTCAAGTCTATTTTCAGAGCCAGCTTTAGGGACCTCTTAGTCAGTTTTGGAAGACAACCTAATATCAAGAAGCAGATGAAAGGAAAAAGAGAAGTTAAGTTTTGAAATTTATGATGCTTACTTTCTGCACTGAGAGAAAAGGAAAATGAAAACAGATCTGATCAGGGGCCAGGACTGGATGCGTGTATAAGCTTCCCTAAAGTTGCAGGTGTAGTTCAGCCTACTTTAAATAGCAGTTCTGATTTTAAGATATTAAAAAAATTTTTTTGATCCAAATCAAAAACAAAGACGTCATGAAAACATGTTTCCCCAGATGCACTTCTGTGATTCTGGAAGGTTTTCTTGATAAGCCGAGCTGAAAGGTTGGCCGTGTTGTTGGGAGGTGGAGATGGGGTTGCCCGACTGAAGAACAATTTTCAAGCGGAAGAACTTTGGAAACCTGGTCTGCTTTGTTCTTTGAGCAAAAGACAACAGTGGGGCTCAGAAGAGGATGCTCCCAACTGTTCCACTTTTGACTTAACTCTGAGTTCTAGGGAACTGAAATGCAGAGAAGTTCCTTTTTCTATGCAAAGACAGGATCTTCCAAAAAGAATCCCAATTGCCTCCAAGTCTTCTTATTGAAATTTCATAAGCTAAGCATGATTGAATGCAGCTCAGAGGGTGAGACTGAAAATCAAACATCACATTTAGAGGAGGTTTTACCTGGCCATTTTCTGGCCTTTGGGCCCATTCATTTCCTCTAAAAATCAATTATTAGCTCTCTAAAAAAGGCTGCAATTCTTTCCCCATCACACACACACACACTCTCTCTCTCTCCTCCATAAAAAATATATTTTAAGCCTCAATCATCTGGCCCTTCTTTGAGTTTTATACTTTGTGCAGCTCCCACGCACAGGGGCACATGAATAGGTTTGCACACCTTTCTCCTGTTAACCTGCCTGTTGTTAGTTTGTTTCCGCAGTCAGTTATGGAAGCTTCAAAGGGATGGTATAAACTTCAGCACGACAACCAAGGGGACCTGTGTGACCCAAGACATCCCAAGCTTTTCATTTATTTTCATTTTTATGCATTTAGTTGTTGTAAAATAGACATAACATAAAATTGATCACTTTAACCATTTTTAAGTGTACAACACAGTAGTATTAATTATACTCACGAAAGGGTGCAATCATCACTACATGTATTTCTAAAATGTTTTCAACATCTTAAACAGAAACTCTACATCCATTAAACAATAGCTTCCTATCTTCCCTCCCCTTAGTCCCTCATGGCCTCTTTTCTATGCTCTGTCCCTGTGAATTTTCCAGTTCTAGGTTCCTCACACAAGTAGAAGCGACAGTGTTTGTCTTTTCGTGTCTGGCTTTCTTCAGTTAGCATGATATATTCAAGGTTCATCCACATTGTGACACATGTAAGAATTTCATTCCAGCCAGAAGAAATCTGCACAAATGACAATTTATCACTTTTTTAAAAATTCATTTACTTGAGAGGCAGAATTACAGACAGAGAGGTAGAGACAGAAAGAGAGGTCTTCCATCTGCTGGTTCACTCTCCAGATGGCTGCAACGGCTGGAGCTGGGCCTATCCTAGGCCAGGAGCCAGGAGCTTCTTCTGGGTTTCTCCACAGGGGTGCAGAGGCCCAAGCACTTGGGCCATCTTCCAGTGCTTTCCCAGGCCATAGCAGAGAGCTGGATCAGAAGAGGAGCAGCCAGGACACGAACTGGTGCCCATACAGGGTGCTGGCGCTGTAGGCGGTGGCTTAGCCTACTATACCACAGCACCAGCCCTGATGGTTTATTCTTTAAAGATCAGGTAGAATGACTTGCGGCTTTAAAACACCAGTGTGATGAACCTGTTGTGAAAGGGAGTGTGTACTTTCCCAATTCCAGAGCGTGTGTGCTGCTTTCTGGAAGCTGGATGACATGCACAGAGCTCTTTCCTTGCCTGCCTGCTCCTCTGGCTTTGTTCCATCTTTTGCTATAGCCTCTGTCAAGGCATCATTTGTGCATTAGCTAACAAGCAAATCAGTCACTAGTCAATATAATAACAGCATATTAGAAGTATTTAATAATGAAATAAAAATATTGACAGTGATATGTAAATAATAATGAAATAAAATAGATTATTTTGTCATATTTGTTTATGATTCTCTAAAAGGCCTCCGAGGGGTTGGCATTGTGGCACAGCAGGTTAAATCATGACTTGCCACATTGGCATCCAGTATCAGAGCACTGGTTTTGAGTTCTGGCTGCTCCACTTCCAACCCAGCTTCTGCTAATGTACCTGGGAAATCAGCGAAAGATGATCTAAGTGCTTGGGCTTCTGCCACTCACTCATATGGGAGACCTGGATAGAGTTTCAGGCTCCTGGCTTTGTCCCGGCCCTGCCCTGGCTGTTGTACCCATCTGGGGAGTGAACCAGCAAATAGAAAATATCTATATCTACCTCCCTCCCTCCCTCTATCTCTATCTCTACCTCTGTCATCTCTACCTCTATCTCTCCCTCTCTGTTGCTCTGCCTTTGAAATAATTAAATAAATATTAAAAAAAAAAAAAAGAATAAAAGGCCTGACACTAGTTAGTGCTGACTCACCAACCAGACTTACTCTCTTGGAATCCTTAAGAAACCAGCCTTTTAATCCTGGAAGCCATTATTAGGGCTCGATATTCACACTGCAGAGGCACAGACTGAATGTCCTAGGAGGATGTTTATGCCGAACTGGTCTGTGAGATGACTGTTGGTCATCTCAGAAACTTCCTTGACTTCTTGGTGCTAATCAATAGAGATCTTTGTATGAGGATGTGTGATACAGTCTTTTTGCCGCTGTTAGGTATTTTGTCCTCCCAGGGACAAAGTAGATCAGACATGTGTAGAAGGTGAGATTCAGAGAATTTAATTTGAAGAGGAGGCTGAACCCAAATCTTCACCTATGAACCCTGCCTTTTTCCTTCAGAGAGTCTGGGTTTGATACGCAGCTCTGCTCCAGATTCCAGTCTCTGGCCATCATGTGCCCTGGAAGGCAGTAAGTCCTGAGTCCCTGCCACCTATGCAGGAGACCTAGATTGATTTTCAGGCTTCAGCTTCAGGCTTGCCCAGTGCTAGCTGTTGTGAGAATCTGGGCAGTAGATAGGAGTGCATGCTCTTTCTCTTTTAAGTAAATAAAATAAATTAAATTTGCGAAAGATTTATTTATTAAAAAGAGTAACAGAGAGAGAGGGGGAGGGAGGGAGAGAGAGGAAGATCGTCTATGTGCTGGTTCACTCCCCAAATGGCCACAACAGCCAGGTCTGGGCCAGGCCAAGGCCAAGAGCTGGGAACCCCATTCTAGTCTCCCACATGGGTGGTAAGGACCTAAGTACTTGAGTTATCATTTGCTGCCTCCCCAGGTGCATTAGCAGGCAGCTGGACTGGAAATGAAGCAGCCAGGACTCCAGCTGGTACTCTGACACTGAATGCCTCGATGGCAGCACCACAACCCTGGCCCCAAAATAAATAAAATGTCTAAAAAATGCAGAAGGAGTGGGGCTGAGAGCTGGATACGTTGCTGGATTAGCTGGTCAGATTTCTCTAGGTGTTAAGAAACCAGCAGCCAACTCGGTTCTCCCTTCACGTAAAAGTTTAGAGCCGTCCATCCCTGGGTGGAGCTTATGCGTTTAATGGAACAGGCTGGTCTGACACTTAGCAGTTGTGTCCCTAGTACAGACATAAGGGGTCTCCCAAAAGTTCCTGGAAATAGTTTCCTCTCCACAACAGACTTGCTAGGGTGGGCATTGTGTCGCAGTGGGTTGAGCCAACACTGGGGACATCAACATCACACATCACAGTGCCTGGGATTGAGGTCCACCTCCACTTCAGATCCAGCTTCCTGCTGATGGGCATCCCGGGAGGAGGCAGGTGACCACTCAAGTACTTGGATTCCTGCCACCCATGTGAGAGACCCAGACTGAGCTGCTAGCTGAGCATCTAGGGAGTGAGCCAGTGAATGGCGCAGTCTCTCTCTCTCTCTCTCTCTCCCTCCCCCTCCCTCCCTCCCTCCCCCCTTCTCTCTATCACTCTGCCTTTCAAATCAACAAGTAAATGCTAAAAAATTATATTTTAATTAATTTTCCATGAACTTCTTGGAGCTTCCACATAGCTGGGCTGTGTTCCTGGAGGTGACTGCCTCGCTGTGAGCTGAATGTGGAGGTCATGGCTCCGTACACAGGCATGGCCTTTTTGACTTGAACAGATCTCCTTGTCCCATCGTAGCAAGTGGCAGGGTCTCAGACAAGCAAGAGAAGAAATCCTGAGGATTTTTCTGAGCTTCGCCCCTTTGGGTTTGAAACTTGAGGAACAGAAAAGTGATGAAAAGAATTCAAGGTGGTAGAAGTTAAGTCGGACCGCAGGGTCTTGGAGGTAGTTGGAAGATCCTACACTGAAGATTAGAAAGCTGTATTTCCATGTCAAAGTCAAACAAAGGAATAGCAATGGAGGGCCATGCAAAGAGCTTTTATTTGGGGAATGACAAAGAATTGAACTGCAACCCAGGACACATATGCCCAGAGAGGTGCTCTCTGGTAGATCTGAGGAACAGAAAAAAGGGTTGGGACTTTAAGGGGAAGGGAGAAAAGCCAAGGTGTTTTCAACGCAAACTCGTGTGCGTGCATGTGAGAGCTGGGGGCTCTGATTAGCGGGTAGAGGGTCAGGAGGTAAAACACGTCTTCACGTCACAGCTACCGACTGCATCGCATTGGACCTGAGAACTCGGGCGTCGAGCTCGTGTTCTTGCATCAGGGGTCAGCCGTCCTTGTGAGCGTTCTTGTCATCAGGAAGTCCCAGGGACAGCACTCCGTTCATGGCCTTGCCTGGATCCATCCGCCAGGGTCCCACATGGGCAACGGCCTTCTGAACCCGGCAGCTTTGACCTCTAGGACCGAGCACTGAGAAATCGCGGGGCGTTCCCTTTGCTCTCCATAGCATCAGGGAGATTTCAGTGCCTCCGCTGTGTAGAGCGGGGAGGTCGACTGCACGAGGCAGTGGGGAGAGGAGGATGTAACAGCAGAAAGGGCTGTGTGCTCTCCCTTGGACCAGAACGATCAGTGAGGGAGACCAGCACCTCACCCTGCACACCATGCTGGTGAGCGGCCCTCGGGAGGCAGGGACCTATGAGAGGGTCCACCTGCCCTTCTCAACACTGGAGGACACAGGGGGTTCCCAGAGCTGGTCCTTTTTGGTCGTTCTTTCAATACTCCACGGTCAGGCATGAGAGATACGTGTGCATATAAACAAAGAGAAGTTAAACACCGCCTTCTCCCCGGGTCCCTTTCATGTCCAGAGTGTGTCAGAGGTTCTAGAGTGATGGAAATTCCCCAGGCCTCCCCCTGTCTTTTCATCTGTGATTATCTGGGGCTGAAGTTTCAGTCCTCATCTGTTACCGTGCTCCACCTCGAAGTCTATCCAAACACCAGAGTATATGACAGGAAGTGAATGCTTGCCCAGAACTTAGTGTTTTTTATTTTAACACCCTTAAGGAAAAACTTCTAGAAAATGAACTTCTTAAAAGTTTCTAGCAGGGGTTTTCTGAAAGATCAAATTTAAATTTGCCTTTGGAGCAGCCTGTTCCCACTTGACTAGGTCCTCACAAGTAACTAGATGTAAATTGTAGGTGCTTGGCTTAGGCTTGTAACCTCGCTACTTTTTTGTTGGCATTGAGGGAAGGTGGTACCAAGGGGAATAGAAATCTTGACTTAAAAAAAAATTTGATAGGAAAAGTTTTATAAGTTTTATAACACAGAAAGAAAGAGATCTTACATCTGCTGGTTCACTCTCCAAATGGCTGCAACAGCTGGAGCTGGGCCAATCCAAAACCAGGAGACAGGAGCTTCTTCCGGGCCACCCACCTGGGAGACAGAGTCCCAAGCACTTTGATCATTCTACACAGCTTTCTCAGGAGCATTAGCAGGGAGCTGGGTCGGAAGTGGAGCAGCTGGGACTTGGACTGAGCCCATATGGATGCTGGTGCTGCAAATGGCAGCTTTCCCTGCTGTGCTACAGCATTGGCCCCCAAATCTTGACTTTTTAATGCAAAACATCTCAGCTAAAATACTGGTAATGATTCATACCGTCTTGGAAAATGCATGACCCAAATGAAATGTGTCTCTGTGCCTAATTTGCAACCTTTAAACTTCAGGTAAAATTACGTGGCCTGGGGGAAGGAAGCAATGCTCCAAGTTTATAGGCAAAGGATAGGGACTTCCTTGAATGTGGCAGATCTGCCCATTGTTAATCCTTCTGGGAAGTAGCAGTCCTGAGTCAAGAAATGTCAGTCTCTGAAAGACAAGTTCTCCTTATTGATATAAAGTTCTCTTTATATAAATAAAAAAAAGCAAAACACAAAAAACAAAAGAAAGAAATGAGGACCAAAGAGGAACACCTGCAGGGGAGAGACTCCTCTCTCTGAACCATGGGCACTGGTACACTCAGAGCCCGCTGTGGTGTCCTCTCTCTGAACCATGGGCACTGGTACACTCAGAGCCCACTGTAGGCTCCTCTCTCTGAACCATGGGCACAGGTATGCTCCGAGCCTGCTGTAGGCTCCTCTCTCTGAACCATATGCTCAGAGCCTGCTTAGGGTCGGCCTGGGCTGGCCCCTGTTCCAAGGAGATGAGCTGGGAGTCTGACCCTGAGCAACTGCCCGAGTGGCTCTAGGTCACCCTCTGCTTTGGGCTTCTCTCCTCAAACACCAGCATGACCCCATTAGAAGTTGTAGCCCAGGGGCCAGAATTGTGACACAGTACTTTAAGCCGCTGTCTGCAACTCCAGCATCTCATATTGGAGTGCAGGTTCGAATCCCAGCTGCTCTACTTCCGATCCAGCCCCCTGCTAATGTGCCTGGAAAGAAAGCAGAAGGTGGCCCAAGTATTTGGGCCCTTGCTACCCTTGTGGGAGACCTAGATGGAAATCCTGGCTCCTGGCTTCTGCCTGGTACAGCTCCATCACAGCTATTTGGGGAGAGAGCCAGCAAATGAAAAATCTTTTCTCTCTCTGCTCTCTCTCTTGCTTTGTCACTCTGCATTTGAAATAAATAAAATAAATCTTTAAAAATAATTAATATATAAAAGCTGTAGCCAAGTTCCAGCTGGGTGTGGAGGGAGAATGCTGTGGAACAGAGTGGAAGGAGGAGAGCATGTGTCCCTTTCTCAAGTTCAGAGTGGGTGGTCCCATCGTGCCAGCACAGTGGCACCTCCTGACTGCCAGCAGCTGGGAACATGGCCATGCTGCATGGAGAGGGGCAGCCCAATGCTCAGATACACAGGGGGAGCCCCCAGAAACACCTGAAGGGTCTGGCTTCCTGTGTGGGCAGGTGCGTGGTGTGATGAACTATAACCAGAGTACGGAGGGGACTTGCCCTTTGTGTATAGTGAGGGGCAGTAGAAGCTGGGCCTTTGGTGAAAGAACTGACTGTGTGTGAATGTTTGTCTGGAGCTTTGGAGTTTGCAAAGCAACCCACTGACATCATCTCATGGAATCTTGACAATAATCCTGGGTGGAAGACCTGGTAGGCGTTATGACCCCATTATTTAACCATAAATTTAGTTCTCAGAGAGTTGTGGTAACCTGTCCAACACCAGGCAGCTAGTGAGACACAGAACTGGGATCCAGATCCAGGTCTCAGGCCCCTAAACCCAGGGTTTTCTTCTCTAGCGTTTGGGGTTGAGGCAAGGGATGGCCATGCTAACCTGCTATTCGGGGTTGAGCCATGTCCCCCAACTGCCAATGGTAGTGATCTTCTTTGAAGATAGTGTCTTTAAAGGCATAATTACAGCTCACACTGTGAGGCCTGGTGTCCTCATAAGGAGAGGGGCGTTGGGACACAGACACACACACAGGGAAAAGAATGCCGCATGGAGACAGGCTCAGGGGAAGACGGCTGTGCGGACGAAGAGGCAGGCTGCCCCGCGGCATGTACTAGCCGAGGATCTCTCAGGGCCACTAGGCGCTGGCGGAGGTAGGGAAGGATCCTTCCCATGAAGCTTTGCAGGGAGCATGGCCCTGCCAGCACTTTGATTCTGAACACTCAGCCTCCGCAACTGTGAGAGCCCAAGTGTCTGCTGTTTTCCGCGCCCTGGCGGTGGACTTTGTTACTGCGGCCTCGGTCCCGCGTACCAATACAGGAAGAAATAGAGATGCAAATGGACAGGTTCAGGGGATGGAACCTGAGCTTGCTTGCTTTGATCTTGGGGCTGCCCCTTTTGACCTCTGGTTTCAGGAAAGGGAGGCACAGTATGTGAAAACTGATGCTCTTAGTGAGATGTATTTAGTTAGTTAGTTGACAGGCAGAGGGATAGAGAAGGAGACACAGAGATAAGAGAGAGATCTTCCATCCCCTGGCCTATTCCCCGAAACATTGGTAACAGTCAGGCTTGAGTTGGGTTGAAGCCAGGAGCCAGGAACTCCATCCAGGTCTCTCACATGGGAGGCAGGGGCCCAAGTACTCAGGCCATCTTCCACTGCCTTCCCAGGTGCATTAGCAGGGAGCTGGATCAGAAGCAGAGCACAGGACTTGAACCTCATGCTGCAACACTGGCCCCCCAAACAGCTGTTCTTTTCACTGATTTACCCCAATTTGTACCGCATGGAGTTCTTGACACCCATTCTGCAGACCAGGCCAAGTTCACTGGAAAATGTGCATTCAATCTTCCTCTCCTGGTTCCCCTTTTGGGCCCCCAGTGATTTGTTCTTAGAACTCTTCTATCACTGTGCTTGTGCCTTTCTACTTTGATATCCACTCAATTGAATCACTTCTACATTGGCTTTGCATTTTTCTTTCTTATCTTTTTAATGATTATAATTTTATTCAATGAATTAAATGCATTTTTCTTTTTACCTTTCAAGTTGACTTCATTTTTTAGACTTGTTTTAGGTGTATGACAGAGACTGTGGGAAGTTCCTTTGTATGACCTTCTCCCACAGACCAATGTGGCTATTAGCACCAGAAGGGTGCATTTGTTGTAAGTGATGGACCTGCGCTGATACGTCCTCCCCACTTGAAGTCCATAGTTTATCCTGGGGTTCACCTTAATATTGCACCACTCTCCTTTTGACAATGTCTTGTCACCTGCCTTTTCTCTTTTAAACCTCCCCAAACCCTGTGATGCTGGGAAGAGCTGTGATCACTCTTCTATGGGTGAGGAAACTCAAGGAAACAGCTAAAAAGAAGCAGGGCTGGGGGCTGGTGATGTGGCAGAGCAGGCTAAGCCACTGCCTTTAACAGCGACATCCACTGTGGGCACCAGTGTGTGCCCAGGCTGCTCCACTTCCAATCCAGCTTCCTGCTAATGTACCTGGGAAAACAGCAGAAGACGGCCTAAGTGCTTGGTCCCCTGCACCCATGTGGGAGCCCCAGAAAATGCTCCTGGCCCCTCGCTTTGGTCTAGATGAGCCTCAGCCATTGTAGTCATTTGGGAATTGAACCAGTGGATGAAAGATCTCCCTCTCTCTCTCTCGTTCTGTCTATCTGTGACCCTGCCTTTCAAATAAATAAATAAATCTTTAAAAAAGAAAAAAGAAAAAAGTAGGATTGGGCCAGCATGGTGGCACCATAGGTTAAGCTACACCCTGCAATGCCAGAATCCCTTGAGTGCCAATTTAAGTCCCAGCTCTATTTCTGATCCAGCTCTCTACTAATATGTCTGGGAAAGCAGCAGAAGGTGGCCTAAGTGGGAGACCAGGGTAGAGTTCTTGGTTCCAGGCTTTGGCCTGGCCCAGCCCCAGCCCTGGCTGCTTTAGGCGTTTGGGGAGTGAACCAGCAGATGGAGAATGTCTCTATCTCTTCCTCTCCCTCTCTTTCTGTAACTCTGCCTCTCAAATCATAATTAAAAAATAAAAAGTGGAGAAGTAGGGCCAGGACTCAAACCCACATCTTGCATCTATAAGCACAGTGGTCTTTTTTCTTTTTCTTTTCCTCTCTCTTTTTTTTTTTAACTAGAATTATGATTTTGCCTTTTCAACTTGAGTTATACACACACACATACACACACACACTTCCAGTTATTTAGACCTCTTGCCTAGCCCCTGCATACAGCTGGTAGATATTTACTGAAGTTGAAAGTCTTTTATCTCAACACAGCGCTCTCATGCACTGGCCTACAAATTCATCCCAGGTGATGATGATTAAATTGGCTTCTACTACCCCAACTCTCCTCTCCTGTTTAATCTTCCAAGACTTTAAATACATGACTTGCTGAATTTCTGAAATGTCCTGGTCAGTGGTAGTGGGGAGACCTCAGTGTTTTCTGCAGTTCAGCAGACTTGTGGGGTCTGCGGGCTTGGCTGGGCGGGCTACTGCCCATACCCCAGTGGCTGTCACTCGTAGGAAGTGCTTCTCTGGAAGTGGGACAGACACCTCCCAGTGCTGAGATGCAGCGTCTGCTGGAGCGAGACAGGATACTTGTTCCTATTGCTTCAGGAACAGTGCTGCCTGAAGTCCTAGAAGAGGAAGTAAAAAAAAAAAAGCCCATCGAGGTCCACCCAGAAGAGCAGGGAAATCCCATGTATCAGTTTCTGTTTCTCCCCACCCCAGAGTTGGCTGAGCTCCCTGGGAGTCACTGGCCCTGCCGTGCCTCGATGCAAATGTCACCACCAGGCCCTGTCATCAGCCAAAGGTCAGCAAAGGCGTCCCCTGACATTTGGGGTCTTCAGGAGCACAAGAGTGGACTAGGCACCTGCAGAGCCAAGATCATGGCCGTAGAATTGGCTTCCGTGGGGCACACTGCCAGGTGGTAGCTCCGGAACAGAGTCCCCGCTGTGGGCGCAGAGACAGCCAGGCCCGTAGCTGGCTCTTGTGGGCGCTCTCCTCGGTCCTGCAGGGTGACTTATGCTTGCGGGTGCTGCAAGACGCCGTCTGCTCACCCATGGCTCCCTCCTATCTGAAGCGCACTGCCTGTGCCTTCGGGACAACTGCACATCCTCTGAAAGGTGATAACGATAATGAGATTGAGACGTCTGGACCCAAATAGACTTTCTTACTTTGAGAAGACCCCACAATGTGTCTTGTGTAGAGGAAGGAGAACTGGGGTCCACGCATCCTGCTTCCGCCTCCTGTGCCCTAAGGGGAAAGGTCTTGCTTGGGACGGCCTCAGTGCTGTGGGATCCCATCTGCTCTCTGAGTCTCTGATGGTCGTGTAGCCCTGCACAACTTCCCCCTAAGAGAGCCGAGAAATATGAATGAGAACAGAAACGTGGCGCAGATGTCCCCAGCTTCTCCCAGGTGTTGCAAAGATGCAGGCTTCAAGTAGGTGGTTTTGACGAATGATGACAAACGTGGTTTTCCCCAACCCAACTCCTGAGAACTAGAGGCAGATCCTAGGAGGGAATGGATGACCTCAGCTTAAAAATAGGGCAGTGCACCTGCTGGAGATGTGCCTGCCCACTACAAGGACGACACAGGAGCTGGTCTGCGGCTGTTCTCTGTAACAGCAAGGTCCAGCTCTGGACCGGCTGCCTACTCCTGTGGTTGAGGGTGGACAAGGACTGCTCCCCGCCTCTAATGTACACAAAGAGCAGTGAACATCCTGGGAGTGAGTCACGCCCTCTGTAATTTCTCCTTACTTTGCCAGAGAGAAATGTCTAGAAGGCAAGCCTGACCATGCATGCCACTCCCCTGTTTAAATGCACGTGTTGCTTCCCAGACTTAGCAGGTTATACAAGACCCCTAAGACTGGGCTCCAGCTGATCTCTGCACCAGATTATTTACAGCTCCATAAGTAATCACTCGGGCTTTGCTCCTCTGCTTGTTCCAGTTCTTGCTGCGTGACTAACTTGTACACTTCAGGATTCTGTCTTAGAGATTTCTGGGATGACCACCATGACACTCACAGTGGGTCTGACCACCTGTGCCTCTGACCTGGCATCCGACACACTCTTTGAATGACCTTTGCCCTGCTTTGTGTCTCCATCACGTGATGAGAGCTCCAAGTGCAGGAACCCCCTCTCCTCGGTGCTCCCTAGAGTATGCATTGTTCTTTCAATAGATGTGCTTTGAGATTCTGCTATGTCCCAGTAGTGAGCAGTGAGGCACTTTGTTCCAGGACAAATTATATCCCTTCATTTATTTATGTCTTCTTCATTTTTTCTCAGAAATGTCCTGTAGTTTTTTATTTTTTTAAGGTTTTATTTATTTGAGAAGTAGAGTTACAGACAATGTGAGGGAGAGAGAGAAAGGTCTTCCTTCTGTTGGTTCACTCTCCAGATGGCCACAACGGCCGGAGCAGCGCCGATCCAAAGCCAGGAGCCAAGTCACCCACACGGGCACAGGGGCCCAAGCACTTGGGCCATCTTCTGCTTTCCCAGGCCATAGCAGAGAGCTGGATTGGAAGAGGGGCAGCTGGGACTAGAACCGGTGCCCATATGGGATGCTGGCGCCACAGGCGGAGTATCAACCTACTGTGCCACAGCGCTGGCCCCGTCCTGTAGTTTTTAGGTACAATTCTTTCACCTTCTATGTCAGATTTTTCCCTAAGTAATTAATGTTTTGAATGCTATTACTAATGGTATTTTAAAATTTCAATCACAGATGATTCATTCCTGCTATTAAAAAAGTTTTTTATATTATTTTTTTTTTGACAGGCAGAGTGGACAGTGAGAGAGAGAGAGACAGAGAGAAAGGTCTTCCTTTTGCTGTTGGTTCACCCTCCAATGGCCGCCCCGGCTGGCGCACTGCAGCCAGCGCACCACGCTGATCCGATGGCAGGAGCCAGGTACTTCTCCTGGTCTCCCATGAGGTGCAGGGCCCAAGTACTTGGGCCATCCTCCACTGCACTCCCGGGCCACAGCAGAGAGCTGGCCTGGAAGAGGGGCAACCGGGACTGAATCCGGCACCCCGACTGGGACTACAACCCAGTGTGCCAGCGCCACAAGGTGGAGGATTAGCCTAGTGAGCCGCGGCGCCAGCATATTACTTTTGTTCTGAAACTTTGCCAAATTTACTCACTTTAGTCCCTTTTTCATAAAATCTTTTAGATTCTTGACATAGATAATAATGTCATCTATGTGTAAAGACAATTTTATTTACCCCATTTTTATCTGGGTGCCTTTTATTGTCTTTTGCACATATTACTACACTGGCTGGAGCTACTAGTGCAGTGTTGCATAAAAATACAGAGGCGGTCACACTCTCCTTTTCCTCATCTTAGATGGAAGACATTCGGTTGTTCCTCATTAAGTAAATATTTTACTGTAAACTTTTTTGTGGGTGTATAATTTACTAAGTTTAAAAAAAACCAGGATTGGAAAATGCTTTTTCTCTATCAACTGAGATAATCATATGCATTTTATTTTTAAGTTTGTTAAAATGATGAATTTCGTTGATTGACTTTTGAATGTTGAACCAATCTTGCTAGGTTAATCCAATCTATCCTACGGTGGTTTAACAACTTCGTCATGGTATATTATAGTAAAATACTTTTTGCATCAATATTTATGGGAGATTTTTGTCTTTAAGTTTCTTTTCTTGGAATGTCTTTTACATGCCAATCTTTTTAAACTTTTGGAAAAATTTGGATAAAATTGTTATTATATTTTCTTAAATATTTTCCAGAATCCACCATTATTTATTTATATATTTAAGATTTAGGTCTGGGTCAGGCCAAAGCCAGAAGCCGTAACTCCTTTCTGGTCTCCATTTGTGTGGTAAGGGCTCAAGTACTTGGGTCATCTTCCACTGCCTTCCAAGGCACATTAGTAGGAAATGGGTTGAAGCAGAACAGCCAGGACTCCAAACAGCACTTTGATATGGGTGCTGCATCAAAACAGTGGCTTACCACACTGCACCCCAGAACTGGACTCCATGAAAGGCATAAAAGCATCTGCACTGGGTGTTTCTCTATGGAAAGGCTCTCAACTACAAATGGAGTTTCTTTAGTAGATATGAGGCGATCAGTGTTATCAATTGTTTATTGAGTGAGTTTGGTAGTTTGTGTCTTTAAAGACATTTGTAAATTTCACCTCAGATGTTGAATTTATTAGCACAAAGTAGTTCATTACATACTTGAATTAATCTTTAATACTGGCATAATTTATAATGACAGAGCTACTTTCATTCCTAATGGTGGTAGTTTGGATCTTCCTTTTTTTAATTCCTGGCTAGAGGTTTGTCAAATTTATTCATCATTTAAAAAAACCAGCTTTTGGTGTCTTTGTTTTTCTCTATTATTTTTCTTTTTTCTACTTCATTGATTTCTGTTGCAATTTTTATTATATCTTCCTTCTTTTGGATTTTGGCTTTGTTTACTTTTATTTGTGTAGATATTTGATTTGAGATTTTTATTCTTTTCTATAAAAGACATTTAGTGCTATAGATTTCCCTCTAAGTACTGGTTTTGGGCTATCCTGCACATTTTAACATATTGCATGTTCATTCAGTTGGAAATACTGTTTATATTATATATGATTTCCCTTTGCTATCTTCCTTAAATCACAGTTCAGTCAGAAGTATGCTATTTAATTTCCAACAATTTTGGGAATGTTATAAATATCTTGCTAACACTAACCTCTAATTCAATTATACTCCATTCATTTCAGTGAACATACCTTGTATGATTTTAATACTTTTAAATTTATTGAGGTTTATATTATATTCTAGAATATGAACTATCTTGGTGCAAGTTCAGTTTTTCCCAAAATGAATTTATTCTGTTGCTACTGGGTAGAGTGTTCAAAAAATGTGTTAGGTTCAGTTGGCTAATATGATTCAAATCTTCTAGATCCTTATTGATTTTCTTTGTATTTGTGCTATCAGTTGTTGATGGAGAGTTGCAAAAATCTCTGACAATATTTGTGGGTTTATTTCTCTTTGCTTGTTCTCATCATTTTGTTTTATGTATTTTGAAACTCTGATGTTAGACGCATAAATATTTAGTATTCTTATGACTTCTTAATTAATCTCATAGTCACTATAAAGTGATCCTCTTTGTGTCTAGTAATAATCAATGTTCTGAAATTTGCTTTATATGATATTAAAAAAATCACTCGCACTTTCCTTTGGTTAATATTATCATCGTATTAATATTTTTATGTATGTATGTATAGGTATATATACCTAAGACATTCTTTTAAAAATATTTATTTTTCTTATTTGAAAGAGTTACAGAAAGAGAGGCAGAAAAGAGAGGAAAGAGAACTTCCATCCTCTGGTTCGCTCTCCAAATGGCTGCAATTGCCAGTGCTGGGCCAGGCTGCAGACAAGAGCCTGGAATTGCATCCAGTTCTGCCATGTGGGTGGCAGGAACACAAATGCTTGGGTCATCTTCTACTGCCTTCCCAGGTGCATTAGCAGGGAGCTTGATCGGAGGTGGAGAAGCCAGGACCCGAACTAGAACTCATATGGGATGCTGGCTTTACAGGCATCTAATTAACCCACTATGCCGCAATGCTGGCTGCCTTAAAAATATTATTGAGTTTAATTTTTGGGTATGTGAAGTTACTTAGAAATAGTTTATATTTTGAGGCTTTATTGTAAAGTTTTTTAAGAGGAACAGAATAGCTTCTCACCCTGGGCTAATTCTCCCCAATACTAAAGGTATGCTCTTCTGAGAACTCTATGGGTTATATATAGTTTGCTATCCACAGTTACCAAGAAGAAGGATTACATCATGCCATGCAGGGCCGCATGCAGTCCAAGGGTCAGTCAGGTGGCAGAGGGAGTGAGAAGTCCTGAGCGAGAGCCTTTGTTGTGGATTCTGCAGGGAGAGGTACGCAGGTTTAGTATTGGCCCTTCAGATGATTTCAGGGGGTTCCAGGGCATGGGGCTATCCCTAGGTGACTAGTGTCTGGCCCTGGAGTGATTAGGGCAGAGGGATAACGGCTCTGCACTGAGAGCTAGATAGCCAGGTAGCTGGGTGTCTGGACTTTGGGTGGATGGATTGGTTTGCACAGGTTTGCAGTTGAATCTTTTACCATCTAGAGGAGCTGGCTAGCTTTGCAAAGGGGAGACTTTGTAGGATCAGCAAGCCCTATATACCAAAACATCAGAAAACACAGAAAATGAAAAGATGTGATTAGAACAACATGGACACATGTAGGGGAGAGGGGCGTCATTCAGACTACCACAAAAGTCAGTTGCATTCCACATACCATGTTTGCCATTTCTGTGTGCTGTCTGCACAGCCTCCCAACAACCCTGTAACATAGGTATGGCATTTGGAATCAGGGGTCCATGCAGTTTACAGATGAGAAACTTGTGGCTGAGAAATACTAACTAACTAACAGTTGTCACATAACCTCTAAGGGTTGGAGACAGAATTCAAAGTCAGATCCACCCAACTAACACCCGTTCTCATTGAACAAATATTAACATCCCCATTCCATAGATCATACATGTCAATGAAAACAACCTCAAACAGGTCAGGAAAGTGGCCGTGACTTCATGAATTCCTCCAATTCCGTCCCCCATTTCCACAATTCTTGCAATTAACCTAGAAATCTGAGCCTTTGTATTATCCAGAAAAAATTGTCTCTGAAATGTTGAGAACATAACATAAAATGATAGGATGTGGAGAAACTTAGGACAGAAAATCAACTATGAAGTTGAAGAAAAGAGACCTTTTCCGTATCTCTCTGTGCAGGGAATGTTGATGGAGTCGTGGTGGCTTCTCACAGTACACCCTGTGATCTTCTAGGACAGGAATTGGTTGTGCTTTTCATGCATTTTCCATCCTTCCACCATTGGTGTGCAAATGCCTAACGACAGTCACTGCAGGCACGATGGCTTTCTTCTCTTCAGTAAACCCTGCCCAGGGTCTTGCTTTCTGCTTCCTCCTGGCGGCCATAGCAACGTTGTAGGGGTAATCCGTGGTTGCCCGACTTCTCAATGGGAATAAGACTCTTTATAAAGGAAACCTGATGTCCTATACAGGACAAACCAGAAGAGTCCTTTTAACCGTACTAGACTGGAATGTTTTAGAAGATATTCATGCGGTCTACTATGTTCCTCCAGCTGTTTTCAAAGGTGTAAGGTTCACACAGAGGTCTGTCTCTATTCTAAACAGAGGAATCATGATGAGCGACAGAATGCACAGGTGAATTAAATCAGTTGATGGCCACAACCACCCGACAGGGTTACCGTTTTACACAGGACAAAGTTGAGATTCAGAAAGTGGCACAGCCAGAGGGTGAGCTGGGAATCAGAGCCTCTGTGATTCCAGGACAGCGTCTCGGCCACAGAACACTCTTGCTAGGTCCTCATTCTGCTGTTTATTCCCTACTGACTGGCTTTCTAGATTTAGAGCCACAACCGAAGACAGATTCTTTTCCTTCTCAATGAGCAAACTTTGACTTAGAAAATATGGACTTCCATGAAATCAGTATCAGCAAGGCAAACTCACTAATAAGGAGAAAGGGGGAGGCGGGGCGGTCCCTGGCCAAAGAAGAAGTAGAGGTGAAAGTGGGATGTGTGCAGCCCCAGTTCCAGCTGGTGGGCAGCAGAGGCAGTGCTGGGGTCTTTCCTGCATCTCCCAGCTCTGGTGTGCCAAAAAGCTGGGTGTATTCTTTTTGTGTAGTCAGGCATTTGAGATCTGTGATGACCTGGCATAATTCACCTACTGATCCTGAGACAGCGAGCAGCTGCAGTCTAATCACCCTCAAACATGCAAAGTCTGATGCTTATCAGGAGGCTATATCAGCTGACTTTATAAATCAGGGGCTAAGAGGGAGACCAAGAAGGCCAATCTTTGACAATTATATTTGTTTGAAAGACTCTAGTCCCCCAAGGGGGTTTTCCCAGGGGTCCCTCCCATGGCGGCCATGGAAGGATGAGGAATTATTTCGCGATCTATGCAGACCTTATTGAACCCTCAGATCGTTAGCTTTCTTAATGCATGTAATCCACACAAAAAATAAAGATGAACAACTGCACACAAAAATGGGAGAAATAAAGAAAAAAGCCACGAATGGCAACAACAAATATCTGCCAAAATGTTAAGAAAGGAGTCAGTCTTCCTTTTGATGAAAGATAAAATGAATGCAATACTATATTTATTTCCTACTAAACTATCTAAAATGCTCACAACCCACCTCCCAAAAGAAACAAATGCAAGTTTCAGTGCTGTCGTATAAGAAAATAGAACTCTCTCTGTGTAACTCTGACTTTCAATAAATAAATAAATCTTAAAAAAAAAAAAAGAAAATAGAACTCTAGCTAGTTAGAGAGATAGAAGTCGGCAGATAGATATACACACACACTCACAGATTGCCTAGTCTTTGACCCAGTAACTAAGCTGTTAGGAATGTGATTGTGTTGGTCCATTTTATGTGCTGTAACAGAATTACAGGCTGGACAATTTATAATGAGCAAAGTTCATTTCACTTACAGTTGTAGAAGCTGGAAAGTACACCTGGCACAGGCATTCTTGTTGTGCCATACATAGCAAAGGCATCACGTGGGCGACAGGGAGAGGGAAGGGGCTAAACTCATTCCTTTCATTTTTATTTTTTAAAGATTTATTTATTTATTTGAAAGTCAGAGTTACACAGAGAAACAAGGAGATGCAGAGAGAGAGAGAGAGAGAGAGAGAGAGGTCTTCCATCCACTGGTTTAGTCCCCAATTGGCTGCAACAGCCAGAGCTGCACTGATCCGAAGCCAGGAGCCAGAAGAGCTTCTTCCAGGTCTCCCATGTGGGTGCAGGGGCCCAAGGACTTGGACCATCTTCCACTGTGTTCCCAGGCCACAGTAGAGAGCTGGATCGGAAGTGGAGCAGCCGGGACCCAAACCAGCACCCTTATGGGATGCTGGCACTGCAGATGGCAGCTTTACCTGCTACGCCACAGTGCTGATCCCCAAACTGATTCCTTTTCATTCATTCCGGAGGACATTGGAATTAAGTTGCCAACACATAAATTCTGGGGGACACATTCAAGCCACAGCATTCCACGTCTGACTCCCCAAATTCTTATTCTCACCTTCAAACTACATTCTTTCCATCCCAGTAGCCCCTCAAGTCTTTTTTTTTTTTTTTTTTTTTTTGACAGGCAGAGTGGACAGTGAGAGAGAGAGACAGAGAGAAAGGTCTTCCTTTGCCGTTGGTTCACCCTCCAATGGCCGCTGCGGCTGGCGCGCTGCAGCCGGAGCACCGCGCTGATCCAATGGCAGAAGCCAGGTGCTTCTCCTGGTCTCCCATGGGGTGCAGGGCCCAAGCACTTGGGCCATCCTCCACTACACTCCCGGGCCACAGCAGAGAGCTGGCCTGGAAGAGGGGCAACCGGGACAGAATCCGGCGCCCCGACCGGGACTAGAACCGGGTGTGCCGGCGCCGCAAGGCGGAGGATTAGCCTAGTGAGCCGCGGCGCCGGCCGCCCCTCAAGTCTTAACTTGCTCTGGTACCAATTCGAAAGCCCAAGTCCACTGTTGCACCTAGATCAGATATGGATGAGACTCAAGCATGTTCATCCTGAGGCGAATTTCCTTCCAGCTGTGAGCCTGTGAAACTAAAACAGGCCACATACTTGAAAATTACAATGGTGGGACAGGCAGAGACTGGACATTCCCACTCCAAAAGGGAGAAATGCCAAGGAAAAAGGGGTCACTGGTCTCAAGCATTCCCAAAATCCAACAGGGAAAACAATATTCGTCTTAAAGCTGGAAAATAATCTTTGACTTCCTGTCATGCATTGTGAGCACTGTGCGTTGAGGGTGGGCCCCCAAAGCACCGGGGCAGCTCCGCCCTAGGCTTTGCTGGGCTCAGCCCACCCAGCAGCTCCCATGGGTTGGCATTTTGTGCTGCAGCTCTCCCAGGCTGGGGTTGCACATTAGTAGCTCTACAGTCCTGGGATCTTGGAGTCAGCCCTGCTTCCCTGGTTCTACTAGGCATTGCCTGGCATAGACTGTCCATGGTGGCTCCGTGCCAGTGACAGGTCTTGACCTGGGCACCCAGGCTGCCTGTGGTAGCCTGTGAAATCCAAGTGGAGGGTGACATGTCCCCACACTCCATGCACTTTGCAAGGCTCACCACTTGCCCTCCAGAGTAACAGCTTGAGACACACCTGGGTTCTCTTGCCCCACAGCTGGGGTGGCGAGGAGCACTGCACCAAATACGGAGGGCTGCCAACGCTGAGGTCTTGCAGGCACCTCCCTGGAAACCTTGCCCTCAAGGCACTAGCTACAGTGAAGAGATCTGAAATGACTTCAGGGAGATCCTCCCACTGGCATGATGCAAAGCACCCAGGCCATTTCTTTCCGCACAAATCTGTTTCTCAAGCAGTCAGTTGGTCACAGCCCCTTCTTTACTGGCCAAAGTATGAATCCTTCAAATTCCTGGGTTATGTTTCTTTTTTTTTTCTTCTTCAAAGATCTATTTATTTACCTGAAATGCAGAATGACAGACACACACACACACACACACACAGATCTTCCATTCACTGATTCACTCCCCAAATGGCCATAGTGGCTGGGCTGGATCACAGTTATAAGCCAGGAACTCCATTCATGTCTCCCACATGGGTAGTGGGGACCAAGTACTTGGGCCATCTTCCCCTGCCTTTCCGGGGGCCTTAGCAGGAAGCTGGATCACAAGCAGAGCAGCTGGGACTCAAACCGGCATTCCAATATGAAATGAGGACATCACAGACCATGGCTGTACCCACTGTGCCACAATGCTGGCCCTTCCTTCTTAATCACAAATTTATTCTTTAACTCATTTCTCTCACATGCTACTGTAACAGTTAAAAGAAGCTACCCAGCAGCCTGAGTGCTTTGCTGCTTAGCTATTTCTCCTGCTGGATAGCCTAGTTCATTGCTCTTGGGTTCTGTCTTCAGGAAAGCCCTTGGTCGTGGACACACTTCAGCCATGTTTTTTTGAGGATGCTCCTCATTTCCCTCTCATGCCTCATTAGAATTGCCTTTCCCTTCCGTATTTCTACCAACATTCTGATCACGACCCCTTACATAATCCCTCGGAGGACGGAGGCTTCTGGCTTTGCAGACCTCCCCCAGAATTGCCCATCTGCAGCAGCCCAGGCTTTCTCTGCTTTTTCTGTCTGCTCTTCCAAATTCTCCCTCTATCCATTACTCAGATCCAAAGCTGCTCTCACATTTTCAGGTATCTGTCACAGCGGCACCCCACTTCTCTGGTATTGATTTTCTGTCTTTTTTTGTTTTCTGCTGCGATAACAGAAAGCCAGATTGAGTAACCTGTAATCCACAAAAATGTGCCTGGCTCACCATTCTGCAGGCTGCGATGGAAAAGATCAAGGGCCTGAGGTCGAGGGAGGCATTCTCACCATGTCAGCGTAGCAGAGGACATCACATGGTCAGGGGGAGGGGAAAGTGGACCAAACTCCACCCCCTTGATAATGGCATTCAGAGCCCTCATGAGCCCTTCAGGGTCTCGCCCATCAGCACTGGTGCATTGAGGATTAAGTTTCTAAAATGTGAACATTGGAGAATGCATTTAAACCACTGCAGTGATATAAAAAAAAAACAATTACAAATGTATGACCAGCAGTGGGTGTTTGGCATGGCGGTTGAGATGCCCACATCCTATATTGGAGTGCCTGGGTTCTGGTCCCTTTCAACTCTCAATTCCAGATTCCTGATAATGCATATCCTGGGAGGTAGCAGGTGATGGCTTAAGCAGTTGGTTCCCTGCCACCCACATGAGAGACCTGAATTTTGTTCCTGGCTTTGGCCCGGCTCAGTCCTAGCTGCTGTAGGTATTTGGGAAGTGAACTAGCAGACGTAAGATCTTTCTCTCTTTCTCTATTTCTCTGTGTGTGTGTCTTTGTGTTCTGACTTTCAAATAAATAAATATTTTATTTTATTTATTTTTTTAAACCTAGATATCTTTTTTTTAAAGATTTATTTATTTATTTGAAGGACAGAGTTACAGAGAGGCAGAGGCAGAGAGAGAGAGAGAGAGAGAGATCTTCTATCCACTGGTTCACTCCCTAAATGGCCTCAATGGTTGAAGCTGGGCCAATCTGAAGCCAGGAGCCAGGAGCTTATTCCAGGTCTCCCATGTGGGTGCAGGGGCCCAAGGACTTGGGCCATCTTGTACTGCTTTCCCAGGCCATAGCAGACATCTGGATCAGAAATGGAGCAGCTGGGACTCAAACCAGTGCCCATATGGGATGCCGGCACTGCAGGAGGCGGCTTTACCCGCTACACCACAGCACCAGCCCCTAAATAAAATTTTTAAAAAGAATATATGACCTACACACTTGAGATGCTTCACCTACCTAGAATTCAAGGAATGGAAATAGAACACAAGATATCCCTTTTACTCAGAGTGTGAAAATAAAGAAATGTGATCATATGACGTGTGGGTGAGGCTGTGGTGACACAATGTACCCTCGTTTGCTCTCTGGTGGGAGTGATGCTGTGTAGCCTCTTTGGTGGGCAGTTAGGCAGTATCTGTAGAATTAAAAATAGGCCTCCTTTTGACTCAACAATTTCACTTCTCTGAATTTCCCCCAGAGAAACATTTGCACAAGTGCACAAAGGAATCTAATGCAACATTGTTTGTCTTAGCAAAACCGAAAAGTAGCTCAAGTACCCAATGATAAGGAAGTAGCTTGATAAATAGTGGTTGTTTTTATTACAGAATCCCATGCAGCAGTTGCAGGATGCAGATCTTCATGGGCTGCCGTGAAAATGTCTCCACGATAAGCTGCCAAGTGAATGGAGAGCATCTTAACATGTGTGCACCACTCCCAGCCTCATCCACGCATTGAAGCATCCATATAGCAGGGCCTTCAAAACATTCACGCAAATGTAGGTAGGAGAAAACGATGAATGGATTTCAATATTTTTAGCCAAATAAACTTATCTTTGAATTTCATATTCCATGAATTTTTGAAGTTTATGCAAATATTTTCTATAGATACTTGAAATTACGTGTATATTCAATTTTAAAAGGACATGCATTACCAGCAACAACAGTAATTTCTACAAAAGTGATGGTGATTAAATTAAAGCTAATTAGTGAGGACTTCTAATCTGTTACATTTTAAGTAAAGTTTTTACCAAAAACACATGTTCGTTTATAAGATGTGGAATTAAAAAATATTTAAAAGAATGATTGCAAAGATTTTACTACACTGATAATTATCAAAGCATTATTTGGTATAGTAAAAATTTGAAAATAGCCTGATTATCCAACAGTAAGGAATTAAATAGAGGCAAGATCTCATGAGGGATTATAATACAACCATCAAAATAGTATCTAGCAGCCCACTAAATAACAGAGGAAATGTTCATAGCCACAGTCCAGGCAGAAAACAACAAGTCCATGATTCAGTAATTGTCAACTCCTAGCTCCAAAGCAGAGACGTGAGATCCAAAAATCTGAGCGTGCTATAGCCAATGGTCTATTTAAAGGTTTGGTAAAATTAAGTCAAGGAGATGGATGATTGAAATCATGATCCCTCCGAGATAATGGAATAACAGAGGGCCACAGGAATTGTAGCAGGGAGAAGCCTGGCTGGGCAGGATGTCGAAAATGGATGTCTCCGGGCTCAGAAAATGACACCGCAAAATACGCCGCTTTGGACTTCAAACCGAGAGCACAAGGAAACAGGACGTGCAGGGAGGGACTTCCTCAGAAGTTCTCTTATCTAAAGGCTGGATCTGCCAAAGAGGAGAAGATCAAGTCCCTGTACAGAGGGTGAGACTGACAGTCACACACCATCCTGGAGCCCAGAAAATTTGTCCTAAGCCATCGAATGTTCGCTGACGTCATCCATTCTCCCTCTGAAAGTACCTGCAGCCTCCTCACTTCTCTCTTCCACATGAGGAAGGATTTCTTTCTTTTTTTCTTAAAGATTTATTTATTTATTTGAAAGTCAGATTTACAGAGTTACACAGAGAGAAGGAGAGGCAGAGAGAGAGAGAGAGAGAGAGAGAGAGAGGTCTTCCATCTGCCGGTTCATTCCCCAATTAGATACAACAGCTGGAGCTGCACTGATCCGAAGCCAGGAGCCAGGAGCTCCCTCCAGGTCTCCCACGCAGGTGCAGGGGCCCAAGGACTTGGGCCATCTTGTACTGCTTTCCCAGGCCATAGCAGAGAGCTGGATTGGAAGAGGAGCAGCCGGGACTTGAACTGGTGCCCATATGGGATGCTGGCACTGCATGCCAGGGCGTTAACCCGCTGCGCCAGAGCTCCGGCCCAGAGGAAGGATTTCAACTTCAACCACTGGCAGCTCTTGCTTAGGGACACTAATAAATTGATTGTGCTTTCCTCTTATCAATCTGTCTCTTATCATAGGATTGTTGGCCTGGCCCCTTGGTAATGGTTCATGGTAACTGATGTTTCTGTGTCTACACCCTGGCAGAGGCAATAACATTCACGATGCTGCTGCAGGTGAATCCGTCCCCACCTCTCCTTGCTCTGGGTCCTTCCAGGGATTGAGGTCCAGGCTCAAACTGGAGCGAGCCCAGCTGACCCAAGGGACACTGGTCCTCTGATGGTTGTCACTGGTCTGGAGTATGTGTGGTCTCCTCCCTCTAACTGCCTGAAGAGGGACTTAGGCCAAGCACCGTGTCCTCTTCCTGCTGGGGGACCTTGGCCCAGTGGAGAGCTCCACATACAATGGCACCGGGCAGCCATGCATGCAGGCTCTGCTCCTCACTCCCTCTCTGGGGTACTAAGCCTCCCCGCTGACGGCCAGGCCAGGTTGCATACCCTATCCTTGGACTTATCGGGAAACTGGTCATGTTCATTAATCATGAGAAATGTCACACAAAATGTCAAGTGTCCCCCTTGAAAGTCAAGAATGAATGTTAGGGGGATTAAATGGTAGACTTGAGTAAGAAAGAAACCCCGTAACAGAATAGCTTCTACATTAAGGAACAGAGTGGCAAGAAAGAGAATAGAAAAAGACTGTGGGCGGGGAAGAGGAGAAGTAGAGAGAGAGAGAGAGAGAGAGAGAGAGAGGCTTCTGCATTTACAAATGACAATGCTTTTTATTTCTAGCTGCCCCTCCCCTGCCCCACAGCCCTGGAACTTGAGTCAGCTTGTGCCTTCCTAGAGGAGGGAAGGAAGGCAAACATCAGGGGGAAAAGCACCATTTACTAACTGCGTTAAAAACTACTTGAGAGCCCAAGCACTAGACAGACGGGTTAAAAAAAAAAAAAAAAAAAAAAAAAAAAAAAAAAAACCAACGCAGCAATTAACTAAACACATCCAACCCCTGCCGGAGTCTGGGGGTAGAAAAGAGGAAGAATGAGAGGAGGAGAAGCGAGGAAGACAGATTTCTGATGCGGAGGCAGAAGTTGAGTGCCTGGACAGACTCCAAAGGGTGTGAGCCTGCGCTTTGCTTCGCCCTACTAAGTTCAAGTACCGTTTCCCCGCGCCTCTACACCCATGCACAGTACTTACCGCTCGAGAGGGAACAGAAGTGTGAGGTGCCTTGTTTGTTTTAGAACGAGTGGGCCCTGGCACGGACGGAAAGGGAGCTCGGAGAGGGGCAGGTTGGGCCGGGCACCGCTGCCTGGCCCCATGTCGGGCCAGTCCCCAGACCCGGCCCGTTCAGCTGGAAGGACTGGCGAAACCGGCACACCGGCTCCAGAGAACCAGCCAGAATCTGCTTTGCTTCTGCGGTCGAGCCTGCAAACACATTTAAAAGCTTTTCTGGGTGATTTGTCAACAGATTTACTTAAGTTGCAGCGTGACCCTGCGACTGTGGCTGTGCTTTTGAGCAACACTGACACCAAGTGTTTGACGCTTTAGGACAGCAAGGAAAGTAAGGTCGTAAAGGGCCAGGAAGAGGAGACCCCAACTGCCGCCACTCTCACTCTGGGGCCTCGCTGCTCCTCACGTGGGCCATGCACTTGCTTTGCCGCCTGAGGTTCTGCAAGGGGCAGTGGTGATGTGTGAGCCGCCCGGTCTTGTCTGCTCAAAAGTGACTGTGGGTGTCAATGTGAATTTGGGGGGGTGTCCTTTGTGTAGAAAAGATTATTCAGGGGTTGGTCACTGGGTTCTAGGGATTAATACTCAGGGGTGGGCATCAACCCTCTCGGTTAAGACTTCTCTGTCTCACATCAGAGAACCTGAGTTTCCTTCCTAGCTCCAGCTTCCTGCAAATGCAGACCCTGGGAGGCAGTGATGATGGCTCAGGTTGTTGGGTTCTTGCCACGTAGATAAGAGTCTTGCACTGAGTTCCTGGCTCCCTGCTCCGGCCTGGCCTGGCTCTGGCTCTTGTGGACATCTGGGGTGTGGAACAGTGGGTGGGATTAATCAATCAATCAAAAATATTTTCAATTAATACTTAACATATATTTTATAAAACAAAAATAAACTAGTTCTTTAACTTGTTAGGCTCAAACTCAAAGTTTTATTACTTGACTAAATAGTAATGCACTCTCTCAACAATCATTTTTACTATTTGGAAAGTTCTGTCAACCAGAAATTGACATATTTGAAAGGAAATTTAAATATAGAAAATAGAAAATCACTTCAAATGTTTAAGGAGGCTAAGAAAGTTTATGATTGGATCCTTTGAAATATTGACATTTTCTTTACTACATTCTTATTTGGTTTTAGGCATATATGACTGAAAAGCTTTCCAATATACTTAACTTTTTTTTGACAGGCAGAGTGGACAGTGAGAGAGAGAGAGAGAGAGAGAAAGGTCTTCCTTTTTCCGTTGGTTCACTCCCCAAGTGGCCGCTACGGCCGGTGCATTGCGGCCGGCACACTGCACTGATCCGAAGCCAGGAGCCAGGTGCTTCTCCTGGTCGCCCATACAAGTGCAGGGGCCCAAGCACTTGGACCATCTGCTCCTTTCCCAGGCCACAGCAGAGAGCTGGATCAGAAGAGGATTAACCTACTGCATCACAGCTCCGGCCCCCTAGATAACTTTTCAAAATCATAGAATGGGGTGGGTACTTGGTGTAGTGGCTAAGATGCCTCTTGGGATGCCTGCACCCCCTATCAGGGTACCTGACTTTGAGTCCCTGCTCCGTGTTCCATTTCAGCTTCCTGTTAATGCAGGCACTGGGAGGCAGCAGGAAGTATGTGAGTCCTTCTTACGTGGGAGACCTGGATTGAATTGTGGGCTTCTGACTTTAGCCTGGTCCTACCCCAGTTATTGAGGGCATTTGGAGAATGAACCGGCAGATGGAAGAAGTCTGTCTCTCCCTCCCTCTCTCTTTCTGTTGCTCTGCCTTTAAAATAAATAAAAAATAAAGAAATGAAATTCTAAAAAATAAAAATCATATAAAATAAGCATATAAATAAGGCAATCTGTGAAGTTGCTGAAATGATCCAATATTGGTTTCAAACTTAGAAACAGTTATCTCATTCTTTTTACTTTAATAATGTAAGTATAAATAACTAAAACACATTTTAATTTGGGATCATAATATTTATTGATGAGGTGCTTCAACAGGGCAAGTTATCTTTAACATGATGAATATATTAAATTGCAGATAAGCACAGATGATTTTGAAATATAACACAACAATATTAATACTATGACTTGATTTACATAATAATCAACTCTTAAAATTGATGAAATACTGGCATATCACAGAGGAGCTGCAAGATTAAGGAGCTGGTTTAGAATGCAGCAGATACGTAGCCTATATTTTTGATTCACCGTAAATGTTAATTCCCTTTTCATTCTCTCAATACTAAAATGTGAATGACTTTATCACAAGGACATCTTCCTTCTGCCGAGAGGAATGCAGAGCCCTGGAGGGGAGCTGGCTGTTTTAAAGGTTCCTCCACAGCCAACTTGCACAGATCCTGTCTCTTTCCTTCTTAGCTTTGTGGGCCCCTGTCCGCTAGAGCAGGAAGAGGGTCTGAGGCCTTCCTACTGCCATGGAATCATGAAATGGGGGTCCGAATGCTCTGGGTTGGGTGCACTAACACTGGTGCTGACACCATAGGTCCCCTGTGACACCTGGTGTGATGTCATTTGCTGTGGAGGGTGCTGATAAGTACTTCCCTGCATTTCTCAGAGCAGGTGACATCCTGTTCCCCTGCATGGGCGTCAGTGGAGAGGCGCCCCAAGACTGAGCACCCATCTTCTACTTGGGCTGTGGGGATGGCTCTCGGGGTGGGTGACTCCTGGCTCAGGGTGGCTCAGGGAAAGCTGCAGGCTGAGCTTACTAAGTGCCTGGGCCTGTAATGACTGACGAGAGGGGGCTGGCAGCGGCCACTCTGATGGCCACGAGCAGGTAGAGGAATCTTTCACTGGCGTTCCCATGACCCTGTGCGGCTACCCTCCTGTTTCGAGACCCTCCTCCCCGGCTTCCTTCCCCAAGGAGCCCCAGATGGAAAGAGCTGGTTGCTGCGCCTGCCTGGGTGCCCTAGCCCTGGATGGCATGCTTGTGACTGACCTGGGTTTCAGGATGTCCAGTCTGCTGGAGGTGTCAGAGGGTGCATTGGCCAAAACACTGGGTTTGGTGTTCGTAGGCATAACGTGGAGGAGGAGGTTACCCTTCTCTCCAAGCACATTGGTCAGGACAATTCCTGCGGACTATGAGGAGCTTGGCTTTTCCCGGGCCCAAGACCTGGACAACGTGTTATGTTCGTATGGCCTGAAAGTGACTGCAATGCGGAGCTGATCCCGAGACGGAACTCCCAGGATAAGACACTAGTCCAGTGGCTAGTGCAGCACACGAAGGGCTTTGCCCAGCCATGACCCTGACTGCCTTGCCTTTCTGTGTCTGGGTGGATGGGAGGCACAGTCACAGTGACCCTTTCTTGTGTTACCAAGAATGAAAAGAAAAGGCCATTGTTCTTGCAAAATCAATAAATAAGAACATAAACATTCCGGCTGTCCAGGAGGCTGCAGATCTACCTGACTTCCCAAAGAGTGCAGGGCCAGAGTCCCGCCCCTCCACCGCTCTGCAGCTGCTGCGCACTCATTGGCTGGGAAGCCCTGGCACTGGTGACAGGCCCGAGTGCAGACCAGAAGTGAAACCTTAAAGTGAGAAATCAAGCGGGTCATGTTCTAGCCAAAGAATAGTACTATTTCTGGCTATTGGAAGAAATGAGTAACCAACCTTTCAAGATGAGTTGTCAGAATTCAGCTGTGAGCATGATCACAGAACTGTTCACACTATACCCACCTTAGCACAGAGCGTGTTTGTTCTGGGCTCTCTCCCAAGCCCACACCCACTGGGGAGTGGGGAGAACGAACTAAACTATGTTTAGTGTGATCTGGTAAACTCCACCTGTTTGCACGAATAGAAATTCTTCCACTTTAAGACAAACACTGAGTTATTTTTGTAGGAACATGGGGCTGCTCAGAGCTCACAGCTCAGTCTTCCCTGACCATTATAATTCACTCTCCAAAATAGATACTTTCTCTTTCCTTTTCTAAAAATACGTGCCTGGTATAACAAGCAAAGCCAAAGAAACCAGCGGGACACTTTCCATGTCCCCACCCCACATCCAGGCAGCCACTGTTAGCGATGTTCTTCCAGCACATTCTCTGCAGATGTACAAACACAAAGGAACCCTCTGCACAGGCATATTTTCTGCAGTTATTACAGGAAAGTCGTAATAGGCACCTTACTTTATAATATGTATCTTACAGCAACTCGTGTTAGATCAATCCAGAACACACGTGAGAGAGAAACAGAGCTCTGCTAGTAACTGCCAGGAGAGCAGGGGTGAATAGGTGGGGTTACATGGCCTTGGTTATTACAGAGGGAAGGTGTGGTTTGGGCAACCTCATGGTGGAAAAAACAGTTATGTCCATTTGTGTCCTCTAGATTCACCCTCCACTCTGTGCAACAGAATGGCTGGGTGAGTGACTTCCTGTACCCTCACCCACTAAGCCGCTGCTGGCCTCTTCTGGCCTTTTGGGAAAGTGTGCTGTGGCCTCTGCTACAGTCTGAGGACCTGGCTGGCGTCCTGTAATCTGGCTTTTCTGGAGCCATCCTGGATCTCTGCTGCCTGATGCCATCTCAGTGTCACTCCACGCCTTCTCCTGGCCCTGAGAGTAGCTGTGACTCTGGTGCGAGCTGGGCGTCAGCAGCCCTGTCTTAGATGCATCTGTCACATCCTTGCCCTCCGAGCCTTTACCCTGTGCCACCTTGGATGTGATGCTGACCTGAAGGATGCAGCCCTCTGGGGAACTTAAACCTCCCCCTCGTCTGCCCAGACAAGTGGAGCGCAGGTCCTGGGGTTCCCAGGCTCCGAAGTCCCTCTCTTCTTGCTCAAGACTTGGTCCTGAAAAGGGGGAGAGGGGAGCACCAAGGCCCCAGCGTTTGGCCTCCTTGTCTCTCTCTCCTTCCCTTTCCCTCACAACCCCTCAGCTTCAGAAGCGGCAGGCTCTGGTCTTCCCACTTCCTCCGTGTCACAGCTTCCTCTGTCTGAGGCTCCCAGCTTTGCGGCTCAGCTGCTGTTGAAGAGCTGGGAGATTTGCTTCTGCGGAGGCGGAAGAGTGATTTGGGTCTATGATCTGGATCATCAACTTTGACTGTTTGGCCTCCTAAAAATTTTGACAGAAGTCTCTCTATAGAAATCCGCTTTCTAGTTGGCTCCCCTACTGCAGACACAAACAAAAGTCCAATTTGATGGTCAAGGTAGAGCAAAGATGTCACGGTTGTGGCAGATACCTGTCTTTCCCCTGAAACACTCCAATTCAGCCTGTAAAACTACACAAAATGATAGCACAGCCCTGGGTATTCCCCGAGAGCTTCCACTCTCTTGGGCTGTTTAATGGGTGATGTATTGACCTGAGCTCAGGAAAAAGAAAGAGGGAAAGACAAGTGAGAAAGGGGGCTCCCTCCACCCACATAACTGCTGCAGTTCCAGCTCATCAAAACAAGACTCTAAAACAGTTGCTGGAAAGTACCTTGAATGATCCCTTCACAGAAATAACAGCAGAGAGGAAAAACCGTGCAGTGAGAGGTTAGGCCCCAGGCAGACACGCTCTGTTTCTTGTCTTCATTTCCCCCTGAATTTTTCCTCATCCTCCAAGTGTTTATGAGAACAAGTCCTGTCCCCAGGGTCCCTGGTCAGTGCCCCTGGCATACTCAGGGACAAAACAGCAGGGTGGGGGTGAGGCATGGGGAGGGAGCCCAGGGTTTGGGAGAAGGCAGATCTGAACATGAATCCCAGGTCAGCTGACTTATGATATGCAGTTACTTACTCTATGTCTACGTAGTGGGCTACTGTTGCATAATCAGGTGGGTGAATACCTATTCTCTGGGGGAGATAACTGTCCTGGTTCACTATCCAACTACGCTTCCAACTATGTAGTTGCCTATAGATACCACAGCTAAGCTCTGGGGGCCCTATCTATGGCTTATTTGGGCTATTTTTTCCTGGTTATTGCCTGTATAGTTTCAGAAAGATAATTTAAGTTTGTTCCTGGAAATGTTTTTTTCTTTTTTTTTTTTTTTTGTCTAATTTCTTGAGTTAGAGTTAATTGATCTGAGCAATAACAAATGTGTTGAACTGCAAAGAGCTGAAGAGCTGTGAGTTGCAAAGCGAGGTACGAGCCCCAGCTAATGTAATGACCCTGGGTGGGGGCCTTTCTTTGTCTGCAAACGGAGGGTCAGGAGCAGGCAGAGCTTATGTGCTCTCATTTCTAATAACATCTAAGAATGCTGCTGGCTGATATTTCCCCCTTTCTGACATTCTGTGGCCAGCAGTTGGTCACTGCCCTTTCAGACCTGTCCTTTATGGGGCATAAGACACCCAGGTCCCACAGTCCCTCCTCGGGCTGCACCCTCCAGCTTCTTTCAGTTCACACCCATGGGAAGCACGAGCTAATGAGATCCGGCAGACTCTACCGAAAGATGAGCCCATCGCTTCAGACCCTTGTCCTTTCTCATCTACTGAAAAAAGCCCATTCAGACCGCGCCTGCCTCCCGGTGCAAGGACCTCTGAGAACAGAAGCTCCGTGGATGTTCTGACAAGCCCATTCAAGACATTCTTGGAAACGGTAACTGGATCCTGGCCTCATTAAAGATCCTTGCAGAAATGTTCCGAAATGTTCCAACCAGTGTCTGCCTGCCCCAGAGAGGGCCCCACAAGGCATGGCCTGCATCAGACCGCGTATGGGTCAGACAGCTCCAGCATCATCTTCAAGGGTAAGGGGACGTGAAACCCCAGGTTGAGCAGGATTCTCTAAATTGCCTGATTGTAAAATGCAATTTGCAATGACAGAATAATCTTAGTAACTTCACTAAAGTGCTTCAGGAGCATTGCAGAAAAAAATGAGGCACTATAAATCCTGCCACTCAAAGTGAGGTGTAAGAACCAGTAGTGGGGTCAGTGCTGTGGCCTCGCGGGTAAAGCCGCTGCCTGCAGTGCCGGCATCCCGTATTTGGTCCCAGCTGCTCCACTTCTGATCCAGCTCTCTGCTAAGGCCTGGGAAAAGCAGAAGAAGATGGCCCAAGTCCTTAGGCCCCTGCACCTGCGTGGGAGACCTGGAAGAAGCTCCTGGCTTTGGATTGGCATAGCTCCAACTGTTGTGGCCATCTGGGGAGTGAACCAGCGGATGGAAGACCTCTCTCTCTTTCTCTCTTTCTCTTTTCTCTCTGCCTCTGCCTCTCTATAACTCTGCCTTTCAAATAAATATATAAATCTTTCAAAAGGAAAAAAAAAAAAGAACCAGTAGCATTGGCTACTCTCCAGGAGTCTGTGAGAAATGCAGTCTTAGGCACCATTGCAAAATTGTTGAATGGAAACCTGCATTTAACAGAATCTGCAAGAACTCCTACGCATCTGAACTTTAAAAAAAACTTTTTAAAATTTATTTATATTTTATTTATAGGCAGAGTTACAGAGAGAGGGAGAGATAGAGAGAAAGGTCTTCCATCTGCTGGTTCATTCCCCAAATGACCGAAAGGACTTAGATCATCTTCCACTGCTTTCCCAGGCCACCGCAGAGAGCTGGACCAGAAGAGGGGCAGCCAGGATATGGGCACCCATATAGGATGCTGGTGCCGCAGGTGGAGGATTAGCCCACTGCACCACAGCGCCAGCCCCTGCACGTGAACTCTGGAAAAACTCTGATCTGAAACGCCTTCAGAAACTAGAGGAACTCTGTGTTGAAAGGTCTAGATTTGTGTTGCTCATTCTCTCAGTAAAACAGTCTCACGGGGGAAGGCTTGTCATGTACAATCCACCTCCACATGGAGTTATATCCAAGTAAACATAAAACTAACTCCAAGAGCAGAAAGCAAGGGCACGTGGAGGTGGATTGTACATGACAGCAAGAGTCCCAGAATTCCCCAAGACTCTTATATGTTCTCTCCTCAACAGCGTCTATGCGACCACTGGTTGCCTGGTATGGTGCTAGAAAAAAATAAAAATGTGGAATGATCCCACATTAGTTTAAAGCTTATGTTATGTGAGGAAACTGCAATAGCATCACATTCTAGATGAATGTCCCTTAGTGAAGAGACTCAAAGAAATTTCCCAAGTCCACAGAAAGAGCAGGCTCAGATGCTGGGCCATGCACTCCACATTCTTCCTTAACTGAAACCATGCTGGGAAAGAACCTAAGACTGGTTCTGAAAATGTTAAAGCATCGGATGCATCGGACCTTGTGCGCAGCTTGGGAGGAAGCTCCGAGACTCCCAGCAGTTACCCAGCTCCTGTGGGAAGACCCAGTTGGCACCTGTGCACTGCAGGTCCATGACACAGTTTTACAGGATAGGCAGCTCGGGCTAAAGTGAAGTCTGCCTGGAAGAACCAGATGATTGAGATCCTAGCGGCTGTGCGTCTTCCCTAAGTGGGGTCCTCTTCTCCTTCAGTGGTGGGCGGTACCCCCCCCCCAGCTCAGCATGCTGGCCACAGCCCCAGGGACATTTCTCATCCCAGTTATCAGGCTCTGAAAAGTTCTTCTCTACCCGCCACCGATTCCCTGAACAAACTGATTTGTGAGATCTGGAAGAGTACAGCTCAGAAAGAATGTTTCCATGACCTGCAACACCCATCTGCTCCAAACATGGTTTTCATTCCCAGACTCTGTGAAACTCAAGAAATCCCAACTTTTATTCTTGAAAATGAGAAGTGGAAACCAAAGAACAGGTGGAGCAGAACAGGAGCCAAGAGGGAGTGGTTGAGCAGAGATAAGGTAGAATGATCTCTGGGGCAAGAGCTGGGATCAGGTCAGTGGGGCAGCAGTGGGCTGGGGGTGGGCAGTACTGCATGGCGGACGTGGTGGGCAACTCTGTTCTGGTTGAGTACTAGTGCTGAGATAGCCCAAGGAAAATCCATACTTTTTTTTTTTTTTTTTTTTTTTAAGGTGTATTTGAAAGGCAGAATGGCAGGGCTGGGGGAAGAGAGAAATCTATCATCCATCTGAAGTCAAGAGTCTGGAACTCCATCTGGGTCTCCCACATGGGTATCATGGGCCCACGCACTTGGGCCATCTTCTACTACTTTCCCCAGAGCATTAACCAGGAGCTGGATTGGAAGTGGAGCAGGCAAGGAACCCAAACCAGGGCTCAGATATGGGAGGCCTGCATTGCAGGTGCTGGCTTAGTTCACTGAACCACAACATCGACCCCAATTCTACTGTTTCAAACCTTACGAATGACTGATGTCAAAGATAAACAAATCTAGACTCTAGCGAAAAGTGGTAAGGGTGAATTTTAATCAGAGAGGAACAGTCGCAATAAGGAGTAGAGTCCAGCATGCATTGAACCCAACTTTGGTTTTTTTTTTTGTTTTTTTTTTTTTTTTGTTTTTTGGGTGCAGAAGACTTTATTGATGGTTTCATGACAAGGTAGGGCTCCCTAAGCCCCTCCCCTCCTCCAGGGGGTCTGGGATGGAAACTGTGAAGAGGGGCAGATTCTCAGCGTGGTGGGGACTGAGTGGGGGCAGGGACTCCCCAGCGGCTGAGGGCCTCTCGTCCTCCTCTGGTGCTCTCGCTGGGGCCGGTGGTTTGAGGGCTCTTACTCCTTGGAGGCCATGTGGACCATGAGGTCCACCACCCTGTTGCTGTAGCCAAATTCGTTGTCATACCAGGAAATGAGCTTCACAAAGTGGTCATTGAGGGCAATGCCAGCCCCAGCATCGAAGGTAGAGGAGTGGGTGTCACTGTTGAAGTCGCAGGAGACGACCTGGTCCTCGGTGTAGCCCAGGATGCCCTTCAGGGGGCCCTCGGATGCCTGCTTCACCACCTTCTTGATGTCGTCATACTTAGCAGCTTTCTCCAGGCGGCAGGTCAGGTCCACGACCGACACGTTGGGGGTGGGCACACGGAAGGCCATGCCAGTGAGTTTCCCGTTCAGCTCGGGGATGACCTTGCCCACGGCCTTGGCAGCGCCAGTGGAGGCAGGGATGATGTTCTGGGCAGCCCCGCGGCCGTCACGCCACAGCTTCCCAGAGGGCCCGTCCACGGTCTTCTGGGTGGCGGTGATGGCGTGCACCGTGGTCATGAGCCCCTCCACAATGCCGAGGTGGTCGTGGATGACCTTGGCCAGGGGGGCTAAGCAGTTGGTGGTGCAGGATGCGTTGCTGACAATCTTGAGAGAGTTGTCATACTTCTCGTGGTTCACGCCCATCACAAACATGGGGGCATCGGCGGAGGGAGCAGAGATGATGACCCTTTTGGCTCCGCCCTTCAAATGAGCCCCGGCCTTCTCCATGGTGGTGAAGACGCCAGTGGATTCCACCACGTACTGGGCACCAGCATCACCCCACTTGATGTTGGCGGGATCTCGCTCCTGGAAGATGGTGATGGCCTTCCCGTTGATGACCAGCTTCCCGTTCTCAGCCTTGACCATGCCGTGGAACTTGCCATGGGTGGAATCATACTGGAACATGTAGACCATGTAGTGGAGGTCAATGAATGGATCATTGATGGCGACAACATCCACTTTGCCAGAGTTAAAAGCAGCCCTGGTGACCAGGCGCCCAATGCGGCCAAATCCGTTCACTCCGACCTTCACCATCGTGTCTCGGGGACACGCTTGCACTGCACGAGAAGAAGCGGCTGCCTGTCGAACGGGGCGGAGCAGAGAGCCCCAACTTTGGTTTGTTCAGAGGTTACTGGGTGCTTCAAAGGGACAGTGGTGGAAGGAGGGAGTGGTGAGCAAGGGCTCAGCAGATTTAGGGAAGTGAGACATTATAAAGCAGGACAGGGAGGCTGGTCCATGTGAAACTCATCTGGCTTTGCTTACTGGAACGTTGGCTCCTGCCGTCAAACAGAAGCTAAAAGACAGGGGCTCGGTCTTCAGGTGTTGGCTGCAAGAAACAGAAAGTTCCTTGGTATTTTAAGATGTTTAAGTAGAGAGCAGTCTGCATAGCAGGACAAAACATTTGACCAGATGCCATTATATAGGAAACCAGTGTCCACATAGGATGCCAGCATTGCAGGTAATGGTCTAACCCACTACACCGGCCCCAGGGAGTTTACTAAGAGACAGCTCCAGGCAGACAGAGTGTGCACACGTGGCTGGGAGGCCCTGCATGTTTCCAGAGTTCTGGTTCCTCTAGCTGCACAGCTATTTCCACCGCTCTGCCGGAACCTCCCTGTTCTGTGGCTGTCGCAAAGCATGCCGGTCGTCATGAAAGCGATTGTCGTGAAGGCTGGAATGAAGGCTGTGACTAGGGTGCTTTATGTGTTTCCAGAGGAGGAAGGTCATCTGATTGGTCGATGTGTATGAAGGAAGCATTCAACATGAGCCAATCAGGGACCTGGCACAGGAGTAGCCGATTTTGAATAGAAGTTTGCAGAGTGCTCAGTCAGCTCCAAGATGGACAAGATGTTCAGCAGACGCAACAACACAGTGTGTGTTTCCTGGTCTCTCCGTGGTCTCTCGTGTTCCTGGAGGGTTACACTATGTATGCTTCTTCTTCTCCTTTCCAGGGGCCCCCGGACTCCTCTCATTAGCATCTTTGCTGGGAGGTTCCTGTGAATGTTGAGAGTAAATGTTAGCGTCAGGCAGATTTCAGTTCGTGCCCTGATTTGGTGGGACAGTCACCTCACCGAAGACTCAGTTCCTGTGTGTAACAGGCTAATAGCAGTAGTTCCTCGGAAGGTTCTTCGTGAGGTCAGATGGGAGGAGGCATGGAAAGTGCTCGGTGGAGTGTCTGGCCAGGTACCAGGCCAAGCGTCCCTGCACGGCGGTCATCTTCCTGCCGCAGGAGCTGGCGCACAGTTGAGGTTCAGGGGATGCTGGGAGAATGGATCTAGCGCGGGACTGTGGCGGGCTACCTCTTCCCGCACCACTCCTTCTTGGCTCTCTAGCCACGGAGCTCAGGAACAGCGGGAAAGCAGCAGGCCTCACTCCAGCCTTCGCGACAATTGCTTTCACGACCGGCATGCTTTACGACAGCCACAGAACAGGGAGGTTCCGGCAGAGTGGTGGAAATAGATGCACAGCTAGAGGAACCAGAACTCTGGAAACATGCAGGGCCTCCCAGCCACGTGTGCACACTCTGTCTGGAAGCCCACACAGGAGCCATACAGGTCCCAGCGTCTCCCTGCGACTCCACAGCACGCCCAGATTTGCAGCTCTGGTCTGGGCCAGCAGTGACTGAGAAGTGAATGGTGCCTGGGATTAGATTCTCCAAGGAAAGTTTGATTTTTCTCTCCATGGCCCTTTATTGTTGGAGGCCAGATGAGATTCCAGAAAATGGCTACCCATTGTTGCCCCTGTGAGGTCAGTACCCATAACCTTGGCAGGTTATTCTTAAAGTAAATCTTTAAGAATACATAGCATTTATTTCAAGGTTTGCCTTAAGTGGTATATTATTTGCTGCTCAATCTCAGTTTCCGTAGGTGTCCTGTGTATGGGATGATGGGTCATAATGGGCTACCTTGCACTCCTCGCTGCTGACTCAGAGGTCAGGTCCACCCATCTGACCTCTAAGAGGGTCCTCCATGCCGGGCTTCACCAAGTGGACGCCTGCCTCGCGGCTTCCCGTGGGTCAGCAGATCCCTGTGATTCTGGTGTGGAACAGAGGCTCTCCCCCTTCCAGGGCAGGAAAGCCACGCTGGGTGGAAGGAACTCAATCCAAGCTGCTGCCCTTACAGGTGCCTTCTCCTTGTCCTCACCTGGGTGTGCCACGTGTGCCCCATGTCCTCCCAATTCCAGCCGCCACCATGCCTGGCCTCAGTGAGTGCTGGCGTCTTCTGAGCTAGTTCAGCACAAACCTTGAGAAAGAAAAGTATCCTTTCCACTGTTTCAGCCAAGACCACTGGGAACATTTAAATAAAGATTGTATACATAGAACAGGAAGGAACAGGAAAACAAAATCCAAAAACTTAGATGTGGCCAAGCTTCCAAAGCACAGGTCGTTCTGACAAACATCTCAGTTTTCTCCCAGGTTGACGTGGGCTCAGTGCACAGGCCTCTGAACGTTAGAAAACAGATCAAGATCTTTGCCTTGGCACCAGTTGGACTTCTTGTCCTCAGAGTCTGCCTGGGAGGCTGGAGGATGGGTGTCGGTGGCTCCCAGGTCATCTTTGGGGCTGTGCTGTAGTTTCAAGTTCCCTTTGTCCCAGTTCTGCCCACTGATGAAGACAGCCTGACTCTACCTGCCCTGCCTTTCTTCCTCAGAGCAGTGCCTTATGCCATGCTCCTGGCCCCTCCCCAGAATGATTGACAGATGGAAAGTGGGGGAGGGGGAAGAGGGAGAGGATGGGAGAAATGGCAGCTATTTAAATTCTCATTATAACAATTCCATAGGGATTCTGGATTGTGAGCAATTTCTGGAGCGCTGTCCTTAGGTGGAGGAGCTGTCCATGATTGTAGTCTACCAGGGAGGCAGTAAGCTTGGGGTGGGAGCGTGCACAGGCAAGGAGGTAAGGCTAAGTCTATCAACATGTGTTTATGGAAGTTTTATTCTGACAGCCTCTAATTTTAGGGCCAACTGATAAGCTATGTCAGAGGCCAGGTGTCAGAGTGGAGGAGGTGCAGGCAGCCTGTGGAGAGAGAAGGTGTGACGTCGGAGTGGGAGAGTGCCCACTTAACATTTACCATCTGGCCATGAAACCAAGGGAGCCTGACCAGTCTGGTCTTGGGCCCATTCACTTGCAGGGCATGTGGAAAGTTAGCAAGAGCTGGGGCTGGCGCCGTGGCTCACGGATGCCTGCGGCGCCGGCATCCCATATGGGTGCCGGGTTCTAGTCGCAGCTGCTCCTCTTCCAGTCCAGCTCTCTGCTGTGGCCCAGGAAGGCAGTGGAGGATGGCCCAAGTGCTTGGCCCCTGCACCCGCATGGGAGGCCAGGAGGAAGCACCTGGCTCCTGGCTTCCAATCGGTGCAGCGCCGGCCATGGCAGCCATTTGGGGGGTGAACCAATGGATGGAAGACCTTTCTCTCTGTCTCTCTCTCACTGTCTATAACTCTGTCAAATAAAAAAAAAAAAAAAAGAAAGAAAGTTGGAAAGAGCTGGGACTGTACTCACTTAGTGCTGCCTAGAGAGTCACAGGGCAGCAGAGGGGCCAGAGAGCCCAGGTTCATGGAAGGGAGGGAACACAGTAGTTTCCCAGGGGATTAAGGACTGTGGAAGGAGACGGGAGAACAGAGGGCTGTCAGGTGGGGGTGAATGCCAGCGTAGACATGGAGGGTTAGTGAACTGAAGGGCCTGCTGGGGTCAAAGGGTTATATGGACTTGGGTTCGAGGGAGTACATTGGAAAGATAATAAGTGGTGGTCCAAGAGGAGGTAGATGGACTTGAGGGAGGGAAGGGGGAAGAGGCAGTTACTGGTCCTGGTGTGTTTGTGGCTGAAGGCAGGGTCATGAGAAGGGCTGAGGCAGGGAAGAGAGCAAGACCATTAGAAAATTAAATTCCTGGCTGGCGCTGTGGCTCACTAGGCTAATCCTCTGCCTGTGGCGCTGGCACCCCAGGTTCTAGTCCAGGTTGGGGCGCCAGATTCTGTTCCAGTTGCTCCTCTTCCAGGCCAGCTCTCTGCTGTGGCCCGGGAGTGCAGTGGAGGATGGCCCAAGTGCTTGGGCCCTGCACCCGCATGGGAGACCAGGAAGAAGCACCTGGCTCCTGGCTTTGGATTGGTGCAGCACGCTGGCCATAGCAGCCATTTGGGGGGTGAACTAACGGAAGGAAGACCTCTCTCTCTGTCTCTCTCTCTCTCACTGTCTAACTCTGCCTGTCAAAAAAAAAAATTGAATTCCTCTAACTCAGAGGACTGTTTTGGAAGAATCCTTTCAATCAGTGGTCCACAAACTAGGGCTCAGCGGGCAAACTCTGCCTGTCGCCTGTTCTTAAAGTTGTGTAAGAACACAGACAAGGCCGTTCAGTTATGTATTCCCTGGGGGTGCTTTCATGCTACAGCGGCAGTGCATGAAAGTGTGTGTTATCTGGCCTTTACAGGAAACGCTGGGCCACCCCCAAACAATGTTTGACAACAAAAAATGTAAACAAATGTGACTTCCAACTCATTGTGTAGTGGCTACGAGCCTGGTGCCCTTGGAGCTCTGAAAACACATTTTGAATATTACGGAAAAGCTCTTTGCTCTCCTTTATAAACAGGTATTTCAGCTTTGTAGTGACAAGATAGAGAATAAATGTCAGCTCAACTCGAGTTGCTGTTGAGAGTCTCATAAATATTAGCTAAATGTTACCCCAATTTTATGTAAGAAGACAGAGCTCTCTGCTGTATATATCAGCCCAGGTTGGATTAAGGAATGAAGGGCTCTGAATTTCCATTCCTGTATTGGCTCTGAGTTGGGTTGTGTTACATCATCCCAGCTGGGTCAGCTCTGGAGTTTTAAGTGCTTTGGGATCCACGTCTCTGTCAATCTCCTGTGTGTTCAGAAAGCCTCTGGCCCACCTACAGAGTGGTGGGCTCAACTCTAAACCACCACACTACTCATTTTTTTCACAGCAACCGTGCAATTACACAAAAACCATCAGAGGATTTTCTCCATCACAATTGTCCCCTATATTTCCAAGTTTTGTAGGTATTTGGGATTTTAGATACAATTTTTATTAGTAGTAAATTATAGTCTTTCAGTGTATAACTTTTCTTTCAAGTACATTTCATTTGCTTTCCATTTGGAAACTATATTCAAAAGAATGCTTTTGACATTTCTATAATGAAATATAAAATGTTCTTGCTGCCTCCCCTTGTATCGTAACTTCTCCAGTCTCCTGTTAGATAGGAGCTGAGTAATATTGTTGTGGGTAAAGACACGTGGGTCATGTATTTTCCTAGTTCTTGCAGAGCCAACACTGCCTTTCTCTCTTTCTTTCATGGGTAACAGCACTGGTTTGTGTAGAATTCCGGAGTCATACTGGTTATGCTTCAAAACTCTCACTATAGTTCTATTCTCTTCCGGGAATTACTTTTATGGAACAAAAGCGAGGTCAAACTCGTTTTGAATTTTTCTCCACAAGCAACTTTCAACAGTTTTGATGATTTTGAAAACTCAAGGATTTCTGAAGGAATTAGCTGTACTTTGGATTCCAATTTTTCCTTGGTAAGAGATAGTTTAATGTTTAGAGTTAGGGATTGTTCACTTCTGGGAATTGTTCTCGTATTTCTGACTATGTTCTTGTTTAGGTGCTCCGCTGTTTTCTTCAGAAATAACAGCCTCATCCACAGGACTGTTCCGCGTTCTCGGTCATCTTTCTCACTACTTTTATCTGCTCCCCCTTTCTCTGCACACCAGGGGAGCTTCTCCCGTGCGTCCTCCACATCACATATCTCACTCTCCGCGGTGTCAGTGCTGCCCTTCCCCACCCGCAGTGAGGTCTTAGTTGAGGTATTGCGTTGTGGGACGCTCCTCCTACCCTTTTGTATCCATCCGCCATGTTGTTCAAGGCAGGACCGGACTTGCACGGCTTTCTTTTGCGCTGCAAATGCAAACCACTTTTTCTGGTTGTAGAGGTTCTACACGAGCTGCCGAGTTTCTCTTGTACCGTTTACCAGGCACACGGGTCTTTCTCCAGCATGCAGGATTTTCTCACCTTACAGAGTTCCACTGCCAGGAATGTGCCGCACCTGTTTCCCCCATCGCTAGCTCAGAGGAAATGCTCCCTGTTAACCGAAGCCCCCCACCCTTGATTGCTGTATCTCAGAGAGTCACCGCCAGTGTCTGTGGGTTCCGCAAGCATGGATTTGACCAACTGCAGACTGGAAATATTTGGAAACAAACATAGCATCTGTAGTAACACGGACAATTCTATTTCTTGTCATTTTTCCCCTAAACAATGCAACATAGCAACTATTTACCTAGAATTCACATTGTGTTAAGCACTGTAGGTAATACAGAGATGATTCAAAGAACACAGGAGGATGTGACCAGATTACATGCAAATACTCTGCCATTTTACATGAGACTTGGGCTTCCCTGGATTTTGTTATCCGTGGGAAGTTCTGGAACAAACCTTCTCTGGTTACTGAGGAATGACTGTGTGTAGGTACCACCTGCCATTCCTTAAATCCACCCCTTGTTTGTTTTTGTCACAGCGATTTTCTTTTTAAATTGTTTGTTATTACATTGTCTATGAATGCCACGAAAATGTAAGCTACATCCAAAGTGACATTAAGTCTGTATCACTCAGCTCTGTGCTATCTACCCCGAAGCACAGAGCTTAGCTAATAATGGGTTCTCCTTTTTAACAACTTGTTCATTTATTTACTGTTCATCTGCTTGAAAGGCAGAGTGAGACAGTGAGAGTGACAGCAAGAGCTGGAGACAGAGAGAGAGAGAGAGAGAGATATCTTCCATCCAATGACTCCCTCCCCAGAAGCCTGTGAGCTGGGCCACACAGAAGCCAGGAGCCCAAAACTCCATCCGGGTCTCCCACATGGGTAGCAAGGACACAAGTACTTGACCCCAGGTGCATTAGCAGGAAGTCAGACTGGAAGTAGAGTAACCAGGACTCAGACCAGCACCCTGATATGGGATGTGGGCATCCCAAGCAGCGGCTTAACCCACCGTGCCACAAGGTCTGCCCCTCTTAAAGTGACTTCTGTGACACTGTAAGCTGAGTCAAGGAGACACGAGAGATCTGAGTGGGAATACACTGCTAACATGCTCCTTTCTGCTTCTCCTAAAACATGATGAGCTGCCCCCAATCCCTTCCACTTTCTGCACAGGTGGTTTTTGGTTTGTTCTTGCTTCTAGGTTTCTGAGATTTTTGTTCTCTCTCTCTCTCTTTTTTTTTTTTTTTTTTTTGCTTTGTTTCTAATTTTCTGTCTCTGGCTGCATATGGGTTAAAACAAGAATGAGATGCGAGGTGGGTATAGGAAAGAGTAATTCTATCACTCAGAGTAGCCCTGTTAGCATCTACGGATTGCTGCAGGGTGTAGATGGCGGGTTCCAGAAGGTGAGAATGGACTGCCTGGTTATAGAAATGTCTTCCAGGTCTTTCAGGCCACCCCAGCTTCAGCTGGGAGACCTGAATATGCGCGGAGAAGCCTGGTGGTTGGTTTTCCTTCCACCTGGTTCTACCTGCCCTGTGCTGAATTGCGTGGCTTTCTGTATTTCCCTTTCAATTATTTGCCAAGCCTGGTTTCTGGAATGATGTGAGGTGTTTTGTTTGTTTCTTTGTTTGTTTTGTTTTGTTGATTTTTATGGCTTATTTTTTCCTAGAGGCTGAGGAGAATTGTATTTTAGGGTTGATGATCAGAGCTCACTGAAAGCCAGTTTTTAAAATAATAGACACCGAGACTATGTTCGTTAAGGCAGCATGAGCAATGACCATGAACTACATGATTTTCCCCCCGTAATCAGCTGTATATTAGGAGCTAGCATTGAAGGGAATCAGAAGAGGGGTTTTATATAGTGACATTTGGTTGATACAATTCAAAATAATTCTTTCTGGGACAGGCGTTCTATCCAAGGCATTAAGACACCAGTTAAGAAGTGCTTGGTTCACATCAGAGTGCCAGGGTTCAAGTCCCAGCTCCAGCTGCTGACTCTCACTTGCTGCCAGCCTGCACTGTGGGAGCAGTAGTGACAGATCCAGTGACTGGGTGCCTGCCACCCACACAAGAGACCTGGTCTGACGTGCCCGGTCATGTGGGCATTTGGGGAGTGAACCGGAGGATAGGAACTCTCTCTGTGTGGCCGTATCTGTGTCCTTATGACTCTCAAAGAACTAACAACTGCACATTCTAAGAAGCGTTTCTTCCTTTAAGGCTCTATGACACTCTACGCTTTCTGTCCTCATTAACAGGAAACAGCTCCTGCCCATTTCTTTTTAAATTTAAATCCCTTCTTTCTTTTTTCAATTTGCAAATACAGGTGAACAGACATGGACTAGAGAAAAACTAGATACCTTAAGTGGGTCAAAGAAAAGGATATTCTGGATGTTTTTCCCCATGATTTTTGAATATTATTATGAAATAGAGCAAGATGAGTTACAAGACATGTACTTACCACTAAGCAACAGAGAAAATTTCAAATATGTATTTCACAATATTTTAATAACTAACTTTGTATTTAATACAGTTTACATAAATGTAAGGTATAATTAATAGGGTTTTTATATTATTGGAGATATGATATGTGTATAGTGTCAATAGAATTTTAAATACATAATATACAATTATACATAAATATATACTTACATATAATAGTCTATACTGTACATAATTGCATATAAATATATCAGATGTATTTTATATTCTACTGATTTATGCTAAATATATATTTCATATATTTGAATATATTTTAAATACACACTTGAAGTTTTCTTTGTTGCTGAGATGAACACATGTTTTGTAACTCCTGTGGTTCTCTTAAAACACACACACACACACACACACACATTGTATTTCCTTTTAAGATACTAATCTGGAGAACCAAAGTCAAAAGCTTTAATTCATGGTGTCATTACAAACTGTAGACTGCAGCTTGGTGCGAAATCTGAATGGAAATATTTGGACTCAGCTAGTCGTTGCAATAAGCTTTTTGCCGTTTTACAGCTAAAGCCATTTCAACAGAAACCTGGTTCCTATATAACAGGTAAAGACTGAAGTGCAGTATTTTGAACTTAGAGCACCACCTAGTGACCATTCACCTCCTGACTGCTGAAATTGAGTACCAAGCCCTTTCACGGGGAGTCTCTCTCCCAACTTGTTTTCTCTCTGATTTTATTTTGTAGCCAAGTGCTTGAGCCAGATGTCCCACTTACGCCCTCGTCTGGAAACCTTGTTTGTTGCTATAGGGTATTTTTTTAAAGATTTATTTTATTTATTTGAAAGAGTTACAGAGAGAGATAGAGACAGAGAAAGAGGTCTTCCATCCGCTGGTTCACTCCCCAGATGGCTGCAACGGCTGGAGCTGCGTTGATCCAAAGCCAGGAGCCAGGGGCTTCTTCCAGGTCTCCCACGCGGGTGCAGGGGCCCAAGGACTTGGGCCATCTTCTGCTGCTTTCCCAGGCCTTAGCAGAGAGCTGGATCAGAAGAGGAGCAGCCAGGACTAGAACCGGCGCCCACAAGGTATGCCAGCACTTCAGGCCAGGGCATTAACCTGCTGCACCACAGTGCCGGCCCCTGCTATAGGGTATTGATGGCCATGACAGACCCTTCCCAGAGTGTGTGTGATAAGAGAAGGGTGAGGGTTGGGACTCACTTTTGCTATTTGGCCGTTATTCCAGGCAGCTGGAGATACCGCAGTTCTACAGTGTTTGGGATGGAGTGGGGACTTCAGAATGTGGCACCCACCAATTTTCATAGGGGCTTATTCCACAAGCTTCCCTTCCTGACCAGGCCTAGTGGGACAGGCCAGCATCAGCTCTAGCCAGGGGACCATGGCTTGGCAAATGTTCCTGGTGGAAGGATTCCTGGAAGATTCCAAAGTGAGAGAAAAGAATCCTTAAAATGGTGCAAGTACAACCAGGGACTGCATTTTAAATCTAGCAAATTAGCAAAGTTTTTTTTTTTTTCTTTTTAAGATTTACTTATTTGGCCGGCGCCGCGGCTCACTAGGCTAATCCTCCACCTTGCAGCACCAGCACACCAGGTTCTAGTCCCGGTCCGGGTGCCTGATTCTGTCCCGATTGCTCCTCTTCCAGGCCAGCTCTCTGCTGTGGCCAGGGAGTGCAGTGGAGGATGGCCCAAGTGCTTGGGCCCTGCACCCCATGGGAGACCAGGAGAAGCACCTGGCTCCTGCCTTCGGATCAGCATGGTGCGCCGGCCGCAGCACGCCAGCCGTGGCAGCCATTGGAGGGTGAACCAATGGCAAAAGGAAGACCTTTCTCTCTGTCTCTCTCTCTCACTATCCACTCTGCCTGTCAAAAAAAAAAAAAAAAAAAAAAAAAAAAAAAAAAAAAAGATTTACTTATTTATCTAAGAGGCAGAGTCACAGAGAGAGGTAGAGACAAAAAGAGAGGTCTTCCATCCACAGGTTCACTCAACAAAGGACCACAGCTGGAGCTGGGCTGATCCAAAGCCAGGAACCAGGAGCTTCTTCCGGATCTCCCACACAGGTGCAGAGGCCCAAGCACTCTGGCCATCCTCCACTGCTTTCTCAGGCACATTAGCAGGGAGTTGGATCAGAAGTGGAGCAACTGGGACTCCAATCAGAGCCCATACGGGATGCCAGCGCTGCAAGTGGAGGCTTAACCCAATAGGCCACAGTGCAGGCCCCATTAGGAAAGATTTTTTTCTTTAAAATTTATGCTCAAGGCATGCAAAAGTATCACTAGGTGGGTAAGCTGCAGGGCTGTAGACAGTATGATTTTTGGGCAGGTGATTTGGCAATATCACAAGCATTAAAAATGATTGTCACCGAATGTCAATCATAGAGGCAGAAATCTGAGCAGAGATGACAATAACAGGATATTCACTCAGGCTTCCGTTCTGTTGGAGCAGCACTGTCAGTGTTCAGCTTTAGAGAAGCAGTTTACTGCGGTGGTACGCAAGTGTTGCAGGCCCACATCACTTAATTACAAGATCTGAGAGATGCATTGTCAGGCAAATGTGTCATTTTGCAAGTTCTGGGGTGTACTTACAGGAGCTAAGATGGCGACCATGTCAATCATGATATGATCTCGGGGACCACAGCCATGTGTGTGTGTGTGTGTGTGTGTGTGTGTATGTGTCTGTGTTCTGTCACTGGCTGGGACTAGTTATGCTGTGCATGATTGCATTTTGTTGTTTTATCATGCAATGTTTTTAGTGGGATATTACGTGTACATCTCACTGAAGCACGTGTTCTGCCCTGGCATCCCATCCAGACTGTGCCACCCAGTCAGTCCCCGGTCTCTGATGTGACACCTGCTCCCCTCCACACACACTATGTGGCGCGGCTTCACACCCACTGACTTGGTCCCTGGTGGGATAGCCACAGCAGTCTTCCTCTCGCTGGTGGAATTAGGACGGCTTCTCTCGTCCTTCTCACTTTTCTGTCCTTGGCAAATGTTTCCTTATGGATGTTATTTTATTGCCACTAAAAACTGGAAGACGTTAAAATTAATGTCAGCTTATTATTTTAGAATTAGGTGAGTAATTGTCCTAGAAGCCACACTTGAGTCTGCCTTGCCAACATATTCTTCCTCTTGTGGAAGATCTTTAGGTTTATGTGGAAAACCAGGAAAAGTAGAAATGCAATATGAAGAAAATTAAAAGCACTGATAATCCCAGCACCTACTGAAAACTTCTGTTAGCATTTTTGGGTAGTTCTTTCTAGCTTTTTTTCTATGTGATATGTGTATGTGCATTTAGTATGTGTATCATCAAATATACAATCAGTATATAATATATATATATGTATATATATATATTTTGACAGGCAGAGTGGACAGTGAGAGAGAGAGACATAGAGAAAGGTCTTCCTTTGCTGTTGGTTCACCCTCTGGCGCATCGTGCTGATCTGAAGCCAGGAGCCAGGTGCTTCTCCTGGTCTCCCAAGTGGGTGCAGGGCCCAAGGACTTGGGCCAGGCCATCCTCCACTGCACTCCCAGGCCATAGCAGAGAGCTGGCCTGGAAGAGGGGCAACCGGGACAGAATCCAGTGCCCCGACCGGGACTAGAACCCGGTGTGCCAGCGCCGCAAGGCGGAGGATTAGCCTAGTGAGCTGCAGTGCCAGCTCATATATAATATATATTTTATTTATTATAAACACAGTATTGAATCTTGTTTGTTTCTGAAAACATTGTGTATTTCTACATACTATGTTTTGAAACTGTAAAGTTTAATAATTTCTCTATTCAATTCTATTGAAAAACATAATTTTTTTCAAGATTTATTTATTTGAGAGGCAGAGTTACAGACAGTGAGAGGGAGAGACAGAGAGAGAGAGAGGTCTTCAATTCACTGGTTCACTTCCAAATGGCCACAGCAGCCAAAGCTGGACCGATCTGAAGCCAGGAACCAGGAGCTTCCTCCAGGTCTTCCAGTTAGGCACTAAGCACTCGGACCATTCTCTGCTGTTTTCCCAGGTGAATTAGCGGGGAGCTGGATCTGAAGTGGAGCAGCTGGAACTTGAATCGGCACCAATATGGGATGCTGGTGCTGCAGGCAGTGGGCTAGCTGAGTATGCCACAATGCTGGCCCCAGTATTTCTGCCTTAAGCCACTAATGTGACCATATCACACATGAATATTTTCTATATATTGGTTTATTTCCTTAGATTGGATTCCTAGACAGAAAATTATTGGGCCAAATGTTATGATTTTTTTCCAGTCCATAGAAGTATTTTGTTAGATTTCACTGCGTAAGTGATTAACACAACACTTATGAAAAGTCCTCCCTAAGTTAAGTCAGGAAGTAACTTTTGCTTTGTAGTCCTTTGATTGATTTATGATTGGAAATAAATGTGAGATGTGCTTGCCCCTGGACTCTGAAATGCAGAAAACTGTGGCATAAACTTGGTGCATAAACTTGGCTTTTTAAGTATGGAGTCAGATGCTTCCCAGGTACAGGGAAGTCCTGAGGACTCCCCCAGCGGTAGGAAGTAGAGGAGCTCCAGCACTAAGAAGACTGCTGGAGGCCACGGGGCTCCCAGGGGCAGCCCCTGTGCTCCAGCGTCCCTGTCTGCTCACCAGCGAGCAGTAGTTTCAATGGGAGTCCAAGGAGCAGCGATTCCAGGTCACAGGGCTGGTGCAAAGTTCCCTGCCTTGTAGCCCTTTCTCTCCGGCCCCTCCGCCGCCTGCACTGCCCCCATCTCCTCCCCCGTCCCCCATCACTATGGTTCCTTAAGAATGTCATGTCTCAGTCATGGAGAGAGGGTTTGAGGTCCTCCAAAAGGCAGGGTGACTTCCTGGGTTCTTGCCAGAGGGTGAAGGCGCTCTGGTAGCAGTGTGTCATGCCCCAGCTCCTAACGGTGATGAGCAACAACACAACTGCTACATTTTCTGGATGCTGGGGAAACAGGTATTAAATACAGTCATTCTTTAGCACTTCCCGTGGAAGCGAGGTCTCAAGTCCTGCAGCACACAAAGAAAATCACTTAGTACCGCTGCCGTCACTGAATACCACGGATTAGTAATTCACAGCGAACAGAGGTTTCTATAGCCCTGCGTGCTATAGGCTGGGCAGTTTAATATCAAGGTGTCAGTGTCCACTGAGGGCCTTCTCAAAGCATCCAGCGTGGCAGAGGGCAGCACATGGCAGAACAGAACAGGTGTGCCAGCTCAGGTCTGTCGCTTTCTATAAAGCCAGGACAGAGTCCTCCTCTCGTGACTTCATATAATCCCCAAATCCCGCCCCCAAATTCCGTTACCGTGGCTTTGGGGATGAAGTCAGCAACACGTGAACTTCTGGGGACACATTCAAACTTGCAGCAATGACCTTGCTGAATTCTTAGAAGTCCCCGTCAGCAACAGACTAGAAAGGCGCTTTGCTCCGAAATGAACACCCAGCGTCTAACTGAGGGGAACGCGGGTCTCTGCAGCCTGTCCCTCAGTCCGAACACTCCGGGGCAGCTGGGGAGTATCCTCAGAATCCTTCTCAACACAGAGATGGAGGCACACCCGGGGCAGCGGAGCCCGGCTGGAGAATTCACCGTTTGTCTTCACGGTTGACTGGGCCTCCGTGTCTACAGACCACATCGAGTAAGATGGGGATTTTGGATTTGGCTCTCTGACTTCTTTGCATGTAGGATGCTCTGTATCCCACAAAGCTACTCCAACTTCTGCAAGTCAACGGTTAATAGCTAGGGAAGGTGAAAATCCACTCTAGAATCGCTGGTGAAAGGCGATGAAAAGTGGGCTGGGCAGAAGGACACAGCACTGGGCTCCTGAAGCAGCCTGGTTCCATAGGAACAAGATGCCATTGGCTCCAGCCCACGAGAGAACTAGTGTGCACCTGCGAGCTTCAAGCCTGGGGGAGGCAGGAAGAGGTCACTCGTTAACTGTGCCCACAGAGTGAGAATTTCAACAGAAAGACTCAGCCATGGCCAGCGGCAGTGGGAGCCCCAGCGACAGCCTCACGCGCTCTCTGGCACACATGCAGCAAGGTCCAGGACGGGGAATACAAGTTACTGTAGTTCATTCTGGAAACTGACTGCCTTTAAGAACCCCTTAATAAGCACGGGGGTTGTAACGTGGGGTCTCTGGGGCTTAGCGAGATGCAGCAGCTCACTTGCAGATGGCGAGGCTTTGGTTTATGGGGCACTCAGAGGTGTGATGTCGCTCCCACAGAGAGCTTCGGCTGACAGCTTCTGCGAGTGGCGCATGAAGCCATGACCCCTGAATGGGCGTCTTTGTTCTCTCCTGCGTCTCAACGGCACAGGCACTTCGGCTCCCCTTCCCCTCCAAGCGCTGTAAAGGTGGGAGCCCATGGTGGCTGCCCATCCAGAAGTGGGGGGCTGGGGGCAGTTGTTCCCTCCCTTCTCCTCCTCACTGCAGTGATGACTGGGCTCCCACGCAGCCCAGCGTCCTGCTGGAAACACTGGGTCTTGTTCTGCTTGTTTGTCTTAAATATATCAGTTGTTTGCCTCGTTTCTTGCAGGAAATTTGAACCCCCAATTTGTGAGGACAAGCCCCACTTGGGAGAGGGAACCCTGTGCAAGTCGGGCTTGAGCTCAGGCGGAGTTGTCGTTTGGGGCACACGTGGAGAATCCACAGCCTTCTGCTTGCTGTGGCCTGAATGTCCCCTTGTCCCTTCTAAATCTCTGGTCGCAGGCACGTATTTGGCACAATGGTTAGGGTGCCACTGCATCCCATACTGAATTCCAGCTTCCTGAAGGTGATTGCTAAAGTTCTTAGGTCCCTGCCACCCATGGGGGAGACCCAGATAGAGTTCCTGGCTGTTGGCTTCAGCCTGGCTGAGCCCTGGCTGTTGTGAACCAGTGCATGGGAGATTTCTGTGTTAATTTTGGCTGTCTCTGACTCTTCGTGTTTGTCTGTCTCTCTCTTTCTCTTTCTGCCCTTCAAATATAACAGCAACAACAACAAAAACCCCAGAGCTTTTGTGGAAGTGGAATTACCATTGCAACAATGTTAAGAAATGGAACCCTTTAAGAGACTAATTAGGCCTTGAGGGCTGTATCCTCCTGGGCGGGACTGGTGCCATTACAGAATTAGGGAAGGCTGAATTTGGCTCTCTCTTACCCTCTTGTCTTCCACCATGTGACGAGACAGCAAGAAGACCCTTGCCGGATGCCACCACCTTAACACTGGGCTTTGCGGCTTCACAGTCATGAGAAATACATGCCTGTTCCTTATAAATGATCCTGTCTCATGCATTCCGTTATGGTTGTACACAATGAAAAATACTGGTCATTCTTGCACGCCCTGTCAGCTCATATTTCTTTCTGTTTCAAAGATCTCACCCTCCTGGGATCTGGGCCTATGCAACCTCTCCTGGACAGAAGCGGCAGGGGGAGGTGTGGGCATTTTCACACTACTGATCCCCATTTTAATAGAGGTGATGATGGTGAATTTCCGGTTGTTCCAGGCCCAGTCGCTGCTCAGCTGTTCATGAAATCCAGCCTTGTGCCCAGTGAGGATGATCGGAGTGGTGAGGGAGGGCTGCTGGCCCAGTTTTCCCACACGCTCTCGGAAGGGGATTTGGTGCACAGCTCTCCAGGCTCAGAGCTCGCCATTTTGTGACGGTTAAACCACCCAGCTTCCACGATGCCGTCCATCACTGACCGGTTCAGTGGCAGTGACAAAGACCTTGTCCTTTTCTTTTCAGTCCTGGGTTCAGCAGCTGGGCACTCCCCCTTGCACACGGGCTTCCTGGACACACAGCGGATGGGCAGTAACCGCCGGTGCCTCTGGGAGGAGCCGGTGGGTGTCAGCTGCAGAGAGACGTCTGGTTTTGAGGTTCTCCTTAACTTCGCCAGTGGCACCCGTCTTGTTGGTTTCTGGTTTCTTAGCATCCAAAGTCTCAGACTTTTCATCATCATCTTGCAAGATGGCAAAGAGCTGTCTATCGTTGGCTTGCAACCCATCATGTAATAGATGCAGAAGCAAAAGTATTACTATAGGTTTCTTTTTTCCCCACTTGATTGAAAGCTGAGAACACACCGATCAAAGCATGTATAGAGCTAGAGGGGACCAAGGAAGTTTGAAAGTCCACCCACCACATTCTAGCATAACATCCTCAAAAGGAGAGTGGCAGGACACCCCTCAGGATGCAGGATGCAGGGCCGAGGACCGCACCATGGAGATCCAAGGTCTTTAAGCTGAATCCCGGTTGATTTGAGTCTTCTGAGCCCATGAGATGAGTGAGGCTTCCTTGAAGGCCATTTTGGATTTGTAAGCTAAATTCACCATCTGCTGGTATTTCACATTGTCTCCAGGATCACAATTAAGGCATAAATAGTTTCCTAGGCCACTGTAATAAATTACTACAAATTGAGTGGCAGAAAACAACCCGAGTTTGTTGTTTTACGAGTCTGGATGTCAGAGGTAGGAAGTGGGTCTCGTGGAGCTGCACCCGGGTGTTGGTAGGAATGCGTGCCTTTCGGGAAGGGTAGGGAGCACGCCTTCTCTCGCCTGTTTCAGCTTCTGGATTCATCGGCTCTTGGCCCTCTTTCTTCTGCTTTAAGCCAATAACAGGAGTTCAAGGTCTTCCAAGTCTTTGCATGACACATTCCTCTGACCCCTTCTGCTTCTCTCTTTCACATTGAAGACTGGTAGAGATTGAATGAGGTTTGGTTTCAAACTCAAGGATGTATTTAAATGCCAAAGTCTTTTGTTAAATAAACCCAAAGTCTAATACTAAGGGTTAATATATTGAAGGTAGAGACTTGATTTAATTGCAGTGTCTGGGAGGTGGGCTTTGTGGGCGGTTTTTCGGCCACCAGGAGTTTGCCCTGCAAAGATGAGCTTCCTGGCGTGCCATGTGACGGTCCCCTGCACCTGCTGCACCACCAGATGGCAGGCTAATGGAGCCCCCTGGCCTTGAGCCTCCAAACTGTGGCCCCCAATAAACCCTTTCCTTCCCAAGAAGCACCCCTTTGGTATTTTGGTTAAAGTGGTGAAAATCTCATCAACACAAGGACCCTTATGACTTCACTGGGTACACTCCAACCCAAGATCATTTTTAATTCCATCCACTGCCCTAATTCCCCTTCACCATGTAACCTCGCGTAGGCACAGGTTCCGCGAGTGGCCATCACGCTGCCTACCATACAGCATCCCCAGCTTATCGGGAGCAGTCCCACCCAGCGCCATACTTTTGACATTTATAGTCTTTATTTCTGAAGGTTCAGAGGTTCCTGGTTTCAACTATTGGGATGTTATAATGAGGGTCTGTGACAGATCATCACTTGCTTTTTTAGTTCTATACCACTGGGCCAAAGTTGTCACTTACTAGTGTGTGAGTCCAACCACCACCCCAGCTGCCACATCACAGCATTCATTTGTTTATTTCACTTAATTGCACTCAGGTTAATTCTCACCATAATGCTTTGAAATTGGTATTATTGTCCCAGGATTGTTAGTGAGGAAAGATAAAATTACATGCCATTTAATGATACATGCTGTATATCATTATACATAATAAGTATAATGATATTTCCATTTTCTTTTTTTAAAAATATGTATTTTATTTATTTGAAAGACAGAGTTACAGAGAGAGGTAGAGACAGAAAGAGGTCTTCCATCCACTGGTTCACTCCCCAGATGGCCACAATGGCTGAAGCTGTGCCGATCCAAAGCCAGGAGCCAGGAGCTTCTTCTGGGTCTCCTATGTGAGTGCAGGGGCCCAAGGACTTGGCCATCTTCTACTGCTTTCCCAGACCATAGCAGAGAGCTGGATCTGAAGTGGAGCAGCTGGGACTCAAACTGGCACCCATATGGGATGCCGGTGCTTCAGGCCAGGGCTTTAACCCGTTGCACCACAGAGCCGACCCCAATATTTCCATTTTCAAAAAGTTATTCCTCCTTTTCTTACAAAAAAAAAAAATGTAAAGACTCTATGTCTTAGTAATCCAGGATCTCTTGTACATGTCTGAATCTTTAAACAAAAAAAAAATCTAGCCACTAGAGGGAGACAACTCTTTGAAGAACTAAGGCCGGGTCTCAGGGTTTGTGGATCTAAGAGAGATGAAAAATGCTGTGTACATTTAAAAATGGCACCCAGGTCTGACCTCATAGGTCAACAATGAAGGGGACAACCGCCTGCCCTCATCCCCAGGGCAGACCCCGGAGTGCTGCTCCCACCAGCACCTCGGCTCACTCTTCCAGAGTCTCCCTGGGTCTTTCTTACTGAGCTGTTGAAATTCTAACATTAAAAAAATAATAAATAAATAGCCGGCGCCGCAGCTCACTAGGCTAATCCTCCGCCTATCGGCGCCGGCACACCAGGTTCTAGTCCTGGTCGGGGCGCCAGATTCTGTCCCGGTTGCCCCTCTTCCAGGCCAGCCCTCTGCTATGGCCCGGGAGTGCAGTGGAGGATGGCCCAGGTGCTTGGGCCCTGCACCCCATGGGAGACCAGGAGAAGCACCTGGCTCCTGCCATCGGATCAGCGTGGTGTGCCAGCTGCAGCGCGCCGGCCGCGGCGGCCATTGGAGGGTAAACCAACGGCAAAGGAAGACCTTTCTCTCTGTCTCTCTCTCACTGTCCACTCTGCCTGTCAAAATAAATAAATAAATAAATAAAAATAATAATAAATAAATAAATAAGTCTTCTCTGTCTTTTCTCTTTGAAGGCTAACTTTGTGGAAAGAAAACCCAATAAATTGTCAGAACTGATACAAGCTAAAAACACAGGGCTCCCAAAACTCCAAGCCTGGAAGGGCCGAAACACCGGCCACTGCTCACCCGGGCGAGCACCGGTCATTCTGAGATGAGCGTGAGAGTGCGTTTCTTTGAGCGAGCGCACTGAGTTCCCTGACGTGTCACCGCTTAAAATCCGCATCTGCAGCATTCAGGCGGCTGTTCCCACACAGGAAAATGTCCAGTAAGATCATCATACGGAGAAAGATCGGTTACCGGCGTCAAGTAGCCACGTTAGGAACACAGTGAGTACACACGGGGCTCAGTAGGCAAACTTAACGCCGTGTGTGTTGTACCTTGAACACAGGATAGCTGAGCAGATGACAGCACGTGACCCCCATTTCCCTCTCTCTCTTATGCCCACAGAGACTGAATCGTCCCTGGAATCAGTACCACGAACCAGCGGTTACTACTGGGGATGTGCCGTATTGCTCACCTGTTTGAGGAGGTATGACTGTCAAAAGATGATGCTGAATTAATGATGCACCCTAGAGAGCCATCCACCGATGAGTGTTTTCAAGGCTCACTTTGGAAGTGGAAAACCAGACAAATGTAAAAATGGGTGACAATCAGTCTTTTAAAATATGGCTGGATTTATGGAAATAGACCTCTTGTACTGGGTACATCTCTCATCCTATCACGGAGATGCCCACAGTCCATGGCTGTGCTGTAGTCCATTTTCTGTAGCTGTCACTGCACACTGCAGACTCGGTGGTGTATAAGGAGGAGAAGTCTAAGCAGCTCCTGATCCCAGGGGCTGCGAAGTTCAAGCTCCGTGGTTGGTGAAGGCTTCCAGTTAGTGGGGATTCCTTGGGGTCCTCAGGCCATGTGGGGCAGCACATGGCAACAGGGTGCATTGCAGAGACAGAGCCGAGCTAACTGGCTTTTCTAACAGACGCACCCTAGAGATGAACCATTAAACCGGGCGCGAGGGCAGCTCCCTCCCGACCTCATCACCCCTGACAGCTTCTACCGGCCTCCACCTCTCAGACTGCACCGTGGCGCTTGCGTTTCAACATGGGTTTATTGAGGACATCTAAACGGTAGCAGGCTTAGATAAAGCAGCTTACTTCTCTTTCTCTCACGTAAGCTTTCAAAGGTAAGGGGGTGATTTGGAGTGGCGGGATGGTCTTGCTCCACAACACTGAGGGATTCACACTGCTGGGACCCTGGGCCACACGGCTTCCGTCTATGGATCCAAGGTGGCTGTTCCTGGTTCTCCCGTTTCCCATCTCAAAGGAAGAAGCAAAGAGGAAGTGGAGAGAAAACAGTTTCATCTCTAAGGAGATGTAACTTTCACTCCTGTCTCAAATCTAGTGACACACAGCCGGGACTCGAACAGGCACCCATGTGGGATGCCAGCATTGCAGGTGGTGGCTTTGACCAGCTGTGCCACAACACCAGCCCTACTTACACAATTGAAAGTTTTTACCCAACAAAAGACCTTAAGTTTATATGTGATTGTTGTATTTTATTTATATATTTTAAAATTCTATTTCTCTTGTTTTTCTATTTGAAATGCTGAGAGATAGAAAGACAAAGAAACACACACACACACACATACACAGAGAGACTGAGAGACTGATCGCATCTGCTGGCCCACTCCACAAATACTTGCAATAGCCAGGGGTTAGTTCAGGCTGAAGCCAGGAGATGGGGATTCAACCCAGCCTCCCATGCGAGTAGCAGGAACCCAACTACTTGACCATCCCCTGCTGCCTTCCTGGGTGCATAGAAGCAGAAGGCTGGAGTTGGAAGCAGAGCCAGGGCCTGAACACAGGCACTCAGAAACGGGACACCGGTGTCCTGGGCAGCACCTGAACTATTGTGCCAAACGGTCACCCCTTTGTCCATCTGTAACCTCAGGAAACCTCGTTATCCGTATTGTAGCTGATGTTTCAGCCACATGTTCACCATTTTCTTTTTTCCTCATTCCTTCTTGCATCTGAGACTTTGCATCGGAGTTATCTCCCCTCCTTCCAGGAGGGTCTGGGAGGCACTCAGTGTCAGTCTGCAAATACTTCTATTCTTATTTTCCCTGACACACAACTTGAGGTTGCTCAGCATTTTTTGTTTGTTTGTTTGTTTTTTTGTTTTTTTTTTTTGTTTTGTTTTGTTTTTTTTTGACAGAGTTAGACAGTGAGAGAGAGAGACAGAAAGAAAGGTCTTCCTTCCGTTGGTTCATCCCCCAAATGGCCGCCATGGCCAGCACGCTGCACCAATCCGAAGCCAGGAGCCAGGTGCTTCCTCCTGGTCTCCTGTGGGTTGCAGGGCCCAAGGACCTGGGCCATCCTCCACTGCCTTCCCGGGCCACAGCAGAGAGCTGGCCTGGAAGAGGAGCAACCGGGATAGAATCCGGTGCCCCAACCAGGACTAGAACCCGGTGTGCCGGTGCCGTAGGCGGAGGATTAGCCTAGTGAGCCGCGGCGCCTGCCACATCAGCATTTTTAATTTAGCTCCTTGAAGACTGTACTCTTTGTCTTCCACTGTTGCTGCTGGAAATAATTTGCTACTCTACTTTTTGTTTCTGTTCAGCAATCTCTCATTCCCCCACATCTGCTTTTTGAGATTTTTTTTTAAAGATTTAATCTATTTACTTGAGAGGTAGAGTTACAGACAGAGAGAAGCAGAGACAGAGAGAGAAGTCTTCCACCCGCTGGTTCACTCCCCAGATGGCCGCAATAGCTGGAGCTATGCTGATCCGAAACCAGGAGCCAGAAGCTTCTTCCAGGTCCCCCACACGGATGCAGGGGCCCAAGGACTTCAGCCATTTTCCACGGCTTTCCCAGGCCATAGCAGGGAGCTGGATTGGAAGTGGAGCTGCCGGGTCTGGAACTGGTGCCCATTTGGGATTCTGGCGTTACAGGCAACAGGTGGACCAGCTACACCATAGCGCCGCCCCTGAGATTTCTTTTTTGTTTTTGGTGTTCTGCTGGTCCCCTGTGCTCTGCCTGGGTGAGTGTGCTTTTTCCTTATCCTGCTTGGAAGGTATTGGGTTTCCTAAACCAGAGGCAGCTGCCCTTCATCTCTTCCGGGAAAGCTTCAGCCACTCTCTCACCAAAGGTTGTTTTGCTCCATTTTTGCATTAACAGAGATGATGCTTAAATGTCTGTTAAATGTTGTCCATCAGCTGTGCAAGTCTTTTTTTGAAAGAAAGCATTTCTTTCACATTTTCTTGTTGTCTTTCTGAATTGCATTCTGAATAATCTTTTCGTGTCTATGTTCCAGTTCATTGATACTTATCCAACTGCCTAATGTTTAATTAAAACTACCTCTAAGTTTGAAATTGTGTTTATTTTACTTTTTACTTCTAGGATTTCTATTTGGTTCTTCTCTACATAAGCTTCTGTTTTGAATAATTTCTCACTCCCTACTCATATTTTTCATCCTCTGTTTTATTTTGTAAGCATGTCAAATATATTTACTTTACATTGAGTAACTGATAACTTTAATATCTGAATCTTCTATTATTCCTGCTGCCCTTCAGAAAAATTTTGGGGTCTTTTAACTGTGTATTTACTGTAGGCATTAATTGCTTGGAACTTTATGTGTGGGAATTCCTGGGGTCTCAAGTTCAAGGTGAATTATTTCAGGAATTATTAGCATTTGTTAATTCTAGGCACCTGTGGGAACAATGTACTTGGGGGTAATTTGAAGCCAAACACTTCTATGGAGGTTTATTTTACTGCATGGCACTGTATATTGGGGTTCAAGCTCATCTGAGGACAGACATATGATATCAGGGGACTTTTTTTTCCCCAAAAATATACTCAATCATCTAAATCAAAGATACAGTTTTCTTGTCTTCTCAAGGCAGGTGGTGACATTTGTTGTCATAGCTGTTCTGTTTTCATCGATTTGTTTTTTAATTTTGGTGGTGAAGATCTTCCAACAATTATCTAAGTTCCTACCTTTATGATTTTATTAGATTTCTCAACTTTATCAGGCCTAGAATTTGTCTCTTGTTCCCTGTCTGGAATGAAACTTTAAAAAAGCAAACCTCTAGGTGACCAATTTGGCAATGTGCTCCTGTCAAGAGCTAACTTCGGTGCTCTGACCACTCTGGCTTCTTGTTTGTACTTGACTTTGGCCTCCTATGATTCTTTTCTTCCTCGGAAGCTCACTAATGTGTTTAACTAACAAAGAGATCATTCAGTGTTTTAGTTGTTCTTAACAAGCTGGTCAGACACAGTATTTAATTCACATTTAGATCACATTCCTGGGAATGACATCTCCATTTGAATTTTTAAAAAGGTTTGGGTTACTACACTGAAGCTTTCTGTAACCCAGATTAAATTTCAGTTACAAGCATCATGCGTTTACTTGGAATCATACATTCTCTGTCATTTGTAGATCTAGTTCTTTTACAGCATAAGATTGAGAGTACTGCACAAATTTTGCAAAATGACAGCATCTGGTGTTCAACAATAGTCATTTTTTTATAAGATAAACTGTCTCTGTAATGAATCCATAGTTACAAATTGCTTCAATCAATGGTTCTCTTCAGAAAGTGGACTTTCAGAATTACGGTCTAGCCTCCTGCAATTAAGGGAAATTTGGGTCAAGCTGGGACTAAACTCTACTCACTGGATAATTGCAGTCCTACAGAGTATATTCCTGGGTGTTTTGAACCATGTCTGACTCCATATATCCAAGCAGATATAGAATTAGCATTCTTAAAGTTTACTAAGGAAGGACAATGGAGATCTCTTTCTGGAATCCTTGGAGAGTACAGATACTCTGGATGACTTGGCAGGTAGGCAGCCTTGTTAGTTGTTGTTACAAAGATTAGAGTGTCGTTCAGACCTTCTTATGAAAAGGGGTTCATTGAAGGGATCCTGTGGACCACAAATGGAGTTGACCAAGATTGAAGGCAGAAGTAGAACTCTATGGGCTGGGACTCTCCTCCATAAATCTCTGCTTTTCTCTCCTCATTTGCTCTTCTCTGCCATCTTGATTGCTAGGCTTATTTATGGTTTTTGCTTCTTCACAAAGAGACTGAAATGTAATCTTAGGAATATTGAGCACTTTCCCATCCCTACCTCACACCACCACATTACCAGCTTCTTGACAGCAGTTCCTTTTATCTGGTACATCATGGATGACACTTTTTTTTAAAGATTTTATTTATTTATTTGAGAGTTAGAGTTACAGACAATGAGAAAGGTCTTCCTTCCATTGGTTCACTCCCCAAATGGCCACAACAGCCACAGCTGTGCCGGTCAGAAGCCAGGAGCCAGGTGCTTCTTCCCAGTCTCCCACACGGGTGCAGGGGCCCAAGACCTGGGCCATCTTCTACTGCTTTCCCAGGCCATAGCAGAGAGCTGGACTGGAAGAGGGGCAGCTGGGATTAGAACCAGTGCCCAAATGGGATGCCGGTGCCATAGGCAGAGGATTAACCTACTGCACCATGGAGCTGGCCCATCATCATGGATGACTCTTAAGAAAAAAAACATTCGACCTGCACAGTGGCATAGCAGGTAAGCCGACATTCTATATGAGTGCTGGTTCATGTCCCATCTGCTCCACTTCTGATTTCCCTACTAATGGCCTGGGAAAAGCAGTGGAGGGTAGCCCAAGTGTTTGGTTCCCTGCACCCACATGGGATACCTAGAAGAAGTTCATGCTCTTGGCTTCAGCCTGACCCAGCCCTGGCTGTTGCACCTTCTGGGGGAGTGAACCAGCAGATGAAAGATCCCTCTCTCTGTCTCTGTCTCTGTCTCTGTCTCTCCCTCTCTCTCTATAATTCTGACTTTCAAATAAATAAATAAATCTTAAAATACAAAAAAAGTTACAAGGCATATAAAAGGCAGAAGACACACTTTGAAGAGACAGAGGAATCATCAGAATCAGATGTGATCTAATGTTGGATGTTGGAATTACTAGAATGATAATGTAGAACAATATGATTTCCATGCCACGGATTCTCATAGATAAAATTGCATTCAAGAACAGATGGGCAATGTGAACACACAGATGGAAATTCTAAGAAAGGGTCAAAAACAAATTTTAGAGATCAAAAGCACTGAAATAGAAATGAAGAATAGTTTTGATGGGCTTATGTAGACCAGACATGGCTAAGGAAAGAACATCTGAATTCAGGAGAATGACTCAATACAAGCCTCCAAGACTGAAAAGCAAGACAATAGAGACTGAAAAGAGGGAACAGAATATCCAAGAACTGTCAGATAACTACAAAAAGTGCAATGCAAATTATTATTATCAGAAATAAAATAGGGAACATCACTACAGATCCCATGGACATTAAAAAGGATAATAGTGAAATATTATGAACATATCCTGGCTCACAAATTTGATTATGTGGATGAAATGAATCAGTTCCTTGAAAGACATAATCTGTCAAAATTTACACACACAAATATAGATAATCTGAACAGGCCTATATCTATTAAAGTTGAATAAATAAATAATAAGTTTAAAAACAAAAAATACCAGGCCCAAATAGAATCACTGATAAGTTCTGCTCACATTTAAAAAATAAATTATACCAGTTCTTGACAACCTCTCTCAGAAGCTAAAAGCAAAGGGAATAAATACTTCCTAACTCATCCTAGAAGGCAAACATTATCACAATACCCAAAGCAGACGAAACCATTACAGGAAAATAAAACTGTAGGACATTTCATGAATATAGTTAAAACCCCTCAACAGATGTAAGACAATTGAATTTAAAAATGTACCAAAAGGATTATATATCATGAACAAGTGGGATTATCCCAAATATGCAGAGTTGGCTTGACTTTAGAAAATCAATTAATCTAATCCAACCCTTCAACAAGCTAAATAACACACACACACACACACAGTCCTATACATAAAGCACTTGACAACAATCCTACCAATTAATGATGAAAAATTTCAGTAGGAATAAAGGGGAATGTACTCAAATTGTTAAATAATATCTACCAAAAGTACACAGCCAACAACGTGCTTACCAGTAAGAAAAGCCAAGCTTTCCCACTAAGACCAGGGACGAGGGAAGATGTCTCCTCTCACTACTCCTTTTCAACACCCAACTAGAAGTCCTAGCTAGTGCTATAGGATAAGAAAAGGTATACACACTGGGAAGCAAGAAATAAAACTGTCTTTGTTCACAGATGACAAGATCACCCATGTAGAAAATCTGAGAGAATCAACCAAAAGCCTCTTGGAACTGATAAGTAATCACAGCCAGGCTTATAAATACAAGGATAATATACAAAAGTCAATCACTTTCCTAAATACGATCAATAAACAACAAAAATTGGAAATTTAAAGCACAGCATCATTTACATTAGCATCCCCCCAAATGTAATATTTACATGTAAGTCTAGCAAAATACGTATAAGGTCTATCTGAGGAAGGTGCAAAATTCTGACAGTAGAATCAAAGTAGTATTAAACACATGGAGTGAACTAGACTTAAATGTCGAGTTCTTGGATAGATCTCAAGAACAAAGCTGAGTGAATGAAAACAAAGTTACAATGTTAACAGTCTTGATTATTGATATTAGTGGTTCTGATGATTGGGTGGTGCCTCAGATCCTGCAGGGTGTGTTGATGTAATACACTCTATATGCAACATGACACCTGTCCCAGATCAGAAAAATGTCTCAACTCCAAAGTGTAACTTGCCAAAATAATTTAAAATAAAGGGTTGTGGACCTGAACCAATTAAAAACAAGTAACAAACATATTACAGGACAATGAATAATCAAAGATGGTGGGGTGGGAGTAGAGGCAGAATGACTGAAGTTGAAATGTGAACATTGATATGAGACAATACATACAGTAGCGTCTGCTGCGATTTATCTTCCTGTTCCCCCAGGCTTGTGTCCTCACTTGATGCTCAGCTTTACCTTTTGCCAAATAAAGAGATCAGGCCCGGGTTATCTGCACAGTCCCTTCCATGTTGACAATCCTCTAATTCACTGGTACCAGTGCCTTTCTTTTCAGAGTAGCTCTCCTCCAGCAGCAACCAAGACATGGCATTTTTGGGGCAAGGCATTTTAAGTCTTACATGCTACTGCAATCTTCCTTTGTATTTCACATTTTATTTATTTATTTATTTATTTTGACAGGCAAAGTTAGACAGTGAGAGAGAGAGACAGATAGAAAGGTCTTCCTTTTCAGTTGGTTCACCCCCTAAATAGCCACTATAGCCGGTGCACTGCGCCGATCTGAAGCCAGGAGCCAGGTGCTTCCTCCTGGTCTCCCATGTGGATGCAGGGCCCAAGGACTTGGGCCATCCTCCACTGCCTTCTCGGGCCACAGCAGACAGCTGGACTGGAAGAGGGGCAACCGGGACAGGATCCAGTGTCCCAACAGGGACTAGAACCTGGGGTGCCAGGGCCGCAGATGGAGGATTAGCCTAGTGAGCCGTGGCGCTGTCCTGTATTTCACATTTTAAATGTAAAGTCAGAGATACTTCTTTGAGAAAACATTTTTCCAGTTTTCTTAAAAAAAAAAAAAAAAGGAACAGCCCTAAGCAATTTCTATTGGTTTTTTATGGCGTTTTTACATTTCAGCTTTCATAATTACTAACTAATCGATCTTCTGTCCCTCTGCATATGCGATGATTTCCATTTATCCAGCAAAGACATAAAAAGCAAGAACATTAGGTCATTTGTACAAGAGAATTGGAGCCAGGATTCAGAATTGCTCATTCTTGATGGCTGTGCTGAGATCACTGCCCCGCTCTATGTTGAAGATAAAGTTCCTTTGTTACCTGGGATCATGGTTTGAATTAGCTTAACTTCCCTCCTTTTTCTGATTTATATGATGAGGTGATTGCTTAAAGATGGCAATTTCCCTACAGACCTGATCTTGACAAATGGTACTACTCCGTCATCTGCGGCAGAACGTTGGGAGTTGTCCAAGACCTTTCTCTCTCTCTCTCTTACCACCCACATGTTCAATTAATCACCAAGGCCTGCTGAGTTTTTTAAAAGTTTTGTTTCTGACATACAGAAAATCAGAGAGCATAATGTAAACAGCATCTAAGTACTGACCTTCAGGCTTGTGAAGTTGTAATATTTTGTCATTTTATTTTTTAAACAAATAGGATATTACAAAGTAGAGGCCCCCGATCATGATCTTGGCATTTATCATTTACATTGTGTTTGTGCTATTATTACAGATAGTATAGTGCTGCATGTTTATCTATTAATATTTTACATTGTATGTAACCATTTGTGACTTGCATGTTTTATTTCATTGTTCTAGAACTCTCTCCAAGAACTAGACATTCAAGTCTAGTTCATTTTCTTGAACAGCTTTATAGTGTTCCATTTTATGAATATTGATGTCCTTTATTGATACTCTTTATAACTAGCGTTTACGTTGCTTTTTTTGTTTTGTTTTGCTGTTAGAAACTATTGCAATAAATGTCTGCGCACCTGTCTCCTATACAAACGGTTAAATGAGAGCTTCTTGGGCGCACAGTGGGTTGGGGTACCCTGGGGTCCTGTGAAAAGGCATGGATGTGCCAAGATTTTTAACTCCTCTACTGGCTTTACAGGCCGGTGGGAATTGAGACACCGGGAACATCTGGGCTCGGGGCTTCGGAACCTTCTCTACTTAGCCAATGAGTAGCATCAACCATGTATACAGCGTCAACTACGGTGTCAGCTGATTACAGAAAAGGATTTCCTGTACTTGAATTAACTCATTCAGTATTGGTGGTAGCCCTGTGGGAAAGTTGCTATCATTACCCTATTTTACAGATAAGAAGGTCAAAGAAAGAAAGCAGTTAAGTAACCTGACCAGGATACACCGTTAGGGATGCCAGAGTGCTGATTATTTTCTCTGACTGAAGTCCTGTAGCATCAGGGAGTGAAGCTGCTAGGTCCAGGGCTCTGTTTATCTTTGGCTTCACTGGGTAAGACCACAGTGCTCTTCAGAAGGTCTGTACTAATTTGCACTCCCACCGGCATCCCATGAGAACTTTGGTGTTAATCTGGTGGATGAGAAAATGATGTCATTGCAGTTTGCCTCTCATTTTCCTTGATTTCCGTAAGGGTGAACATGTTGTGCTGTTTTTTGGCTGTCCACATTTTCTAATTCTGTTCCTTGACTGTTCATATCCTTTTCCTTTTTCTCTTACCTTTTCCTTTTGGGTTTCTGGGAGTTCACTATGTATTCTAGATACTTGTCCTCTGTGCTATATATCTCCTTCTAGTTGTAAAAAAACAGTCATTGAAATATGGCTCAGAGACTGTATTAGAGACACTTTCTTTTTATTTTAAATTTACTTTAATAGTAAGGAACGCCTATAAGCCATGCTCTGTTTTGGAGAAAAATCTAATGTTTCTATATGAGCTGAGTAAATTAGGACCTCAGACAAGGTTAGTGAGCTTCTTCCCACGGTGGGTGAGTACCATCACTTCCTATGAAAGCCAGCTTGTATCTTCAAGTGAACAACTTCTTATAGCATCTATCATTTGCAGTAGCAAATGTTTTTTTGTCAAAAGGTTCTCAGCCAATTATCATTGGAACAACTAAACAGATAAGTTGATATTACAGACAATCTTTTTGTGTGTTTCATTAAGAAGACTTAGAGTTAATCCTCTGCCTGCGGCGCCGGCATCCCATATGGGCGCCAGGTTCTAGTCCCGGCTGCTCCTCTTCCAGTCCAGGTCTCTGCTGTGGCCCGGAAAGGCAGTGAAGGATGGCCCAAGTGTTTGGGCCCTGCACCTGCATGGGGGACCGGGAGGAAGCACCTGGTTCCTGGCTTTGGATCAGTGCAGAGGCAGCCATAGTGGCCATTTGGGGGGTGAACCAACGGAAGGAAGACCTTTCTCTCTATTTCACTGTCTGTATCTCTATCTGTTAAATAAATAAATAGAAAAAAAAAAAAGACTTAGAAACTTTACTGCAACAAGGTGTAAACAATTATAGATTTAATTCCTGTGATAGTAGGATGCAGAGCTTTGAAACAACCCTTCTCTTTTTTTTTTTTTTTTTTTTTTTTGACAAGTAGAGTTAGTGAGAGACAGAGAGACAGATAGAAAGGTCTTCCTTCCGTTGGTTCACTCCCCTAATGGCCGCCACAGCCGACGCTGCACCAATCTGAAGCCAGGAGCCAGGTGCTTCCTCCTGGTCTGCCATATAGGTGCAGGGACCCAAGCACTTGGGCCATCCTCCACTGCACTCCCAGGCCATAGCAGAGAGCTGGACTGGAAGAGGAGCAACTGGGACTAGTACCTGGCGCCCCAACCTGGACTAGAACCTGGGATGCCAGCGCCACAGGCGGAGGATTAGCCTAGTGAGCTGCGGCGCCAGCCAAAACCATCCTTCTCTGTTAGCTTCTAAGCAAAAGGAAATTGTTATTACTCTATTGCTCCAAAACAGATTCTTGTTGTTGATGACCAGCCTTCTAATTTAAATTTGATTTAATTTAAACATTTTTTTATTTTTAAAAAATTTTAGACTTATTAAAACTTTGCAAAATTAATCAAGAGTGTTCCCATAAACTTTTCAACTCCCCTAAAGTTGACATCACACATAGCAATAGTATTTTGATCAAAATTAAAATATTAACTTTGGTATCATACTATTAGCTGAACTACAGACTTCATTTTGACTTACCAATTTTTCCTTAATGCCTCTTTCTGTCACAGATCTGATCTTACCCAGGACACCACACTACATTGTGTTGGCGTGTGTCCTCCCAGTTGCTTCTGGTTTGTGACAGTTTCTTGGTTGTCCCTTGTTTTTCATGACCTTGACAATCTTTTTTTTTTTTTAAAGACTTATTTATTTAAGGGGCCAGCATTGTGGCATAGCAGGTAAAGCCACTGTCTGCAGCACTGGCAACCAGTAGGGACACCTGTTCAAGTCCTGGCTGCTCCACTTCCAATCCTGCTAATGTGCCTGGAAAAGCAGCAGAGGATGGCCCAAGTGATTGGGCCCCTACACCACATGAGAGACCCAGAAGAAGCTCCTGCTCCTGGCTTCAATTTGGCCCAGCCCTGGCCATTGTGACCATTCAGGGAGTAAACCATTAAATGGAAGATCTCTCTCTCTTTCTGCCTCTCTCTCTCTCAGTAACTGTGCCTTTCAAATAAATAAAAATTTTTAAAAAATCTTTTAGGGGGCTGGCACTGTGGCACAGTGGATTAAAGCCCTGGCCTGAAGCTCTGGCATCCCATATGGGTGCCAGTTCTAGTCCCGACTGCTCCTCTTCTGATCCAGCTCTCTGCTATGGCCTGGGAAAGCAGTGGAGGATGGCCCAAGTCCTTGGGCCCCTGCACGCACATAGGAGACCCAGAAGAAGCTCCTGGCTCCTGGCTTTGGATTGGCACAGCTCCGGCCTTTGCGGTCATCTGGGGAGTGAACCAGCCAATGAAAGACCTCTCTCTCTCTCTCTCTCTCTCTCTCTACCTTTCCTTCTCTCTGTGTAACTCCGACTTTCAAATAAATAAATCTTAAAAATTTTTAAAAAGATGTATTTATTTATTTATTTGAAAATCAGAATTGCAGAGATAGAAGAGAGATATCTATCTATTTCTCTCTCTCTCTCTCTCTCTCTCTCTCTCTCTCTCTCCCCTGGTTCACTCCTCAGTCGGCTGCAATGGCCTGGCTGGGCCAGACTGAAACCAGGAGCCAGGAGCTTCATCCAGGTCTCCCACGTGAATGTAGGAGCCCAGGTCCTTGAGCCATCTTCCACTGCTTTTCCCAGGCAATTAGCAGGGAACTGGATCAGAAGTGGAACAGCCAGGATAGGAACCAGCATCCATATGGGCTGCTGGTGTAGCAGGCAGCAGCTTTATCGGCTATGGCACAACGCTGGCCTCCTGCTTTGACAGTCTTAAGGAGTACTTGCTAGATCTACCCCTTACCTGTGTTTGATGTTTGGAGCCATGAACTTTTGGCAAGAACACCACGGGGTGAAATGCCCTTCTCATCTCAGCATGTGCAGATGTACCTGACGTCCAGATAACATTAACCTTCAGCACTTAGTTGAAGTGTGCCAGGCTTTCCGCTGAAAGCTGTTTTTCCCTTTTCCTACTCTCTTCGGAAGGAGGGAAGCACTAGGTCCAGTCCGTGCTCCGCAGAAAGGAGGTAAGGATTAAGCGCCTTCCCCTGGAGCAGGGAACATCTACAGCTGTTGTTTGAGATTCTTTTGAAAGAAAGATTAGTCCCTTCTCCCTGATTGTTTATTCATTTATTCAATTATTTATTTATGCCAGTATGGACTTGTATATTTATTTTACACTTTGGATTATATTCCACTACTTCATTATTTATTTTGTGGTGAGATGGTTCCAGCCCTGGTCCTTGGGAGAACTTCTGAGTTGGTTCCTGTGTCCCTTTGGTTACCTCATTGTTATGGTTTGGATCATAGCTTGGGTGTCCTCCAAAGGCCCATGTGTTAAGGGCCTGATTCCCAGAGTCTCGTGTCAATGGATTAAGGATGGAAATTAGTTGAATTATGGTGCCTGTCAGTGGGGCCTTGGAAAGTAATTAGGTGGGATAAGGTTGGGAGGGTGTAGCCCCTATGGTCCAGTCAGAGTTGCTTTTCCAGGAGAGACTACGTAGAGAGCAGATGATGAGCATTCTCCCTGTCTTTCTGCTGCCTGGCTCCCTCCGCACGTGTTTCTCCGTGCGCTGCCCTCATCAGACCCCAGACTAATGGCTAACGGAACATGCCTCACCTTGGGCTGTGAACCTCTAAGAACTCGAACAGAAACAAACCTCTCCCTTTATAAGTAAGTGAGTCTCGGGTATTTTAGTTATAGTAACAGAACGCTGGATGATGCAACTCATCCTTTGATTTTCTAAACACTTCCTTACTTTCGAGTTCTTCCAATAATTTTAGCATCCAGCATGCTGACTGCCAAAGTTATTTCTGGAGAGTTCTAATGGTGATTTTTCTACATTTCCCTCTCCATTTAATCAAGATACATTAAAGGTATTTAAAGTATATTATTACTCCTTTTACACAACCTTTATTCATCTTCCTAATTCCAAAAACTGAATGTATTGTCCCCAGATACAAGGCTATAAAAAAGAGGTCTGAGTTTGAATTTCAGTTCTGGTTCTTCAACCATTTGTTGTCAGGATTCTCTAAATCTTGGTGTCTTTTGTGTCAGAGGGGTGTGAATATCCACTTAGAAGGGCAAACTGTAAAACCTTCCAGACCCAAAATGCTTCTGACACTGCATGCCTGGCAATTCTCCAATCCAAGTGGGTGTCCAACCGTGGAATTCAGTTGGACACGAACTCCCAACAGGTAATGCAGACATCTCACGTTAAGGGCTCACTCCCATCATACACCCTACCTCAGACACCAGCCTGAAGTCCCAGGTTACCAGTTGTACTTATGACTAATTAGCTAGAAGGCAGAGGTTTCCGCAACCACCCTGCCCCCTGCTTGATAACTTTCTACACTGGCCTGCAGAACGCAGATGAGCACTGCGCTCATGAGTACTGGCTTATTATGAAATACAAAGTTTAGGGACAGCCAAACAGCAGAAATGTACAGGGCAAGGCATGGAGAACAGGGCACAGAGCGTCTATGCTGTCTCTGTACGCAGAGCCCTGATAGCACCTCCAAGTGTTCAGCAACCCAGAAGCTCTCTGAACTCCACTGTTCATGGTATTTCAGGAGCTCCTATTACGTAGGAATGAGTGATTGAATCACAGACCACTGGTGGCTGGCCAGCTGGGGGAGGGTGCTATGTGTTGGATATGCTGAGTGTGTCCCCCAGAGTTCGCGTGTCAGAATCTTGGTCCTCAGTGGGGCCATACCAAGAGGTGTTGGGACCTTTAGGAGTTGGGACTCAGTGCATTGGGAGCACTGCCTTCAGAAGGGATTAATGTAGTTGTCATGGGACCTAAGTGTGTTCCCACAGGAAGGTTGTTATCGGAGAGCAAGACCAGCCCCTCCCTGCTTTCTGCCGCCTCTCACTGTGTGGTCACACTTCATGGGCCCCTGCCACTCTGATGCCTCTCGCCATCAGCTGTCACCCAGGCCGAAACAATGGGGCCAGCCAGTCTTGGACTTTCAGCTTCCAAAACTGTGAGCTCAATAAATCTCTTTTCTTTAAACACTAACCAGCCTCTGGTATTTTGTTGTAGCTGTGGAAAACAGACTAACACAGTGGTTGAGGCTGAGTGTTCCAGCCCTCCACTCGCCTCCAGCGCCTATCCTGAGAGCCACCTCATTAGCACAAACTCAGGTATGGTTAAATGGAGCTAATTATGAGTCACAAAAGAATCTCCTTTCACGCCTGTCGCTCAGGAAAATGCAAGGGTTTTGGAGCTGCGTGCCAGGAACAGAGAACAAAGACTAAATATTTGCTTCTTACTATACCAGGGTGGCACACTACATTACAAAGTTATCAGAAACACTACATGAACGGCTGTACACACAGTTCTTAGTGTTAAAGAAGGTGACATTATTTTTTTTTAAGATTTATTTTATTTATTTGAAAGACAGAGTTAGAGAGAGAGGAGAGGCAGAGAGAGAGAGAGGTCTTCCATCTGCTGGTTCACTCCCCAATTGGTCACAATAGCCAGTGCTGCGCCAATCTGAAGCCAGGAGCTTCCTCCGGATCTCTGACGTGGGTGCAGGGGCCCAAGGACTTGGGCCATCCTCTACTGCTTTCCCAGGCCATAGCAGAGAGCTGCATTGAAGAGGAGCAGCAGGGACTAGAACCGGCGCCCATATAGGGTGCTGGCACTTCAGGCCAGGGCTTTAACCCGCTGCGCCACAACGCCGGCCCAGAAAGTGACATTATCATTCTGCTCGGTGCACCCACCAGCACTGTTATTGCCTCTACACTTCTGCCACCGCCTGCTTTCTGAACAGCAAAGCTCACGATGATGTGATTTTGTCCAGGTTTATCCAGTGCTGCCTGCTCTTGTCATCGGGGTATCCAAGTCTGCCACTCAGCCATAGCTTTAGTAGTAAAGAAGAGACATCTGCTCCTCACAAGGACCGAGCCAAAACGGCACCACAGCATGAGATTAGGAGCCAAGTGAAGTGTTTGGATATTCCAGTATCCATGTGATTCTGATTAGTCAGTTATACAGGCACTATGTTCCTGGAAACTTTAATTTAAAACGTGTCCAGATAAAGACTACTTTCCTAATAGAAATAAATATAAACAGTGCATTCTAAATCTGGAATAATTTCTGTGACTACTTTCTTTATTGCTGGTTTTTACTCCTTTTCTGCTTTAATTCTATACTTTGAAAAGTGCTGTCAAAAATACTTTATTTATTTGAGAGGTAGATTGACAGAGAGAGAGAGAGAGAGAGAGGCAGAGACAGAGAGACATCTTCCATCGCTGGTTCGATCCACAAATGGCTGCAACAGCCAGGGCTGGGCCAGACCAAAGCCAGGAGCCAGGAGCCAGGAACTCCGTCCAGTTCACTTACTTGGGGAGCAGGGCCCCAGTAATTATGCCATCTTCTACTGCTTCCTCAGGAATATTAGCAGGAAGCTGCATCAGACATGGAGCATCCAGGACTTGAATCAACACTCTGACGTGGGATATCAGTGTCGTGGCTTCAGTAGCTGTGCCACACATTTCTCTAAATGAACTGCCTGGCACACCATAGTAGTGGAGTGTCCCCACCTGTACAGCACTTTAGCACATATAACTATAATTTCTATTTCAAAGCTAGTGGTTTTGCAGGCACAGTTTCTTTCAGTAGGACCATTAGCTCCACCTATAAACACGTAGATAGCATTGCTATTGGTTACAAAAAGGATTTTAAATTATGACACTATTTAAATATTAATACAATAGCACTGTGCATCTATGAGATAAGGTATAAAAAATATTTCAGGACAAGCCATGTAACTTGTATGAGTGCATGAATTAACTTTCTTTCATTCTGTATGGATGGTTATCCCAGGGCAACGGGAAAGTCCCAAAGCTAAGAGCAGTACATGCTAGCCAGCTTTGTCTGGAAATGTAGATCACCCACCTGCGAAAACCTGTTGCATCATGGGAAAATGTCATCCTAACTAAGAAGGTGCCACAGTTATAAGTATGCTCCTTAGATTGTAGTCTTAGACTGTACTTCTGCAGCAGTAGTCAGATTCTAGCTGTCCTCCACCTGCTACTGCCTTGTAGTGTGTTCAATAAATCCAGCCCTGCTCACTCGAATGAGTTCAGAGTGCTCAGGTGAATTCACTCACTACCATAACACTGGCCTCGACGGTCACTTTCTTGACACATTGCTGGGATGATTATTCACTAGTTCAACAGGCATTTAAAATCAGAAGTGGCTAAGAAGGCGCTTTATATTTTACTAAGATCTGTACCAGAGGGCCCATTAGAGAGCAGAACTCATTTTAGCAGTAATTTTGCATAGGAAACATGAATGATGTTTAAGAAATGGGGTCATCTGAGAGGACTGAGTGGGTTCTGGTCCAGGACCTGGACAGCCCTCTGGCCTAACTCCTACGGGGCTGTTCTTCATGTTGCAGAGGACTGTGCCCTGAGGCTGGCTGAGGTCTGCCGGGGGCTTGATGGCTGCTTGAGGACAGAAAGAGGCGACCTCACCGAGTTTATGAGAACAGGTACGCAACCGTGTTGAATGATGAACAGTGTAGCTGGCCTTTGCTCCTGGTTCCTGGACATTTCCCGAGTAACAGGTGGATCTCTGCTACTCCTGAGCCCTATGGATCACAGCTGATCTGTGCTAGTGAGGTGACTTGTGACGGGGCCAGGTCACCACAGGGTCCAACCCTGCAATTCCAACCTGACCTTCGGGAAAGGAAGCGGAATTGGTGTTGAATTCAATCACATGGCCAACAATGCAATCAACCATGCCTGTGTAGTGGAACCCCAATAAAGCTCTAGCCACAGGGGCTCGGGGTCTTTCTGGGTTGGTAATCACACTGATGTGTGAGGAAGGCAGTGTGCCCTGATTCCACAGGCAGAGGCTGTGGAATGAAGCCCTTCATCCAGGACCCTCTGTGTTCTCAGCCACTGTGTCTCTTTATTTGATGAGTCCTGAATCGCAGCCTTTATGATAAAACTGTCAGGTAAATAATTAGGCATGAGAGACTAGCCAGGAGCTACAAAACCCTCACCAGGCGAAGGAGGCCCAGGGCTCTGCTGTCTGCCAGGACCCGGCCAAGAGCCTACTTTGCAGTTTAACTTGTGGTTAAAGCATCCTGACAAAACAGGAGCTCAGCCAAACCAGCAAAGTCTGGGGAGTAACCACATGCGCAGAGAGCCCAAAGGTTTGCAACTCCCAGATGTCAATCACAAATGTCAATCACAAATGAGCTTCATGGCCACATCACCAGCAAATACACCTTCTACTCCCGGGATAAAAGCCCCAAACCAGGATGAAAGGTTGCATGTGCTCTCTCGACTGGGCCATCCCTCCCTTGGAATGCACTTTTATAAACTGCTTTACTGACCCTTAACCGTGGTGCATTACTCCGTCAGTGCAAAAAGATTGAAGCAAGCTGGCCACCGCTAGTGAAGTAACAAAACTGTAGTCATAAGTGTAGAACATTCCTGGGTTCCATGAATTATTCCAGGGAATCATTTGGCTTGGTAGCTATTTGGTTAGAGTATAGGTGGGCGGGAGACACTGACCTTGCAGCTAGAGACCTGGTCTGGAGTTCTTGTGGAATAGTGCCCTCTGCTGGTGAGATCTGACACTAACTCGATCTGACACTAACTCCGGGTGGTTAGTGTCAGAATTTTAGTACAATACCCAACAGTCCTTTGCCAGCTTCCTAATAAATACTTGTCCACAGTGCAGAATACAGCCTAAGACACACTTTCATTCTAATGGGACTTCTTGTAGTGACGATGTGAGGCAGCTCTCACCCACGTGGCTGCAGGTGTTTGTCAAAGCGTCCAGAAAATTGCAGAGGGGACAAATCTGTTCAGGTCAGCGGCACAGCTGCTAGCATGAGTCTCTCACAGGAGCTCTGGCGCCTGGGGAGGGAACCAGTGGATGGAGGATGTCCCTGTCTCTCGTTTCTGTAACTCTGCCTTCCAAACAAACAAATCTTTTACAAAAGATCTCCATGACCTTCTCTTTCTTAATGTTGCTGATGATTGCTGTCTTGTTGATCAGTTTTGTTAGTAATTGATTGATTTTATTAATATCCTCAAAGAAACAATTGTGGCTTTTTTTCTGTATTACTTGTTACGTCTATTTTGACCTCTTTATTTTCCTTTATCTTCAGTGTAGTAAGACAATACTGCCACTTGTGAAATATGTCTACTTCGCTTATGCATGTCCGACTGGAGAAATAATCACATGATAGGTCTGGGGAACTTCTGAGCCCACTGTGAGGTGGATGGGGCAAAAATCCCATTTGTCACCTGACCTCCTTAAGCCCCCAACAGTTCATAATCAAATTCTAATAGTCCCCTGAAAGTTCTGGTTACCTGCCTTTCCCCAGTGCGTGATAATCCTGATAAATGGTCTTTGGGGAAGGCTGGGAGAAAGTTAACAATATACAGTTTTGGGGAGGCCAGCGCTGTGGCGTATTGGGTAAAGCCACCGCCTGCAGTGCCGGCATCCCCATATGCATGCCGGTTCAAGTCCCGGTTGCTCCACTTCCGATCCAGTTCTCTGCTATGGCCTGGGAAAGCAGTGAGGATGGCCGACAGGTTTTCTCATGCAAAACAGGAGACAGAGGTTGAGGGCTGCTTCTATTGGCAAAGAAGATAGAAGGATTTCAGGTTCTCTGCCCCCAACTTCACTGCGATGTCTCTATATGCCCCCGTTATTTCCCAACCAGTGCCTTTACTTTAACAGAAAACACCTTGTGATGTTGGCAAGTCGGTTTGCACTAACACTCTAACACTCAGTCATGGGGTGAGACGCTCCACCTGTTTTTCAGAAATCTCAGCCTTGTGTCTACCAAAAACTAAAAGTTAATTTTATTTTCTTCCTTTTACTTGCTTGAGGTCAAAGTTGCCCTTCTTTTTATGTCTCTTAATTTGGAAAGTTCTATCAATGAGTTTTATAGCTTTCTGCTTTCACAAGTATTAAAAGTATACGTTTTCCCTAAACACTCTTTCAGTTGTGTACCATAAATGATGATACAATTTTATTTTCATTATCATTCAGTTCAAAATACTTTGTAATTTTTCCTTGTGTCTTTTTCTTTGACCCATGTATTATTTAGAAGTGTAGCATTTTTATAGATATTATATTGTTATCGATTTCTAATTTTGATCTGTTGGCATCAGACAATACACTTGTAAGTTTTCAAACTTTTGAAATTACTGAGACTTCTTTTATGGTTAAGAACATATTTTATCCATCATATTCCACCTGCCACAGTCAAAGTACCTTTGGAAATAAAATATGTCCTGCTGTTGGGTGTGGTGTGCTGTGGTATCCAATTGCTAGAGAGTTTTCTTTAAGTTGCTTGATGGTTTTGTCTATCAAAAAGTTGCTTTGCAGTTTTGTCTGCAACTTTATGAATTATTTCATCTTTTATATCTTGACATTGTGAATAATTCTGCAACAAATGTGAAAGTGTACACACCTCTTTGAGATCCTGAATTCAATTCATTTGGATATATAACCAGGAGCGGCATTGTTGTGTCATATGGTAATTCTATTTGGAATTTTTTTGGGGAACTGCCATACAGTTTTCCATGCTCATTGCACCATTTTACATCCCCACCAACAATGTACAAAGGTTTCAATTTCTTCACTTACTGACCAAAAATTTGTAATGTATCCATTTTTTATAATAGCCATTCTAGCAGATGTGAAATGATATGTCATTGACATTTTAATGTGCATTCCTCTGATAATCAGTGATGTTGAGCACCTTTTCGTATACCTCTTGGTCATTTTTGTTTATTCTTTTTTTTTTTTTTTATATTTGAAAGGCAGAGTTACAGAGAGGGAGAGAGAGAAGGAGAGGGAGGGAGGGAGAAAGAGGGAGAGAGAATGTCTTCCATCCACTGGTGGTTTACTCCCAAGATGGCTGCAATGGCTGGAACTGTGCTGATCCGAAGCCAGGAGCTAGGAGCCTCTTCTGGGTCTCCCATGCTGGTGCAGGGACCCAAGGACTTGGGCCATCTTCTATTGCTTTTCCAGGCCAGAGCAGGGAGCTGGATCAGAAGTGGAGCAGCTGGGACTTGACCCAGTACCCATATGGTTGCTGGCACCGCAGGTAGTAGTTTCACCCACTATGCCATAGCACCAGCCCCTATTTATTCTTTGAAAAATTACATTCAACACCTTTGCTCATTTTAAAATTGAGTTATTTAGGATTTATTTATTTATTTGTTTGTTTATTTGCAATTTAGTTGGGAATTGATTCCTGTTAGATACATGGCTTGCAAATATTTTCTCCTATGCCATTGGTTACCTCTCACTGTTGTTTTATTAGGTATACAGAAGACTTTCTGATGCTTCATTTATTTATTTTCACTTTTGCTGTTCATGCTTTTGGTGTATCCAGGAAATCATTGCCAAGAACAATGTCATGAAGTTTTCTCCCTGTGTTTACTTCTCTGAGTTGTACATTTTCAGGTCTTGGATTCATATCATAATCCATTTAGAGCTGACTATCAAGTATAGTGTAAGATAGGGGTCCAATTCCACCCTTTTGTATGTGGATTTTCAGTTTCCCCAACACCAGTTTTTGAAGAAGTATTCTTGGCACCCTCCTAAAGATCTGTTAACTGTGTACATAAGGTTTATTGCTGATCTCTCTGTTCTGTCCTGTTCTATTGGTCTTTGTGTCTATTTTTCTGTCAGTATTATTTTAATTACTGTAGCTTTATAATTACTTTAAAAACAGAAAGTGTAATGCCTTCATTTTATACTATTTCTCAAGATCATCGTGGCTGTTTTGGGTCTTTTGTTCCCTGTGAATTTTAGGATTTTATCCCATCTCTCATTAAGAAAAGCTGTTGAGGAAGGGGATGGGCACTTGGCCTAGTGGCCAAGTTGCCTGTTGGGATGCCCACATCACGTAGCCGAGTGTCTTGTTGCAGGTGCTGGCTCTGCTCCTGATCCCAGCTTCCCACTCATGTTCCCTGCTGGGAAGCAGCAGGTGATGGCTCAAGTACTTGGGTCCCAGTCAGCCCTGTGGACTATCTGGCTGGAGTGCCTGGCTCCTAGCTTCAGCCTGGACCAGTGCCAGCCGTTGCAGGCATCTGAGGAGTGAACTAGTAGGTGGGAGTTCTCTGTCTCCTTCCAGCCTTCTGTCCCTCTGCCTCTCTAATACACTTTTTAAATAAATAAATAATTCAAAAAAGAAATGCCACTCTGAATTCAATTGTAGTAGCACTGGAGCACCAATATATAGATTGCTCTGGGATATATGAAGTCTTCCAGTGCATGAAAATGAAATGTCTTTCCATTTATTTGTGTATTTTCTACTTGTCTCCACAAGGCTTCAGTTTTAGTATACAAGTTTTTCACCTGTTTGGATAGATTTATTTCTCTCTCTCTCTCTCTCTCCCTCTCTCTCTTTTTTTGAGAGACAGAGTGGACAGTGAGAGAGAGAGAGAGAGACAGAGAAAGGTCTTCCTCCTTTGCCGTTGGTTCACCCTCCAATGGCCGCTGCGGCTGGTGCGCTGCGGCTGGAGCACCGCGCTGATCCGATGGCAGGAGCCAGGTACTTATCCTGGTCTCCCATGGGTTGCAGGGCGCAAGCACTTGGGCCATCCTCCACTGCACTCCCTGGCCACAGCAGAGAGCTGGCCTGGAAGAGGGGCAACCGGGATAGAATCAGGTGTGCCGGCGCCGCAAGGCGGAGGATTAGCCTAGTGAGCCGCGGCGCCGGCCTGGATAGAATTATTTCTAAGTATTTTATTCTTTTTGATGCAAACATAAATGGGATTGTTTTCTTTTTTTAAGATTTATTTATTATTTTTATTTGAAAGAGTTACACAGAAGGAGAAGCAGAGAGAGAGAGAGGGGTCTTCCATCCACTGGTTCACTCCCCAGTTGGCCACAACAGCCAGAGCTGCGCTGATCCAAAGCCAGGAGCCAGGAGCCTCTTCCGGGTCTCCCACATGGGTGCAGGGGCCCAAGGACTTGGGCAATCCTCTGCTGCTTTCCCAGGCCATAGCAGAGAGCTGGATTGGAAGTGGAACAGCCGGGACACGAACCAGCGCCCATATGGGATGCCCTGCACAGCGCCAGCCCCGGGATTGTTTTCTTAATTTCAAATTTGGAATATTCATTGTAAATGTTTAGAAATATATCTGATTTTTGCTTGTTCATTTTGTATTCTGCTACTTTGATGATTTTTAAATTACTACTAACAGTTTTGTGGAGTCTTTAGGGTTTTCTACATATAAGATCACGTCATCTGCAGACAGAAATAATTTACTTCTTCCTTTCCAATTTGGATGCCATTTATTTCCTTCTCTTACCTAATTTTTCTGGCCAGGACTCTTTGAATAAATAATTTTTCTTTCCAGTACTCTGTTGAATAAAAGTGGCAAGCGATGACATCCCGCCTGGTTGCTGATCTTAAAGGAAGGGCTCTCAGCTTCTTGTCATTGAGTGTGATGTTTGCTGTGGGATTTTAGTATATGGTCTTGTCAGGTTCAGATCGTCTCCCAATTCTCTACTGGCTGTGGCTCTCTGTATTTTTTCAAAGTGGTTTCTCTGAGGATAACAGTATGTATCTTACGGCAGTCTGCTTGGAATCTGTATTTGATCGTTTACATTTGACTCTTTCTACCTGACTCTTCACATTTCATAAATGGTGAAAACTTTGCAATAGTTTAATTCCATTTAAACATTCTACCTGTGTCTTTAATGTTGTTGCTTTTATACCTTTTAAGTCTTAATAAATCCCATCATAATTTTATGATTTTAATTTAAATTGGCCAGCGCCACAGCTCACTAGGCTAATCCTCCGCTTTGCGGTGCCGGCACACCGGGTTCTAGTCCCGGTCGGGGCACCGGATTCTGTCCCGGTTGCCCCTCTTCCAGGCCAGCTCTCTGCTGTGGCCTGGGAGTGCAGTGGAGGATGGCCAAGTGCTTGGGCCCCGCACCCCATGGGAGACCAGGAGAAGCACCTGGCTCCTGCCATCGGATCAGCGCGGTGCGCCGGCCGCGGCGGTCATTGGAGGGTGAACCAACGGCAAAGGAAGACCTTTCTCTCTGTCTCTCTCTCTCACTGTCTACTCTGCCTGTCAAAAAAAATTATTTATTTTTAGGGACATTAAAAAATAGTTATATATATTTATCCACGTATTTACTACATATGATCAACTTTTCCTATTTCCTGTGAATCTCCATTTTCAACCTGTGTTATTTCCCTTTAACCCGAAGGACATCCTTAATATTTCATGTAGTACAGTTCTGCTGGTGACTAATTCTCTAGCTTTTGGCTATCTGAAAATGTCTTTATTTTATCTTAGTTATTAAATGGCATTCTGATGGCTATAAAATATAGTATGTATGATTTAAATCCTTTACAGTTTATTAAGTTCCTAATTCCAGGGCTGACCCCAGAGAGGGCAGATGGGATACTTGCCATTTCCTGTCTCTGCTGGAAGTGGACACCCCTCTGTGCTTGGACATCCGAACTCCAGCCTCTCTGATCTTTGGACTCCAAGACATACGCCAGTGACCCACTGGGTTCTTAGACCATGTCCTTGGGTCAAGGGCTGCACGGTTGGCTTTCTGGTTCTGAGGCCTTGAGGCCTGGACTGAGCCCTCCTGGGGCTGCAGCTTGCAGACTGCCTGCCGTGTGTGTGGCTCTTCAGCCTCCTTAATCGTGAGCCAATCCCCCTGGTGACTCCCCTCTCATCTATCTGCATATACGGGTATACCCTGCTGGGGGTGACTGGAGAAGCCCAACTAACACACATTTCTGGATGAGGCTGGGCACCGGCTCATTCCTGAGAGCTCATGCATTTCCTAGCAAGACTTTGAGCTGCCTGGGGGACAAAAGGGTTCCAAAAATCAGAGGAAGTTTTTTGAATAATTCGAATAGAACCTCTATAGGAAACGACCTCACAGCGTGGCCAGTCTTGAAAAAATAAGTAGCAGAGGCTGACATGGCGCAACCAGTTAAGCTGCCTCTTGTGGCACTGGCATTCTAAATCAGAGCAATAGCTGAAGTCCCAGCTGCTCTGCCTCTGATGCAGTTTCCTGCTGATGTGCCTGGAAAAGCAGTGGGCGGCAACCCCATTGATTGTCTCCTGCCACCCATATGGGATACCGAGATGGAGTTCCTGGCTACTGGCTGCGATCTGGCCCTCGCCTGGGCCACAGCTGGCTGTTGCAGTCATTTGGGGAATGAACCAGTGGATGGAAGGTTTCTTTCTTTCTCTCTCTCTCTCTCTCTCTCTCTCTCTCTTTCTCTCTGATGCTCTGCCTTTCAAATAAATAAATAAATCTTTAAAAAAATTTTTTAAAAAGCAAGTATCGGGTGGTGCCACGGCTCACTAGGCTAATCCTCCACCTGCAGCGCCGGTACCCCGGGTTCTAGTCCCGGTTGGGGCGCCAGATTCTGTCCCGGTTGCCCCTCTTCCAGTCCAGCTCTCTGCTGTGGCCCGGGAAGGCAGTGGAGGATGGCCCAAGTGTTTGGGCCCTGCACTGGCATGGGAGACCAGGAGGAAGCACCTGGCTCCTGGCTTCAGATCGGTGCAGCGCACCGGCTGTAGCAGCCACCTGGGGGGTGAACCAATGGAAGGAAGACCTTTCTCTCTGTCTCTCTCTCTCACTAACTCTGCCTGTCAAAAAAAAAAAAATGACAAGTATGCTCTACAGCTCAAACATGAATAACGCTGTTTCAAACCATTAAGATTCACCCCCCTCTTTTCTTATCTTCTAATTATTCAAATTGTTAACATTTTATTGGAAAAATAAAGCCTAATTCTTGTCCAGGTCACCTGAGATGGGACTGGCAATGTGGCTGATGTGTTTTGTGTTCTCACGATTTAGAGGGTGACATGGGCAGTCCCATGTAAGAGCTTGACGCCAAACACACAGAACACAGAAGGAAAGGCACAGGCAGGGAGGGAGCGGGCTGAGGTGGAGAGGCGCTTTAGAATTGGCCAAGATGAGAGTGGGCAGCGTCTGTCCTCAGCCTCTGTCAGCTGTTGCCCACGCCCTTGCAAGTGTCATCATCCCCCGGGTGGCACCGTAACACTAATAACATCAGAGCTTTGCTAAGCATCAGCCTTTACTCCCAATGTAGGATTTAACTATGCCAAATGCAAGAGCCACTCTAGGGAACCCTGGCGATGGGGGGACGTAGTGCTAACTCTGCCTCCTGTGCACCTGAGCCCCGCGGCTCCCCTCCCTCCACCTACCTCCCTGGTGCTGAACCACCACCGCCTCTGGCTCCACCCCTTGTCCAAAGCCCAGACCGCAGTTCTAGCTCTGCTTTTCCATTTTAAACTCCTGTTCTGCCGCTCTCTGTCTCACGTCTGCCCTCTTGAGGCAACATCGCTGACCAGCCTGCCAGGAAGGCCTCTCCTTGTCCAGCTCTGGAAACTTCTCTCTTTTCTGAACCACCTCCTCCTATAGATGGGCTTGGGCATCAGCAGGTCATTCATACTGGAAAAATAAAAATAATAACACTGCCTATAGATGCAAAAGAAAAAAAAATAAATGGTCGAGACATGGGCACATCATTTAATTTTAAATGCTATGGTATAGGAGACCAGGCTAGAAGTTCACATGGGCACACTGAACTGGATTGTCTTGTGTTTAAACTCCAAATGAAGAGGTTTGCCTTACTAAAGGGCAAGTGAAGAGGGCAGGGAGTTTAAATCCGGCAAACGTGGGAGAGAAACAAATGAAAAGATTGCCTTCTCCTTGGCTCCTCCCTTTGGTTAACCCAACCGCAAAGTCGGTGTTGACTTTGTCATCTTCTAAAATTCCACCTCTCTGTGGGCACTTGTATTTCTGGAACCGTCACCAACAATAATAAGGTTGTACTCTCTCCCCTGGTGTGAATTCTGGGCTGTCTGGGACCCCAGCTTATCTGTCTCAGGACTTCCCAGCTAAGGGTGTTTGAAAAAGGGGGTGCTGGCCCTTTAAATTCTGAAAGTCAGTTTGGCTCAGGAAGGCCAGCAGCTCAAGGTCCAGCCCCTAGAAGAGAGAATAGCTACAGATCGTCTGTCCTCAGTCTTTGCAAGGGGACGGCCGTGCCAGCCAGCCACTGGCAGGTTCCTGGCAGCATGGCCGCAAAGCTCGGGGCCCTCCTGCTGGTGCTGGTACTGGGCCCGGCTCAGCCAGGCTCTGCCCGCCGGAAGCTCCTGGTACTGCTGCTGGACGGGTTCCGCTCGGACTACATCAGCGAGGAGGCTCTGGGGTCCCTGCCTGGCTTCAGAGACATCGTGAGCCGGGGAGTGAAAGTGGATTACTTGACCCCCGACTTCCCCAGCCTCTCCTATCCCAACTACTACACGCTCATGACAGGTGAGTGCTGTGGCCTCTTCGGGGAGGGCTGGACCGGGGGTGCTGGAGCCAAGCAGGGAACGGTGAGTTCCTGCTATTGGGGTTTCATTTAAGTGCTCAGATGTCCCTGGTCCTTTGGGACACCAGAGGTTGACAAGAAGTCTGTGGTCTTGGCCGGGAAGATTTTTTTCACAGTTGTGTTGTTCTCAAGAGTTTTCCTTGGGCGCTGTTTTGGATTCTTGGTGTGGCGGAGGGTTGAGCCCCAGCAACAGATGAGACCGAATGAGTTGACAAGCGCCTATCTGACAAACACCCATCCTAGCTAATTCAGCGCTGGCCAAGTTCAAGTGGAAAAAGCAACAGGTCTTCATGGGGCCACGCCAAATTCCACCTGACCCTCAGCTCTCTATGGTCATCTGTCACCCCCCAGGTGTGTGCTAGGCTGTGTGGGTGACCCTCGGGAGAGAAGTTGTATTCCTGGATTACCTGGAGGGGATTTGGGGGTTGCACCCCTCAGAGTTCCTCAGCAAGGCCACTTTCCCCTTCTTTCAAGTTTTTGGCCAGGTAAAACGACATGAGGAAGGAACAAAACTGTTGTGCAGTTCAAATTCCCCACCTTACCTTCCAGCATCTGTAACAAACAAACCAACAAGACACCAACAAAGCAAACAAAACCTCCGCTAATCCAGGCTGCCTGGCTTGGGGGAAGCTGATTTGACTAAAGACGGTGCTCATCTGGAATTGTCAGAACTCCAAATGCGATTCCACAGAGCTGCCCTGCCATCCATGCAGTAGTATGCAATGCACGAGGTCTTGACAAAGTTCATGGGCAATGCGGATTATGACAAAAACGAGGCGTGGATCTCAAATGGTTTTGCACCCAAAGAAACTTACCTGTTCATTCTGTTTTCCTGTGACCTTTTGAAAGTGTCCTTGGATGCCTACCCCTCTTTCTCTGTTTCCCTTACTAGTTTCACACCCAGACACAGTGGCATTGAAGCCTCCAGCCGAAGGGGACCTTGTGGGCCCCAATTTTTTTACCTGCAGCCTTCTTTCCGTTCACAGTTAAACTCACCATTTCTGTTTGGCCGCTACCCTTTGTAAGGGCCAGCAACAGACTGTCAGCAAGGACTTAGCCTACAACCCGGGGAGGCGGGGAAGTTATTGCTGGTTACACAGGACTTGGCTGTGCGCTGTGAGCACGGGGAGAACTTGATAAATTGTATTCAGGGAAAGAGGATGCCAACTCTTATCTCGTTTTAGATCTCCACCCAGCACCAAAGCCATACACTCTGAGCCCAGGGAGAGCTTGACCAATTATGCGGGCAGAGAGGGGCTATGCACGCGGGCGTCCCTGACTTTATACAGGGTGCTCTATGTGTGCACGCCAACGAGTGCCAGAAACTGATGCCCACCAGAAAAGGGAAAAGAGACTTTGCAGAATGAGCAGTGAAGGCATGGAGGTTAAAAACAAACAAACAAACAAACAAAACCCTCAGACCACACACAAGCAAGGAATTTGTTTGTTGCTTTATTTCCCCCAACAAGCAGCCAGTCTCTAAGATAAACAGAATCACAAAAGTCCCTCTCGTCTGCACTTGGCACGCTTCTCCCCTTGCAGGAGAGCAGTCTTTGCAGGCTGTTGGGTCCCACACAGATGTCGTTGTGAGTCTCAGCTACGCCTCGGTTCTGGGCTGGGGGCCTCAATTCCGCAGGCCACCCCCACCCCAGTGGTCCAGCACAGCCTTTGCTGCTGCGAGACCCCATTCATCAACTGCCACGTGCAGCCTGCTTGGGCTCCCTGCAAATGAATGAAATCCATGTTAGCAAGTCAGACTCCAGTTAGTGAAGAGGGACCCTGCCAGCGTCCACCCAGAAACCAAGCCCGTGACAAGGCCTTTTGTGGGTGGGACGCACACTCCCAGTGTTGGCACCAGGAATCTTCTGCGCAAAGCTTCTGTCGCACAGACACACACCTTCTTTTCGGTCTGTGGGTGCTTTCCCAGGTCTGGCTATGAAAGAAGAGCCCTTCCAACCGTGGGACAGCAGGACAGAGAACCCAGGAGTGTCTGACAAAGATCCCACGCTTGCTTTCAAACTGAGGCTGGCCTGGAGAAGTCATCTGTCCCCCGGGACGTTACACCTGTGTGTTTTCAGATGGCAAAATAGATCAGCTGATTTGAAAAGCCACTTGCTATAGAAGTTGACTTTTCCACTTTTACAGGAGCAGAACTGAACACTGGATATGCAACAAGGCTCCTGCTTAGGTACAAAGGTTCTTGGTAGGATCTGTATCTGCTGAACAAACTTTCAGTCTTAGAGTAGAATTTGCAAATGGGGAGCTACCAGGCCAAGAAACTGGAATCATCTCCGCTGTCCCCGAAGTGACTCAGCATAGAGTCAGACCGTCTTCCTCAACATCTCTACTTATCTTCCCACCTGATGTTGAAATGCTCCTTTTTTTCTTTCTTTCATGTAAGCAAGGATATATCCTTTGGGGAATTGTGCTTAAATGCGTGGTTTGAGCATTATGTGGAGCAATAGAATTATCAGGTCAGGTATTTTTGGTACCTAAAAGTATGCAGTTTTGGGGGTCCTCATAATTCATAAGAGAGGCTATGATCCTGCTTCATGACTCAAATTCTTGCACAGAAGACAGGAAGCCCTGGTGTCTTCTACATAGTGAAGAACGATGGGTTCTTGGAAAGACTGCTGGCCTTGGAGCTGGGCGAACTTGCTTGGAATTCTCATGGGAAGACTCCAACAAGCTCTCACTTGGCCCTGGTCTCTTTCCCACAGCTGCAGAGCAAAATGAGATGGACAGCCAGTTCCTCCTCAGGCCAGAAGTTCAGGTGCTGCTGGATGCACACATGAGCATGAGCAAGGCCTGAGGAATTTAAGAGTCAGAACTGGCCCCTCTTGGGAGTCCTTTATGTAGAAATTACGCACATGGCTGACACTCCGGAGAGAGGAGAGTTACATGGGGAAGCCAGAGAATGGTGGCAGGAAACCCACAGCCCTAACCTGTAAGGAAATTGTGCAGCCCAGTCACTGACAGGAAGCCACCACGGCTCATTGGTTTTGTCCCTCAAAACATGTTTGCATTAAGACAAATGTGAATAAAATTCCAGTAGTGATCAAGATCAATCAAGCAGTTGATTGCTGGGGACACAGAATTTTTTTTTTTTTAATTTACTTACTTGAGAGGTAGAGTTAGAGACACAGAGAGAGGTCTTCCATCTGCTGATTCACTCCCCAAATGGCCTCAACAGCTGGAGCTGGGATGATCTGAAGTCAGGAGCCAGGAGCTTCTTCCAGGTCTCCCATGCAAGTGTAGGAGCCCAAGGACTTAGACCATCTTCTACTGCTTTCCCAGACCATAGCAGAGAGCTGGATCTTAAGTGGAGCAGCCAGGACATGAACTAGTGCCCATATGGGATGCCAGAGCCACAGGTGGAGGCTTAGCCCACTGCACCTCAGCACCGGCCCGGAGGACACCGTATCTTAAGGCTGGGTCTTTCCCCAGGGAGCTTACATTAAGTTGAGGGGGGACATTCAGAGAACGGATATCCACTAATATTCTAAAATGCATGGCAAGGTGCACGGTGTTATGACCTGAATTATGTTCCTTTCCTGTGAACTCAAGTTGGCATTCCACTCCCTGGTACCAACTTTAAGAGGTTGTTAAGTGAAATTGGGGCTGTTAGAGTACAGGGGCTTCCAAAACGACAGGTATTCTCAGAAGACGAGGAAGAGACCCCAGGTTCTCACCTGTACGGAGAAAGGGCTACGTGAGGACACAGCAGGCAGGAGGCTTTCTGCAAGCCAAGGGGTGAGGCTCAGGGGAAACCAAACCTGCTGACACTTTGATCTTGAACTTCTAGCATCTAGAGTTGAAAGCATTCATTTTTGTTCTGCAGGCGACTCACCCTGTGGTCCTCTGTTACAGCAGCCTGAGCAAAGTAATACACAAAGTCATCAATGGTAGTTTCCCAACCTGCTACCAAGGCCCAGAGCAGAGAATCTCCTTCCCATTAGAGGAATGTGAGAAAACATTTTAAAGCGATGGGACCTGAGCTGGAATAAACAGCCATAGGCATGGTGTGCATCATCATATTTTACTTTTATGCTGAATGGCTGTGCGTGGATCTACTCAAATATTTTTAAAAGATTTATTTATTTGGAAGGCAGAGTTACAGAGAGAGGTAGAAAGAGAGAGAGAGAGAGAGAGAGAGAGAGAGAGAGAGAGAGAGAGAGAAATCTTCCATCTGCTGGTTCATACCCCAAATGGCCACGATGGTCAGGGCTGGGCAAAACTAAAGCCAGGAGCTTCATCTAGATCTCCCACATGGGTGCAGGGGCCCAAGGACTTGGGGTCATCTTCTGCTGCTTTCCCATGTGCATTAGCAGTGAACTGGATGGGAAGTGGAACAGTCGAGACTCAAACCAGTGCCCATATGGATGCCGGTGCTACAGGTGGTGGCTTTACCTTCTATGCCACAGCACTGATCCTGATCTTTTAATTTTAATCAAGAGACAACCACAGCATTAAATGCTATGGGAACACTTTCTTTTTAAATCTATGTTACTGTGGATTTTTTTTTTTGCAAAGTTATTCCCTCTTTTGGGCTAAGTCTACACATTTTAAGTTAATATTAACATAAAATCAATAGAAGGAAGCAATGATGTGTTTAATCCAAGTCATGGGTAAGAGAAAATGCTGCATACGCTTTGCATAACTTAGCATTGTTTTGCTAAGGCTAATGGCAACATCCGTTTGTAATTCTTGAACACTTTTGGTGAAGGAGTTGGGGAAAATGGCCCAGAACTGTTGTGAGTAGCAGGCAGGACAGTGTAGGATTTGAAGTTCACTGCAAACATACGCTGAAATAAGTTTGCTCTGTAGTATGTTGGCATTTCAACATTTAAAAGTCAGCAAATAAAATGCAAGAAGGTTGGGTGGTCTTGTTCTCTCCACTGCCAGATGTCAGGAGCAGAACTGACACAGCAGGGTAGGCACAGGAGCCCAGTTCCCACACTGAGCAAGCCCTGAGCCTGCATGCTGGAGGGGCCTGGAGTCCCTGTGTGACCTGAGACTCAGGGCAGAGATCTCGCCAGGCCAGGCCAGGAGGCAGCGAGAGCCTGAAGAATGGCGCTCCGTTCATTCTCCCTGGGAGCCAAAGCAAAACCCAAGACGTTAACTGCTTAGAATTACGATCTGTGCCAACGCCTTTCCTATCCCACTCCCAGAAATGACGGGTGGTGCAGATCTGGAGGCGCAGACTACGGGGTAAGGTTCGCTTCCCCCCCGCTTTTAAGAAAATATCTGATTTAAATTAAAACCAGCCGTCCACCTGGTCTAAAGGAAATCAGTGCAGAAAGCACTTGAGCAATCATGTTCTGAAAATAAAAAAGCCCACATCTTCAGCCTCCAGCCCAATTCAGGCTCCGCTGGGCGGGGGCCCACAGACCTCTGCCCACCCACAGCACCGGCCACCCTGGCTTCCTCCTCTCTGCTTCACCCAAGATCAGCATTTACACAGAGACGCTCGTCCCCGCGTTCAGCTGCCTGGAATGCAGACTTCTCAAATAGATGACCTGACTTTGGGGTACCCCTTCCCTTTCCTCTCTCTCCTGTGCCAGGACCGCCCGTGCCGGGGTTTTCACCGTCAACCTCGGCCGCCCACGACCAGCCTTGGCGTTGATTCCCCTGCCCAGGAGCAGCGTTTGGCACGGCTCAAGCGCCTCTTTCCCGACACCACCCGGCTTCCAGGACCCCGTCCTCCCCCTGATTCAGTCTTTGTTCCTTGGCTCCTCCTCATCTTCACAACCGGACTCAGCTGTGCTTTCGGGGCGGTTCTGAAGCGCCCCTGCCCTGGTTGCTAGCACCTGCCCAGGGCTACCACCTGTGGGTGCCCGGCGCCTCCGCAGTGTTATAGCGCCCCCTGCCTTCTCCCTGCGCTCAGCTCTCCACTCGTGGGCCATGGCATTTCCGGTGAAACAGGTGTTCCACCCTCTTGCTCCTCTGTTGAAATCCGCCCGTCCATTCTGTTTTCACTCCAAGTAAAGTGAAAACTTCCGACAGAGCTGGGCCTGCGCCGCCACCCAGCCCCTTTCTGACCTCCTTTCCCACCTCTCTTCCTCTGGCTTCCTCACTGTAGCTGCTTCGGTGCCCTGCTGGGCCAGGCACGGTCCACCTCAGGACCCTTGCACTCTGTTTCTTCTCGCTGGAACGATTTCCTCCCCAAAAAGGCCCAAGATTTGCTTCTCTGCTTTGTTCACATCTCTTCCCCAAGGTCACGGTAGTGGATACGTCTTTCCTGGCCATTCTGTCTGAAACAGCTGCCATCACTTCTCTTAGAATCCTTATTTTTCTCACAGTGCCAATTTGTTTATTATGTCTGACTTCTCCCCATAACATTTATTGTAATGAAGAAGTATTAGTTAAAAATTAAAACATTCAAAGTTTCAAAGAAATTGTTGGTTATATTTTATTTTAGACATTCCTGAAGTAATCAGGAGAAAAAAGTAAAATCATGCTTTGCTTATATAAAAGCAATAAACAGCCATCTGAGCAAATTAATTACCATTTGGTCCAATAACATTATATATGGCAAAATACTCATGCTTTTCCACTTTGTTTTAATTTGTAGTTTTAGGATTGGAAGCAGTGTCACCTGTGGGGAGGGCGGAGCCAGAGCAGGGGGACAGAAGAGCTGGGCTTTGGGGAGGAAGTTCATCCACAGCACCAGGAGTCGGCCTAGCCCTCGGGGGGCCCAATTGCAGTCAAGATTACTAAAGCCAGGAAAGCAGAGGTAACAGCAAAGCATTGAACCAAATGCTGATTCCAAACCAACACAGGACAGTGGTGGCCTGGTGCATGTGGTCCCAGCTGTCTGAGGGAGGCATCTGGCTACAAAAGGGCCCGGGGTCTACCTTTCTGCTCCCAGCTTCCGTCCTGCACTGCTCGTGTGACCCAGCTGTGGGCATAGACATCCCGAGAAGCTCCCTTAGGTGTTGAAGCACGTGAGATGACATCGTGGCTGAACTGTGCTCTCCCTGAAGTCCCAACCTGCAGTATTTCAGAATGTGACCACATTTGGTCTTTAAAGAGATAAAGTAAGTTAAAATGTAGTCATGGGGGGGGGGGGCTTAAGTCAAGATCACTGGGGTTTTTATAAGAAGGGGATATTAGGGCCCAGACACACAGAGGGGAGACCATGGGAAGACTTGGGCAGAACAGAGCCTGTGCAAGCCAAGGAGAAAGGTCTTAGAGGAAACCAACCCTACTGACACCGCGATCTCGGGCTGCTCGCCTCCAGGACTGGGAGGAAATAGACATTGGCTGTTTAGGCCACCCAGGCTGTGGTCCCTGGGAACTGTACAGGCAGGACGGTGACACTAGACTGCCAGTGACAGAATGCATGGGTGCTAGGCCACTTGCACCCCCATGCCTAGGCACTGGAGACTCTCCGGGAAATTGAGGTAGTCATGGAATTTTCTTGTCTTAGGGCCAGTGTCACACATTACCTTACATTGACATTCATACCATAAACAGACATTCATAAGCTCACAGTTCTGAGCAATCTGGAATCAGCAAGACCATGCTCTCTCTAAAGGCTTTTGAGGGAAAATGTGTTTTGTGCCTTTTCTCTTAGCTTTTGATGTTCCCAGTAATCACTGGCATTCCTTGGCTTGTACATGTATTGCTCCAATGTCTGCATCCATTGTCATGCACAGTTCTCCCGTGTGTATTCTGTGTCTCTTCTTGTTTTATAAGGATACCAGCATACAGCTGAACTCTGCCCTACTGTAATGGCCTCATCTTAACTTGATTACATCTACAAAGATCTTATTTGCAAATGAAGTCTCATTTAACAGATACCAAGGGTTAGTACTTCAATAAATTTTTTGAAAGATTTATTTATTTGAACAGCAAAGGGAAAGAGAGAGGAGAAGAGAGAGAGAGAGAAAGAGAGAGAGAGAGATCGTTCATCATATGGTTCCCTTACAAATGGCTGCAATAGCCAGGTCTGGGCCAGGCTAAGGACGGGAGCCAGGAACTCAATCATGGTCTCCCAGGAACCCAAGCATTTGGGCCAACTTCTGCTGCCTTCCCAGGCACATTAGCAGAAAGCTGGATCAGAAGAGGAGAGGCTATGACTCAAACTGGCATTTTGATACGGAATGCCAGCATTGCAGGTGGCAGCATAACCCACTGTGTTACAGCACCAGCCCCTCAGTATATCTTTTTGGGGATCACAATTTAACCCCTAACATGGCATTTTGGAAAGAGCCATGAATTTGCTACAAAGGATCTAATTTAAATTATTCTGTCAATTCTTGACCTTTCAAATTTGAAGGTTCTTTTGAACTTTAATATTTTTATCAGTAGACTGAAGAAAAGAAAACCAACAGGTTTGTTGTGAAGACTGAATACAGAAATATATGTGTTAAATCAACACAATGAAACTGGTACTGTACATATTGCACACTTTATCAGGAAGCTTAGGCTGAGTTTTGTGGTTATAACAAGCAATTCCAAACATCCTTGAGGCTCACAACAACTAAGGTTTCCTTCTCACTGGTGTCTATGGCCTTGAGGAATTAATTCTGCCCCATTTCCTCTTCATTCTTGGCTCCAGGCTAAAATG